>NC_086319.1:45705405-46017905 GCF_036172605.1 Pelobates fuscus | reverse complement strand
ATTGATGTAAGTGTTGCAAATGCTTACAGCTGAATCCTGTCTATGTTTGTATACTTGTTATTTAAACTGGTATACACTGTAATATTCTTCATTCTTCCACTGGGTATATTAGTACTTCGGAAATTCTGTGCTTCAGAACTTCGGTACTTCGGCACTTCAACACTTCGGAACTTCAAACAACTTCGGCACTTCCGACACTTCAGAACTTTGACACTTTGGCACTTCAGAAATACGGCAATTCAGCAATTCCGCTATTTGGAATTGCCCGAAATTCGTCCAAATTTACATTCGGAATGAAACGAATTACACATGTCTACTACCAAGTTACCGAAATGTTCCCTCCTGTATACAACAGAAAAACATTACTTTCGTAAAGAACAATAATGGTGACTCTAAGGGAAAATTAATAATGATATTAAGAATGTATCACTCCTAACTTAAGCTATCTTACTAGACAGGAAATGCCAAGTCTTCAGGTCCTAAGGACCTACTTATGTCACATAGACCACTTTTATAAATAGTTTTAAATAAATTACATTTTATATGTACATTATCATGTGCTGTAAAATTGGCCCCCAGCAGCACCCCATTTAAGCATGTTTAGGTGAGTGCAGCCAGCCCCTTGTTTTCATATATATATATATATATATATATATATATATATATATATATTATATATATATATTATATATATATATATTATATATCATATATATATAGATAGATATTTAGGAGTCTAGCCAGCTCCTTGGTTTTGCACCCCTCCCTGTCACTGGTGTCTCATCCCAGGACCCTATTTAACCTTGTACTGCAGAGAACTCGAGATGGAAGGATGTCCCCAAGTGAGTAGCTAATTTAGTAGACAGTTTAGTAGACAGTTGGCTGTTAGAGTAGGACCTGCCAAAGATGGGGTACATTGACGTTGTGGCAGGCTTATGCAATGCATGATCAAATAATGTAACTAAACCCCCATTATTTTTTGCCTAAATCTAGTTATACCACTCAGTATTGACAAGAAAATAATAGAAAAAAGTGCAAGGTAAAACTGAAATAAACAAATGGTTCATGAAAAAAACTAAAACTAAAATTCAATTAAAAATGAATTATTAATTATGAAAAAAATAATAAAAATATTTATTTGGCAATAAAAGCAATGATTTTCTATAAAGTGTCAATGCATTCTACAAAATACACCAACTGCTAACTTAGGAACCCTATAAAGAATGCAATGTTTTTTTTTAATTCACTTCTCAAATTTTTTTATTGCAAATGAAATCCGAGTGTGTTGAAGTAAATTATCCTTGATGTTCTTTGTTTACAGTTTGATGTGTTCGGCTATCCCAGATCATTCAGTAACAGGGGGTTACCTATAGTCATTGTAATATGTGTACATTGTAATATGTGTTTTTCTTGCTTCATTCACAAGTGTAAGACCCTCTGTGTTATCTTGGCTGATTCTTTGTAAACATCTTTAAGCATCATGTGTATAAAAGTATTTCCTATAATATGAAATTATGGGCCTTTCTTGCTCCGTTTTAGTAGGTAACCCTGATCCCAACATGACATATGACATATGTGACATCCATTTAATAATGAGGATTTGTTCAACAATTATTTTGCAAGAGGAACTACTGAAGCAAAATCAGATCATTACTTTTACATCTCAGCTATTTTAGAATGCTTTTTTTCCTTTTGTTACATGACCTCTTACCGTCTGCTTTCCTTGTGTAAGAGCACTCGAGGAGTGTATTTGCATGCACAGTGGCAATTTCATTTGAAACATATGTATTTAGTTTAATGCTCATTATATGACTTTGCATAAAGCAAATAATTAAGTCATCAAGTACAATTTTGTGACCAGTTGTTACAGTTATTGCAGGTCGACTACTTCTGAATTCTAGACTGGCAACTTGGAGATTCAATTCATACATATTCTTAAGTGGAGCTGACTCAAGGAACCCCAAACACTCTTGTTGCAGTTTTTAATTTGGAGTGCTGTTCCTGGAACCACAAAAAAAGGCATTGCATGGAGAAAAAGCTGTTTTTTAGTGGTATCAAATAATATGACATGATGGATAAGAGATCTGTGTAATCATGTGTGCTGAATCTCCTGCTCAAAAAAAGATAATTTATGGCTAGGGGCCAGTCACTATTTGTTGATTTTATTCTCAGATCACATGACAACTGACCAATAGAGGGATAAAAGAAGAAGCAGTAAAACAATCTATACTTACAAGCAGGATTACCGATAAACAATTTTTAAACGTTTTTTGTTGTTGTTGGGGGTGGGTGGGGTTGTTAACTGTGTGAAGAAAAAAGTAATTTTTTAAGGCATTTGGTGTTCAGTAAAAAAGAAAAAAAATACCTTTGCATAACCTTTATCATTTATTATAATATGCAACTAGTTTTAGCTTGCTAGCTAAGGCCACATGAAATAGGTTACATTTTGAGTTAATGCCATTGGTGGATTTGATAGTAAGAGGACGATGCAAGCAGTCAAAAGGAGTGTAGTGTGTCTAAATCAGTGTCCTACAACTCAGTACTCCACCAACAGTCCAGGATTTGTCAGTATCTCCATTGGAATAAAACAGGGAAATACAGAAATCCTGGACTGTTGGTGGTGCATGAGGACTGGGTTGGGGACCACTGGTCTAAATTGGTAGAAGCGTACCAGTCTGCACTTGCTTTGCCCCCTACTGATGACCCTCTGAGCTACAGGGCTGAGAAGTGTGGCCTACTCTGTGTCTGACTGTCCAACAGCTATTGTCATTTAAAGGGAACAATCTGAAATCCCAATGTTCACAAATGTACCCTCAACTGATGGATAAAATATCCTCCTTCAAGTTCAAACTCCCTGAGTTGGATTATCCTGCTCTTCACTTTGATACTAAAGGCTCATCATTTGCTAGCTGAGATCCAACAGCCACTCACCTCTTCCTTCACAATTGTTTCTAAATTCATAATATTATTCTAAATTCTGGTAGTAAACACAAAAATATCAGATTAAAATTCTTCTTCTGCTGCAGTTCCCTCGTTGTACAAATGTCTTTCATTGTAGTGTGTCTGATGTGTCTTTTAGCACAACTATGCCTGTTACCTCCTCAGACACAAGTGCGATGCAGTTCCACATATAAAGATGGTCATTGATACTATGGACAAGATTTGTGTGAAAGTTTTGAGTTTTGTTCTTCTCTGTCAGGATCGGGACAGGGATCCAACACGCAGAGTACAAAGAGTAGCAGATACGTATACCGGACCTTAGAATGGCCGGACTTAACGTAATACTAGGTATAGAATGGTCAGGGACAAGCCGAGGTCGAGGGAACGAGAAGACAGGTAAGCGAGAGACAAGCCGGGTCAAGGATAACAGAGAAGACAGGTAAGTAATAACAAAGCCGGGTCAGAACCAAAAGACAAGAGAATACAAGAGCACTGTGTGACTAGGCTGGCTAGAACCATGACAGGGCAATGAGCAAAAGCTGAGAGTTCCCTTAAATACCCTGGTTCTAGAGACTAATCACGCCTCTACCGAGACCTGATTCGTGTCCGGGATTTGACTGACAGGTCGGGCTAGAATAGCGTCATGACGTCGACTATTGAGCGTCACGTTACAAAAAGGCATAGCTCTCTCGCGGCCGGCGTTTACATGCGCGAGGGAACCGCGAGGAACGGGAGAATCATGCTGTCTGGATGGAAAAACGTCTAAGTCGCTACCTGTCTCAGGGGTAGAGACTACAGGTACCCTGACAGTACCCCCCCTCTCAGAAACGCCCACCGGGCGGAAGGAACCGGGACGAGATGGAAAGCGGGAATGAAAAGCCCTGCGAAGACGAGGAGCATGGACATCCTCCTGTGGTACCCAGGTCCTCTCTTCTGGACCATATCCCTTCCAGTCAACCAGGTATTGGATTTTCCCCTGGGAGATTCGAGAATCGATGATGGAGTTGATTTCGTACTCCTCCTGACCCTCAACCTGAACAGAGTGAGGAGAGGAGACCTTGGAGGAGAATCTGTTACAGATCAGGGGTTTTAGCAAGGAAACATGAAAGGAATTAGGAATACGTAAGGCAGAGGGGAGCGCTAGGCGATACGCAACAGGATTAATTCGATTCAGAATCCTATAGGGTCCAATGTAGCGAGGAGCGAATTTCATAGATGGTACTTTCAAACGAATGTTTCTAGTACTCAACCATACCCTATCACCAGGTACAAAACTAGGAGCCGGCCTTCTGCGTTTGTCAGCGTGTTTTTTATACAGTATAGAATTATGTAGGAGAATTTGTCGAGTCTGATCCCACAACTTCTTCAGATTGGCAACATGAGTATCAACCGACGGTACCCCCTGGGAAGAAGGAACCGAGGGAAGAATGGAAGGATGAAAACCATAATTCATGAAAAAGGGGCTAGAGCGAGTTGAATCGCAAACAAGATTATTGTGTGCGAACTCTGCCCAAGGAATCAGACCGACCCAATCGTCCTGGTGTTCAGAAACAAAACAACGCAGATATTGTTCAATCTTTTGATTGGTACGTTCAGCGGCTCCGTTAGACTGAGGGTGATAAGCAGAAGAAAAATTCAATTTAATGCCTAGTTGAGAACAGAATGATCTCCAGAAACGTGAAACAAACTGGGAACCTCTATCAGAGGTAATCTCGGAAGGTATCCCATGTAAGCGAAAGATCTCTTTAGCAAAAATCTCCGCTAATTCAGGTGAAGTCGGAAGTTTAGGTAAAGGCACGAAATGAGCCATCTTGGTAAACCTATCCACCACTGTGAGAATAACAGTGTGCTTTTTCGAAACAGGCAAATCCACAATAAAATCCATCGCCAAACAGGACCAAGGTTTCTCTGGAACTTCCAGGGGATGTAAGAGACCACAAGGAAGCGAATGAGGTAGTTTAGTCTTAGTACAGACTTCACAGGCTCCGATAAAATCCTTAACATCCTTCCGTAAAGAGGGCCACCAGAAATCCTTAGAGATCAAGGAATATGTTTTGCGAACGCCCGGATGACCAGCCACCTTACTCTCGTGAAGACACTGTAAGAGCTCCAGTTGGAGTTCAGGAGGAACGAAGTGTCTAGACGCAGGAGTCAGCCTAGGTGCCAGATGTTGCAACCTCCTGATCTGATCAAGAAGCGGAGAATGGATTTTGAGAGTTGTGTTAGCGATAATATTACACTTAGGTACTATAGAGGATAAAACCGGCTCAGATATGGCAGAAGGTTCATATTGGCGAGACAAGGCATCAGCTTTAGAATTCTTAGAACCAGGCCTATATGTGAGTATGTAATTGAAGTGAGTGAGGAATATAGACCAACGGGCCTGTCTCGATGATAATCGTTTAGCCTCCCCAATATAGGATAAGTTTTTATGATCCGTCAAAATGGTAACAGGATGCAAAGTCAACTCCAATAGATGTCTCCACTCCTTTAAAGCCATGATAACCGCTAGGAGTTCCCTGTCACCAATGTCATATCTGCTCTCAGTACCCGATAATTTTTTAGAAAAATACCCACATGGATGTAATGGTTTATCCACCCCCAACCTTTGGGACAGGATGACACCTATACCCGTCTCAGAAGCGTCAACCTCGAGTAGGAAAGGCAGAGTAGTATCAGGGTGAACTAAAATTGGTGCGGAAGCAAACAGCTCCTTGAGAGTCTTAAAAGCCAGAAGTGCTTCAGTAGACCAATTCTTAGTGTCAGCCCCTTGTCTGGTCATATTGGTGATAGGAGCAATAATAGAGGAGTAACCCTTAATGAAACGTCTGTAATAATTAGAGAAACCAATAAATCTCTGAATGGCCTTGAGACCCTTAGGTAAAGGCCAATCTAAAATGGATTGGAGTTTCTCCGGATCCATTTCAAACCCCTCTCCAGAAATCACGTAACCAAGAAAGGTAGTCTGGGATTGGTCAAAGCTACATTTCTCTAATTTGCAGTACAAGCCATGTTGAAGAAGTTTGTGCAAAACCCTTCTGACCTGTCCGTGGTGAGTCTCAATATCCCTGAAATGTATAAGTATATCATCGAGGTATACAATAACACAGTCATGTTGAAACTCCCTAAGAACTTCATTAATTAGATCCTGAAATACCGCCGGGGCATTACAGAGACCAAAAGGCATTACTGTATACTCATAGTGCCCATAACGAGTATTGAACGCAGTCATCCACTCGTGTCCCTGCTGAATTCTCACCAAGTTATAAGCACCTCTGAGGTCTAACTTAGTGAAAATCTTGGAACCCTTTAATCGATCAAAAAGCTCGGTGATCAAGGGGATCGGATAGGCATTTCTAATGGTTATCTTGTTCAAACCTCGGTAGTCAATGCAAGGTCTTAAAGAACCATCCTTCTTTTTAACAAAAAAAAATCCAGCCCCAGCAGGGGAGGAGGATCTCCTAATGAACCCTTTGTCTAGGTTTTCACGAATATACTCCTCTAAGACTAAGTTCTCATTCGTAGACAAAGGGTATACATGGCCCCTGGGAGGCATAGTACCAGGAAGTAAATTAATTTTGCAATCAAAAGGCCTGTGTGGTGGTAAGGTATCAGCCTTTCTTTTGTCAAATACCGCCTTTAAATCTAGATACAAGGACGGTATCTGTACTTTAGTAGAGTCGGTAGAGTTATTAAGTGTGTTAACAATACAAAGGGGTGACACTCTCTTTAAACATCTCTCTTGACAACCCTGACCCCACGAGACTATTTCCCCTGATTTCCAATCTATAATGGGGTTATGTCTCTTCAGCCAGGAGTATCCCAAGACTATGGGAACAGAAGGAGATGAAATGAGTAGTAGAGATATCTCCTCCTTGTGTAGAATACCAGTAGTTAAGTTAAGAGGTGTGGTTTCCCGGAAAATCACAGGCTCAACTAAAGGTCTACCATCTATGGCCTCAACAGCCAAGGGTGTCTTCCTTCACTGGGATGGGATAGCGTGTTTGGTGAGAAAAACTTCGATAAAGCTCTCAGCAGCTCCGGAGTCTATCAATGCCATTGTCTCTAAAGTTCCCTTCTCCCAAGTTAAAGAGACGGGTAATGGAAGCCTGTGTTCTTTGTAGTTATGAGTAGAGGACAAAATAGAAACACCCAAGGCCTGTCCTCTAGAGAAACTTAGGTGCGAGCGTTTCCCGGGCGACTGGGACAATTCAAACGTAAGTGACCTCTGACTCCACAATACATACACAGTCCCTCCCTTCTCCTGTACTGTCTCTCCTCTTCTGAGAGGCGAGTAAGGCCTATCTGCATAGGTTCTGGAAACCGTGGAGTTTTGGTTTCAGGGCTTTGAAATGATGGAGCTAGTCTAAAGGAAGGTCTACCGGTTCTATCTCGAGTGTTCTGCCTCTCTCTTAGACGTTCGTCAATGCGAGAGATAAAGGAAATTAAGTCCTCCAAATTCTCGGGAAGCTCTCTCGTCGCTACCTCGTCAAGTATAACATCGGATAATCCGTTTAAAAATACGTCTATATAAGCCTGTTCATTCCACTTAACCTCTGCCGCCAAAGACCTGAAATCTAGTGCGTAATCCACAAGTGTTCGGTTCTCTTGTCTAAGGCGCAACAGTGATCTAGCTGCATTGACCTTTCTGCCAGGGGGGTCAAAAGTTCTTTTAAAAGCAGCTACAAAGGCATTATAGTTATAGACTAATGGATTATCATTCTCCCACAATGGATTAGCCCATCTCAGAGCTTTCTCAATGAGTAAGGTGATAATAAATCCCACCTTTGCCCTATCAGTAGGGTAGGAACGGGGTTGTAGCTCGAAATGGATACTGATCTGGTTCAAAAAGCCACGATACCTTTCAGGAGAACCAGCATAACGTACAGGTGGGGTAACTCGGGAAGAAGCACCTACAGTGGCTACCTCTAGCCCTGAACTCACAGGAGGAATAGAAGTATTACGCATCTCCTCAGGTGGATTATTAGGACGTGATAGTAACGCCTGTAGTGCTAGTGCCATCTGATCCATTCTATGCTCCATGGCGTCAAACCTAGGATCAGGAGAACCAAGCTGACAGTTTGTACCTGCAGGATCCATTGGCCCTGTCGTAATGTCAGGATCGGGACAGGGATCCAACACGCAGAGTACAAAGAGTAGCAGATACGTATACCTGACCTTAGAATGGCCGGACTTAACGTAATACTAGGTATAGAATGGTCAGGGACAAGCCGAGGTTGAGGGAACGAGAAGACAGGTAAGCGAGAGACAAGCCGGGTCAAGGATAACAGAGAAGACAGGTAAGTAATAACAAAGCCGGGTCAGAACCAAAAGACAAGAGAATACAAGAGCACTGTGTGACTAGGCTGGCTAGAACCACGACAGGGCAATGAGCAAAAGCTGAGAGTTCCCTTAAATACCCTGGTTCTAGAGACTAATCACGCCTCTACCGAGACCTGATTCGTGTCCGGGATTTGACTGACAGGTCGGGCTAGAATAGCGTCATGACGTCGACTATTGAGCGTCACGTTACAAAAAGGCATAGCTCTCTCGCGGCCGGCGTTTACATGCGCGAGGGAACCGCGAGGAACGGGAGAATCATGCCATCTGGATGGAAAAACGTCTAAGTCTCTACCCGTCTCAGGGGTAGAGACTACAGGTACCCTGACATTCTCAGGGTGGAAGGGCTTAGTGGATGGTAAATTGTCCACTGACTTTTTCCTTTATTTTATAAATATATCCCCTTTTTTATCTTAAAATTACTCCTGCTAACAATTTTTCATTAATACAAAAGGGAAAAGATTACCATCAATCACTATAAAACAAATTTCTCTTACTTATTTTTTTAATCCAGACATATAATGATCTTTTTTTGGCAACACAGAATTGGCATTACAAAAGTGCCGGATATTACCTAGCTGTTAGGCTAGGCAACATTGTAGTAATTTTTGCATATACAAAAACAGAAAAAAGGAAAAGAGTGGCGCTAAAAAGTGCTATAAATGTAGCATGCAGCAAAAACACCTAAGTGTACGGTCACTTTGTTACACTTACATATACAAATAGCAAAACAGGAGAAAAGGTGATTGCGCAATTTTGATATAATTCCCAGAATATGTAGGTAATCTCTAGGCTCTGTAAATACAGAAAAACTAACATAGGGTAATACGTTTAGACACTAAGTAATGAGAGTGAGAGACTTAGAAAAACTCACAATCTTTAGAGCATTTCTGAGTTTGCTCTAAACTATGAAGGCAGGATACATCAATCAGATGTGTGGATATCTGTGCTCGGTCCCCTCAGAAGGTGTTTGCAGTCCTCTGTAGAGTAAATCAGGAACCAGGTAGCCAGATAACAATATATAGTAAATACTTTTATTAAAAATAAAAAGATAATAAAATGATCAATAGCACAACGCGTTTCGACCCAATAGAATGGGTCTTCCTCAGGTGCATGTATGGTTACAACTGCATCAGTGAGCATTTATATATGGCAAACAAATTAAGAAACAATTACAGGTGTGTAACAATCTTCCCTCCTATTTTTCCTTATGTGGAGCATTTCCAGCTTATTTTCTGTATTTCCGCCTCCTCCAATATGTCTGCTTTCATCCTTCATCACTGTGGATTAATTATGTCCTTCTCAACATGGTCGTGCGTACCGGCTCATTCCGATACGTAATTTCCGGTTTTTCGTCATTGCCGGAAATCGTCACTTCCGGTTTCGTCATTACGCCGCCATTTTCGGCGGCCGTATAGGGGCGTGTTCTTACATGTTGGTAATTCATCAGAGAAGGAGGGGCAAGTCCCAACTGCTTCATAACGATATTAAGTCCATGTGGAGGCCATATTAAAGAAGGGAAAATATAAGGGCAATAAAAAAATAGCACAATAAAAAATATATCAAATTGTCTCTGCCGATTGTCTCTGAGATAGACTCCATTTCATCTGTTTTATCACAATTTATTATTTATTTATTTCAACCTTTGGTTAAAACATGTCCCTCATACCTACAAGACTCTATGAGCCTTTTGAACATTTTAGAAGAACAAAAATGGGAAAAATACCTTTTATTGATTACTTGTGATGTTACAAGTTTATATACAATAATTGAACACACAAAAGGAATAGAGGCAGTTACTTTTTTCTTAAATCAGTCCAATGAATTTTTAGATATTCAAATCGATTTTATTATCAAAGGAATACAGATGATTTTAACCAATAACTTTTTTTGGTTTGATGGCGACTTTTATTTACAAACTCGAGGCAGTGCTATGGGTACCAGGTTTGCCCCAAGTTACGCTAATTTATTTATGTCCCATTGGGAAAATTCATTTATATACCAGGGACATAGCTGGGGAGCAAACCTGGTCCTATACAGGCGATATATAGATGATATTTTTATTATTTGGAAAGGGTCTGAAGCAGATTTTTATTTATTTTTTAATTATCTCAATCTTAATGAGTTGGGGATTAAACTTACCAAAAATGTAAGCTCAGAGACCATCGATTTTTTAGACTTGAATATCCACATTTCGGAACAACATTTTAAAACCCGAACAAGTGGATGTAAATAGTTTTATAGAAACCAGCAGTTGTCATTATGACCCGTGGCTCCAGAATATCCCCAAGGACCAATTTTTAAGGATAAAAAGAAATTGCTCAGACCAATCTGATTTTATTACACAGTCATCAATTCTAAAAAAACTGTTTTTACAGAAAGGTTATTGTGAAAAGAATCTTCAGAAAGACATAGACAATATAAAAGATTTAGATAGGTTCAACTATTAAACTATAAAAAGAGAAACCAAAACAAACAAGGGGAGCAAATCTCTTTGATTGTTAACTATTGTAGCAATATTGGGACACTAAAAAGAATTATAAACAAAAATTTGAATATTTTAAAACAAGATCATGACATCCATCATTTTATTGGTGGTAACCCTAAGTTTATTTTTAGAGGGGCGTTATTTTTAACGTCCAACTATGTAGAAAAACAAAAAGATAGTAGTAACTTTTTAACTAATTGGTCGAAAACAGTTAAGGGATTCCATCATTGTGGTAACTGCTATGCTTGCAAAAATACTAATGTAAGCACTAAAAAGAAAGATGAGTTTATATCTAATATAACCAAAAAAGTTTAACATCACTTCTTTTATTACTTGCGATTCCAGTAATGTTATATATTTTCTACAATGTACGTGTGGATTGCAGTATATAGGAAAAACGTCTAGACCCCTGAAAACTAGGATATATGAACATGTCAGAAACATAAAGAATGGTTTTGTAAATCACAGTGTGTCTAAACACTTTTTAGCTAAACACAATTCAAATCCTAGAGAATTGGAATTTACAGCAATCCAACAAGCCCAAACCCATTGGAGAGCGGGTAATACAGCATTAAATCTGAGTAAAAAAGAATCTAGTTGGATTTTTGAGCTGCAAACCTTATGCCCCAAAGGGATGGACATTGATTTTGAGATAGGTCCTATTTTATACTATATCTTTTTTATTAGATTCTTTCTTGTAATTATATATTGTGTTTTAATTAAATATTATATATTTTATATGTATAATCAATTTAATACATCTGTTATCCTTTATATATGTTTTATTGATGAACATGGTATTTTAATTTATTTAGATCAATTTAATATTATTTTATTCATTTTATATTTGATAGTTTTTTTATTGTGCTATTTTGTCATTGCCCTTATATTTTCCCTTCTTTAAAATGGCCTTCACATGGACTTAATATCATTATGAAGCTCTTGGGACTTGCCCTTCCTTCTCTGATGAATTACCAACATGTAAGAACACGCCCCTATACGGCCGCCGAAAATGGCGCCGTAATGACAAAACCGGAAGTGACGATTTCCGGAAATGACGAAAAGAACGTAAATGACGTATCGGAATGAGCCGGTACGCACGACCATGTTGAGAAGGACATAATTAATCCACAGTGATGGAGGATGAAAGCAGACAGATTGGAGGAGGCGGAAATACAGAAAATAAGCTGGAAATGCTCCATATAAGGAAAAAAATTAGGGAAGATTGTTACACACCTGTAATTGTTTCTTAATTTGTTTGCCATATGTAAATGCTCACTGATGCAGTTGTAACCATACATGCACCTGAGGTAGACCCATTCTATTGGGTCGAAACGCGTTGTGCTATTGTTCATTTTATTATCTTTTTATTTTGAATAAAAGTATTTACTATATATTGTTATCTGGCTACCTGGTTCCTGATTTACTCTACAGAGGACTGCAAACACCTTCTGAGGGGACCGAGCACAGATATCCACACATCTGATTGATGTATCCTGCCTTCATAGTTTAGAGCAAACTCAGAAATGCTCTAAAGATTGTGAGTTTTTCTAAGTCTCTCACTCTCATTACTTAGTGTCTAAACGTATTACCCAATGTTGGCATTTCTGTATTTACAGAGCCTAGAGATTACCTACATAATCAAGTCATTTTTGCATGTCAGCACATTCATAGTCGCAATTTTACCTGCTGTTTTGGCTGTTTTGCCTTTCTGAAATTTTTTTTCTGTGCCAAAATTTGGTCGAGCTGAATAGCAGCCAAAATTCTTTCATTCCCCAATTTTTTTTTTCTTTCCACCAAACCCTTGCCGCACATCCACTGTGAGAATAGCAGAGACCCAAAGATACCTGCATGTTTTATTAATTCATAGCCATGGAAAGGAGAAAGGCATGTAGGACAATTTAGATGGTACACATGTGCATTCATTTTCGTACGAATACGATTTAGTCCAAAATTCTGTTTTTTTCGTATTGGTTTACTCAAAAGTATTCAAAAGCCCTACATGCGAAATATAAACTAAACAAAAGGGCAAATGCCAAATGCATTACCTTTTAATGTCGTTTCATTTGTTTAATAGACTCTGTGCTGCAGGGGAATTAACCCACACAGCACGGAGAAAATAACACTGCGCATGTGCAAAAAAAAAAAAAGCAAGGAGGGATCCGGCAGCGCTACCAACTCCCTCCTTGTAATAGATGTCTTCTTTCTTCTTTTCTTTTCTTTCTTCAGACGAAAAAAAATTCAGACTGTAAAAAAACAATCCTTTTTCACCCATGAAGTGCACGCTGCAGAATGAGCTCCGTAGGCTTATAAAGCCTTCCCCGGCCCTGCAATCAGGCTCAGAGCACTCTGATTGGTTGATTTCTACATTTACCTGTCACATCACTGTGATTGGTTGGCTTGAAATCCAACCAATCAGAGTGCTCTGTGTCATTTTACACAGTGTGGGAAAGTTATTTGGAACTTTCCCATGCTGAGTTATTTGACTCATAACCCTCTGATTGTTTGCTTTCAAAATGTCCTCCCAGGTCCCCACCCATTAGTGGTGGGTGGGGACCCTAAATAAATAAATAATGCAGGGAACATTTGTGCTCATTTTTTAAAAAAAATTTTTAACAGTTGCAATAGGTAGTATGGATTTTTTATTTGGCTTGTTTGGGGGCTGAAGAAAGAAAAGAAAAGAAGAAAGAAGACATCTAATGGTAAGTTTGACATTGTATTTTACAGGGTTAGTTTATTGCCCCCCCCCCTCACTATTATTAGCTGCCCAGTCACTAGCAGTTTTAAATGACAGCAAGCAGCCACTGGCTGCTCGTTGTTTAGGCGACATGCCCCTACTCAGGCATGTGGGAGGATTTAACCTCTTTTATTAATATGGGATGTTGTAGGGATCCCTATAGGTTTTAATGGAGGAGGCTGGAAATGGTTATTTATTACAAGTAGGAAGCTGGTAGAACTGCTGGCTCCCTCTTTTTTTTTGGAGCATGCATAGGGCTGTTTTCGGCGACATTATTTTTTGACAAATTTTGTTCGAAAACAAATGGTTTCCGGACGAAGATCGGAATTGACAAATTACATTTTTATTTAGTACGAAATCATTCGTACCAAATGAAAATTTCATTGGTGCACATGTCTACTAGATGCTTCCCTTTCATTAATATTAACCCACATTTTTGTCTTTAACTTTTTTGTTTTTTTATTCATCTGTTTGCTCATTTTTAATGTTTGTACAGCTTTTTACTTTCTTTCTGATCAGGTCATTTGATGCTGATTTGCTGCTCTATTTTAACATGTATTTTTTTTTAAATAAGATGGACTCAAACAGACTTTGCAAAATAAGTCAAAGGGCCATATTGAACAGCCACTCAAAAAACATAAGGTTGGTTCAAAATACTTGGAGCTCTTTATGATTCTCTCAACTTCTGAAAATATTTGTCCACGCTCTGCAATTAGTAAATAAAATGAGTCGGGCAGTTTCAAGCTAATGTATTAAACAAATAAAAAAACAAAAAATAGAGATCAGTCATAAAGGGTTACTCCAACCTCCATGACCACTGCTGCTTTTTCAAGTGGTCATGGTGGTAGAAGTGTGGAAGCACAGTGTTTCATCTTGATTGTGTGCTGGAGGTAAGTTGCAACCCCAGCACATGTAACAAAGGCATCCCAGAACTCTGTTCCGAAAGTCACATTGTCAATTCTGTGCATAAAAAACCTATGCAGTCAGCACACACTGCACATTGATGACAGATGTAACAGTTTCTGCTTAGTTTTGTCTTGAAAAGCCTGCAAAGTAGAGGCTCTTGTCTCTCCTCCCTCCAAGCCTGTGTGAAGCCCTCCTTCCTCCATATCCCTCCCATAATATTTAATTTCTCACACTCCATCCTCATCCTTTTACTCCCCTTGCTGTCTCAGAGAGCGCACATGCTCCCTGAGCTGGTAAAATGAGCTTAGTGCCCATCTGGGACAAAAACATAACAAAATCACTGTACCACTTACAGTCAGATCATAAACGTGATTTTGAAACTGGAGTGAAGGGATTTATTGTAATGCAACACATTGATATATTTGAAATAAAATAAAAAAAACTGCTCAACTCATTATACCAAGGATGGATTCTTCCCAGAGCTTCTGTATTCATACATTACAGAAAATTACAAATGAAAAGAACTAAATCCATACACAAGTGCCTGCCGCATTTCGAGACTTTATACTACACTACATATGCCCGTGCTTCACAGTTCAAAATGTCTTAGTACTCTAAATACAAAACTTACAATGCAATGCTCTATGTTAATGGCTGCCCTTACAAAAGCAGGATTTATAGATGCTTTCCCAGGTGAACTCGACTACATTTGGGTGGCAAGAACATCTCTATCAATGATTGTTACTGTTCATGGATTTAACAAAAAAGACTGAAAATCATGTGAACTGGTGACATAAAAAATCCCATGGAAACAAAGACAGCAAACCAAATATTTAAAACAAATACACTATTTCAGTTTTTTTTAAAACTGTTGGTAAGACAGTTACATTATCCATAGATTTTCTGTTGCTGCTGCAAACATTGTTTGCCTCTAAACAACGGGGGATTGAGGCAATGTTTAACTGCCTACAAAGGTAACATCAGAATAGGAAAACAAACAAAAACATTATAAATTAGTTTCTTACCAAATGATTAATTCAGGGATACTGCATTTAACCCCTTAAGAACCAAACGTCTGGAATAAAAGGGAATCACGACATGTCACACATGTCAAGTGTCCTTAAGGGGTTAAAGCTGTTTCCCAGTCGCGTCGGTGTTTTGCATTTTGAAATAAAATATAATTTTTCATTGATCCATAAAATAATTGTGTTGGGTAAATTATGTGAGAAACAAAAAAAAGGACCAGGAAAATGAAAGGTTTCATAGGCATGTTATGTCACTTTCATACATGTACAAGTAAATTATAAAGCTGTGAACTGACATTTTAAAGGTGACTTTGGAAAATGTCTTCAAGGCATTAAATCAATGTGCTCTATAATATTACATAACAATGAAATCAGCATTCTGCATCAGGAAAGTACAGTAAGTTAGATTTGCCAAAGTACTAAGCAGAGAATCCAAAATGAGCATATGTACACAGTGTGTTGTTTATTATTATTTCATTATTTCAAATCGAGTACTGTATGGACTGTGACATCATCAGCACAATTGTAAATGCCACCCAGGACTTAAGACTAACCATTAACCCCTACTCTACCTTAATATTTATACTAATATCAACCCTAACCTAAAAATATAATGTAACATGAAATATACATAATGGTGAAACATTTACCATGAAACTAATGCCATACCAAGTTTCTCATGTATAAACCACTTGATTCTTATTATTA
This sequence comes from Pelobates fuscus, assembly GCF_036172605.1. Classification (NCBI taxonomy): domain Eukaryota; kingdom Metazoa; phylum Chordata; class Amphibia; order Anura; family Pelobatidae; genus Pelobates; species Pelobates fuscus. The sequence goes on along the minus strand of NC_086319.1, from coordinate 46,001,761 downwards.
TTATCATGTATATATCCCCAACCTATTCCATAGAGCTTTAAAATTATAGAATTGGGATATATGAAAACTCAGTAGTTTTGCATCCCTCCCTGTCACAGATGCCTCATTCCAGAGCCAAATTTTTAACTTGTACTGCAGAGAGCCCCAGGAGAAAGGATTTCCCAAGTAAGTGGATTAATCTTATAAGAGCGGGCATTAGGCTGCTAGAATAGGACCTGCCAAAAATGGGGTACATTGACATTGTGGCAGGATTATGCAACGTATGATCAGGCACTGTCGTATTTTATTTATTTATTTATTTTAATTTGACATTTTGTGAGCTTTGAAATTGGTGTTTAGTTAGTGCTCTTTTATATCATACACTTTGCAAGCGCCTCAACACATTTCACACACACTTTCTTGTTCCTCTCTCGGTTTATATGTCCCTTGCCTATATTGTTCTGACTGGGGAGTATTTGGTTATTCTTTTAATTGGATATATGTACTTAGAAACATAGAAACATAGAATGTGACGGCAGATAAGAACCATTTGGCCAATCTAGTTTGCCCAATTTTTGAAATACTTTTATTAGTCCATGGTCGTATCTTAAGTCTAGGATATCCTTATGCCTATCCCACGCATGCTAAACTCCCTCACTGTGTTAACCTCTACCACTTAAGCTGGAAGGCTATTTCATGCGTCCACTAACCTGTAAGTAAAGTAATACTTCCTGAAATTATTTTTAATTTTACTTACACATATGACTTATACAGAGTAGTAGTTTATTTGTTTGTGGTTGCTGTTTTTAACTCAATCCTTCTCCTGTTATAGACATAACATCACAGGGTCTGCAGAGACAGAGGGAGTTTGTTTCTCTCTCCAAAGTTCTTTTCTTGCATGCTAATAATGGTAAATAATGGTAGAGTACGTGAATTAATGAGAGCAGCTGCAAATATGCACTCCTGCCTGGGAGTAAATCTTCTTCCTGCCATATCATCCATGTGCTCTATGTTTGGACGTCCGACTCAGTTCAAACCTTATGGCTGCTTTTGTGAGATTAATCCACTTATATAGGATACAGGGGCGGCATACTGGACAGATGTATCTGGTGGCACTCTTCTTATCAACATGTTAAAAATAAATGGTCAATCCAAGAATTATAGCCAGTACAGCTTGTTGCAGTAGTTATGGTGCTACTCCTCCAGTTTTCCCTTGCATCTAAAGCCCTGCCTCTCTGATATGATGATGTTGCAAGGAAGTTTCATTTCTTTATTAACCATTCACATTTGTCCAAATCTACATCAACATTCCTAATGACACCTATTTGTGTGTAGCTTCTGTATGTGTGGATGAATCAGGATTGTGTGAGGTGTGTGAATGCAGGTAGGCATCTGCTGATCTAAATTTCTTAATATTTGAAAAAGATTTAACATTAATACAATTGTCTCAAATCCAAGAGTTAAATAAAGGAAAATACAAATAATTGGAATTAACGTATTGGAAGATTAGGGATTAAAAAAAGAGTAAAGATGAGGGTAAACTCATCTGAAATGATTAGTTACACTTATAAATGTATTTATTAATGAGCGCAAACCTTAATAAAATATTATGTCTGTCTGTATCTTCACCTCTACCAGTAATGGCTTATTCATAGTCCAAACAATGTAATGGCCTCTCAACACTGCCATTATTATGCTAAATAGAGCAATTGCTTGTATACTAACAGATTATATTGTCTTTTTATCTAAAAGTATGTATTGACAATCATGTGACTCCTCCTTTCAATCTACTTCAATGCAAACTTGACTTTAATTGCTTTTTTCCTTGCATTTTAAGATTACTGTTGTGTGTACATTAGTAAATTATGTATTCCTTCATAATAAAAAAATAGAGACCCATATTCTGACATACTTGATATTTTTTGTACCTAATTTTACTACTATGATTAAAAATGTTGGCTTACTAGAGTACTTTATTGTATACTGTGTGTTTTTTTACATGAATATTGCATGCCTTGTGATGTGAAAATAACTCCCTTATCAAAGTAATTGTATACGTGTTTGGTTTCTTGAATAGAGTTACTGCATCACACTTGACATTGGGAATGAAACTGTTTTCTTTCGTCATTCATGTTTAATCAGATTACAGCAGTGAAGTTTGGTTAATACTAGTGATGTGCGAACAGTTCGCCGGGAACCGTTCGCCTGCGAACATAGCGTGTTCGCGGTCGCGAACACGCGCGATGTTCGGTCCGCCCCCTATTCGTCATGGAGGTGGGAGGGCCTGGGAGGAAGGGTCTGCTGCTGATTGGCCGGAATGTGTCTGCTGACTGTGAGGTACAGGGTCAAAGTTTACTCAATTATGACGAATAGGGGGTGGACCGAACAGCGCGCGTGTTCGCGACCGTGAACACGCTATGTTCGTCGGCGAACTGTTCGGGACATCACTAGTTAATACATGACCTATGAACAGTGGATAGGACTTGGACTGCAGCATCTCCAAATCACAGGTTTATCTTTCTCGGGTCCATTCATCCTCCTTAGCTTGATAAAATGAATATCATTAACCCTTTAGTGACCAGACCACTTTTCAATTTTCTTACTGTTTGGGACCAGGGCTGTTTTTACATTTCTGATGTGTTTGTATTTAGCTGTAATTTTTCTCTTGCTCATTTACTGTACCCACACATTTTATATAATGTTTTTCTCGCAATTAAATGGTCTTTAACTTTGACTTAGAAATACACAATGTTAACATGTTCTTAGCTTTTTTGGAAAATTATAGAGCAATAAGTACAAGTAGCACTTTGCTGTTTTCAAACCTTTAATTTTTTAATTAACGCAAGTTACATTGTAACACTGATATTTGTCAGGAATCCCTGAATAACACTTCACATGTATATATTGTTTTTAAAACAAGACGACCTAAGGTATTAAACTTGGGGTATTTTGACTAATTTCACGCTCTTTTCATGCAACCATTGTATCACCAATCTATGCCAAAAAAAAATAAAAAAAATAAATGGTGATTTTTTTTGACACACATAGCAATTTAAGAATACATGTACTGAGAACTTTAAGGGGGGTTACTGCCAAAGAACACCCCAATATGTGTTCAGCAACATCTCCCGAGTACAGTGATACCCCCATGTATAGGTGTGTTAGGTTCTCTGGGGGATAAAATACCTTATTTGGAGGGTGCGCATTCCAGTTTTCCAACTTGGCATTTTCACAGATGGTTATCATGCAGGTATTTCAAATGGTGGTATTTTAACGCTTTCCATTCACTAATTCTACCACAAATTTTGTCAAACTTTTGGGTAGTCGTTTTTTTGTGTTTTTTTTTCTCTCACATTGTACTTTAGGCATGGATTCTCAGTTCCTGTTATGTGCAACAGTACCCCCAATATACAGGTTTTCAAACGTACAGCGGTCAAATGTATTGCTATCCCCTTTTCCATGTTTGCACATTGAAATTTGCCAGATTGGTTTGCTGGGCCTATGTTGCCTTTGAGACAGTATAGCAGCCCAGGAATGAAAATGAACCCCACCATGACATACCATTTGAAAAAGTAGACAACCCAGGGTATTCAAAATGTAGTATGTCCAGTCTTTTGTGGTAGCCACTTAGTCACAAATGCTGGCCCATCCTTGCGTTTTTATTGTTTTTTTTTTGCATTTTTTACACAAAACTGCACTTGTATTGGTGTTTTAATATATATTAATATCAACATAAAGTTAGAATAAAATTACAAATATATGTATATATATATATATATATATATATATATATATATATTTATTAAATTTTTTACAGTATTTTATTTTTAATGAATTATTATTAATTTTTATAATATATATATATATATATATATATATATATATATATATATATTATTATAAAAAAACTTTTGTTTTATTTTTTCCTCCAGGAGTGGCAGCACTATGGACACCTATTGCGGCCATGTGACTGCTCTTTCAGACTGGTCACATGGCCCACCGGGGGTCCTAAATTGCAGAGAGGGGACTGTCTGGGCTGAGCAGAGACAGTCCCCTTCAGAAGAATACCGATCGCCGGAAGGGGAACGGCAGCGATCGGTAAGTACATGGGGAGGGAGAGGGAAGGAGGGTAAAAAATTTTTTTATATAATATTTATATAATATGTATCCGAGTGCCTCGAACCCTTGAACCCTCAAGGCACTCAGTACAGGCAGAGCCTGATGGCTTCCGATGCTCTGCTCTACACTTCCGGGCGCCACATGAGGCAACCCGGAAGTGATCGCTCAGGGGGGAGCAATCACTCGGGTGCCCGGCAGTGAGGGGGGGTATTCCATGAAGCCTCGACATTGAGGCATCATGCAATACCCATAGAGCGTCTGGAAGCAATCAAACATGAGTGAGCAGGCAAAACACATTTATTTTATTTCTTATGGGATTCATATTAAACTGTAGGTTATAACAGAATGGCACAATCATAAAACAAAACATGGCAACAAAGAAATAAAAATGAAATGATCCCTGTTCAAAAGCCTGCATAGCCTTAGTTCCTAATAATGTGTATTGTTCCCTTTAGCATTGATGACAGCGTGCAGTCTTTTGTAATAGTTGTCTATGAGGCCCATAATCCTTGCAGGTGGTGTAGCTGCCCATTTGTCTTGGCAAAATGCCTCCAACCATATGCGCACTGTGTGCTGAGAGCTTACGGAGTAGGTGACATGTTTCATAACATCAGCAATGTTTAATAAAAAGCTAAAGTTATCATAGCAGAAGCACTACTGAAGATCATGTAAGGGAGAGCAAAGAGCGGGCTAGGAAGATTGAGAGAGGTAAAGCATTTTATAGAGACGTACTGTGTGGGTATCTCTATACTACAGTTCTGTGTAATACATCAGTGATCCTGGCTGTGTGGGATTGTTATTAGTACCTCATTATTGTATCCAGCTCTATGTGTTTATTATCTGTCTTTTACACAGCTCTACCTATTGCATGTGTACCTTTGTAGTCTACCCAGCTCTGTGTATTGTATAAGTATGTGTGTATTGTACTCAGCTCTGTGTATTATATCTCTGTGTTTTCTCACCTTCTTTTGTAGTATGGTTATCGCTATATGGTACTCCGCTCTATGTGTTTTACAGATATCTTTGTGTTGTGCCAAGCTTGTTTTATTGTATGAGCATATCTGTATTCTGCTCAGCGAGCATGGCTATCTCTGTACTGTATAAGGAGGAGTAATATTCTAGGTGTGGAAGACTTCACCAGCCGCCCACTGAGTATAACCACATACACTGCCTTAAAAACATCCAATTTCTCCTTAGTAACATACATCCCAGTTTTATTTTCTCTTCAGACCATATACATAGCTTTAGAGAGTTGAACTTATTGGAAGAGTTGGAAGATTTGGGGTGAATACTGCTCCATATTGTATATCTTCTTAACTTTGTAAGTAATGGTGACATTGGAAGTACTTATAAAAATTAAGCCTTTTTAGATGGTATGTGTCTGTCAAGTCCTGAAAAGAATGGAGTTGGTTTTGGGTCACCAGGTTAATGAACACCCTCACCTTGGCTTAGACAAGTTCTGCAAGCTTAAACTGGTAAGGTGTCAATATTGGAAATCGGTGTGTGGCTTGCAAAAGAGCAGAGATAGGAGAATGCACAGGCATTCTGTCACAATTCGGTTTACTTTCAGTCTGCTGCAGTACCTCAAAGTGCCACTACTTGTCTGTAGTGCTATTGCAGGCTGCTGCACCCAGACTGAGATCTATCTCTGCTCCCAGTTGGCCTTACTTTAGAATTGTCTTCTCCCTATTTAGTTGAGCCTCACCCATTTTTGTTTGCCGGTTCATTAGTGTTAATAATGTTGCTGGCCTGGTCCTTTTGTCCTGTATATCTGAGCTAGCTGCCTTTCCTGAGTTCCTTTGCTTGCTGCCTTTCTTGAGTTCCCTGTATCTAGAAGCATTGCTTTCCAGTGTCCAGATGCCCTTCTTTTACATTCAGTTATGTGTGTTTGTATTTGATTGTACTGTTTCCATTGTAAATATCAATAACCTTGATTTGTGGGTATGTTTTTTCTTTGCATTCTGGGTTCCACCCTATAGATGTTACTGCACTAGTCAGCACCCCTTGCAAACCAGCCCCTTGACACATTCATGCAACAAATGGTTAGTGAGAGGTAGGCAGCAATGGAGACAGTGGTGGCTAGCATGAGGAAGGGCTTTTAAAAGGATAGTTTCCAAGTGGCATCAAGGAATTCACTTATTGATTCCTCGATGGGGCCTTAATGTTTTGCTTGTGGGTGGTGACTTTGTGTGGTGGCTAACTTAAGTGTGTGAGATGACTTATTTGTTGTGTATGTTGGTGCGGTTAACTGTATTGTGTTTGGGGTGGATGAGTGTGTTGTGTTTGTATAGGATGACTGTTTGTGCTGTGTGTTTGGTGACAGCAGGGCTCGAGTCCTGCAGGAACACGAGAGAAGGGCGTTCCTGCACTTTTTTTAGAGCAGGAACGTCAGGAACGCCATTCCCGTTTGTGATCCTGCAGGCACTCAGGGGGCCTGTCATGGGGGACCCAAGATGGACCCCCCGGTGGGCGCCTGTCTCCCTGTCAGACGCGGCGATGGAGCTGTGTCCTCTCTGCTCCCTCGCACGCCATTTGCTGATGCCGGGAGCCAGAATATGACTTCATATTCCGGCTCCCAGCATCAGTGGACAGCCCGTGCGGCAAGAGGAAGAAGAGAGGACACAGCTCCCTCACCGTGTCTGACAGGGAGACAGGCGCCCGCCACACTGAAGCCCCACTGTACCCCATGGACAGGTCCACACCAGCTCTCCAGGTAGGGAGGCTGGGTGGACTTTTTAAATTTAAAAATAATAATAATTTGTGAGTGTGTGTGTGTGTGTGTCTGTGTCTCGGGTGAGTTCCAACACTTTATTCCCCTGGACTTGATCCCTGGGTGACAGTGTGTGTCGTCTCTGTGTGGAGTGGCTGTGTGAAGGATGGCTGAATGTGTTGAGATTGGGAAGGGACTGTGTGTGATGTGACTGTTTGTGCGTCATTTAGAAGCCTTGTGACAGTGAGGGAGCACTGAAAGTGATCTGCACCTCCAGAATACATGCTCATTCAGTGTAGTGAGGGGGTGTAGGGTGTTCCCTCAGAACCAGCACTCCAGGTACATCGGTCAGATGTTTTTTTTTTCTTTATTTATCACCTAATAATGTAAAAAAATTAATGTTGACACAGACTGAGACAACTTAAAACCTCAGTACAAATAAGAGAGATTACTTACTTTGTAATAATTACTCAAAATTGTGTGTACTTATTTGGCATTCCAGTCCAAGGATAATGCCAAATTATCATTAATTTGTAGCTTCTAACATTAATACATATGACAATTATTTTATAGACTCATTCATTCATAGCTTTTGTAGAAATAGCAATAGCCAACTAAACAATCATAGTAAGTTTGCCACGTATTATTGTGCTTTGTGCATAATTACTTCTACATTAGATACATTTTATAGTGTTCTTTCACATAGCAGTATTTGTGACTTTCTATGACATCATGTAAAAGGGTTTAATGCCTATAGGTGCATAGAAGCACCAAACAAGACTTAAGATATTGAAATTCATTTGAAAACATACACCCTGTTAATTCATATATCCCATGGAATATAAGGAGCTTTTTCTGCAGTGTATTACACCTTTTTATATTTCTATCACAGAATATCATGCTGCATTACAACATCCTTTCCTTTGCAAAGTCTAGCTATGGTTACCATAGAAACTGTGAATTCTAGCAGACTGCAATGCCACAGGATTTATTCAGAAGCATATGCCCTTGTGTGTAACACAGAAACATTCCTTTGACTTTTATGTTATCCATTGGATCATCTTTTGTGAAGTGTGAAAAATGGTTTCAGCATGAGAATGAATTGCCATGCAGATTGCAATACTATGTCTCACTGGAAGAAGGCTCCCCATCTTCTCATGTGCTTTTTTACATTAGCCATTTGCCCTGTGAAACACCCATTCTATATATTAGTGCCTGCATTTTTCATTCTAACCTGGAATTTAACGAACGAGTCAACTGCAGCAGAAAATATTTTTGAATGAATGACCTAGAGCAACAGTATACTACCCCATGGATATAATTAGAAGGTTGACCAGGAACCTGCCTAATTATTAAACTGATGCTGTAAATTCTTTTGACTGTGAACCAAAAGTCATATGAGTGCATGATGATTGCATTTTACTAGTATTTACTAGTATTTAGTTTAGAAAAACGTCACCTGAGAGGGGATATGATAACATTATACAAATATATTCGAGGCCAATACAAACCATTGTGTGAAAATCTATTCAGAAACCGGACTTTACATAGGACACGAGGTCATGCATTTAGACTAGAAGAAAGACGATTTCGTCTAAGGCAAGGGAAAGGTATTTTTACTGTAAGAACAATCAGGATGTGGAATTATCTGCCTGAAGAAGTGGTTTTATCAGAGTCCATAACAATGTTCAAACAGCTACTAGATGCATACTTGCAAAAACAGAATATTCAAGGATATCATTTTTCAATGTAGGGTAATAACTGCTTGATCCAAGGATAAATCTGACTGCCATTCTGGGGTCAAGAAGGATTTTTTTTCCTAGCTTTTTGCAAAATTGGAAGTGCTTCAAACTGGGTTTTTTTTTTGCCTTCTTTTGGATCAGCAGCAAAAAACATATGTGAGGAAGGCTGAACTTGATGGACGCAAGTCTCTTTTCAGCTATGTAACTATGTAACTATGTACTCATAATCTACCTTGGTTAATGAACAAATGTAAAATTAAACACATAATTGTAATATTGTTACCGAGGATTTTGTACAGTTATTGGGTCTTGTAGGTTTGTTTAAAATCCTTTTGTTTATCATCCTTGTCAACAGGTTCTTTATGGGGGGTTTAATAATCAATACCATTGGGCCTTATTAGGACATTTTACATGATATATCTAACAGCATACGCAACAAGTTTGTTATCACTCTTGACCACAAATAGCAGTATTTCCTCAGTTAAAGAGACACTGACACACTTTTACAAAATTCATCTTTTTTTTATTTTTTTTATTTTTTAAAGAACCAGTTAATTCAGACACAAAATGTATAAAACAGCACAAAAAAATCAGCATAAAATGTAATGGTCCAACACAAAATAATGTTCTTTATTTGACAGTTACGTCTAATGCTAACCCTGTGCCCTCTTTTTGCAAAGCCCATCAGGAAAAATACATTGAAGACTTCTGCTCAATACTTTTTTAAACTTTCTGTTGAACATTTGAAGTAGTGTGTGGTATAGCGAGTTATTATTAAATTATTATGTTAGCCTTTAAAGTATTGTGTTATCTGTCTAAAGTATGTCCTGATCACATATGCATTAGTAAAATAATTTTATTGTGCGACCTAGATGATTACGTTGTGTTTGTTTCTTTTCTTTACATTAATTTTGTTGAACAAAGACAATTAAGAACATATTTTGAAAGACAATTGTATCCCTGAACATTTTATATATTGATAGTGACCACTTCTCCAACTGAGCTGGTAGATTATTGAATAACATGAATATGACTGATAAATGTAGTATAAATAATGTATTTTTTTCTTAATTTGTGTTATTTTTGCTGTACAAGTTTTTATATTATTGTGTTCTTATATATACAAATTATCTGTAACTTTATGGTGAATATTTTTGTAATGTTCATAGCAAGAATTCCATAGAGTCCCTAGTAATAGAATGATCTTAAAATACACATAATACTATCTTTTCACATATAAAGTGTACACACATATTTTTTTTTTTTCCATGTTTACTTTTTATTGATTTTCAGATGAAAAATAGGGGTGGGATACAGAAAGGAAAAATGGGAGGGAGGGGGGGGTATGCGTACATATGTATGCAAAAATTTACATAGGTGGTACATCAAGAAGTACATACGGTAAACAGGCATCATACATAGGTATTTAATGCATTTATTATATTACTGGAATGGTAATGGTAAGGGAGCATCAAATGTATATTGGTGTTGCCTAGTGCGTAAACTTGTGACCCTCCGCTGTTGTTGTGACACTGTATGCATTTACCGATTCAGGTTATAGTTTAGCATGTGCCCTGGCAGTCACCCACGTGACATGGAAATTGCCATGGTGTATGGAGGTTGTGATCTAATTGTATGATGGGTTGCAATCAGCACGTTGCTGGGCTATTGGGTCGTATTTGGTACCTGTTAGTGTGCGTCTACTGTTCCGATTTCGTCGGTACATGTTAGGCGTGTAATGTCTACACTATGGATTTGCCATTTCGCCCATTTTTTAGCGTATGTGTGAGGTTGACCACTCAGTCTATATGCCATTTGCTCAAACTCTGCTATGGTCTCGAGTCTACTCCACACCTCCTTGATGGATGGGGCGTGCTTGGTTCGCCAATGTGCGGCTATGCTAGTTTTCGCCGCTGTCAATATATTTATCAGGACATGGTTGTTCCCGTCAGAGAACAGCTCCGGGGCTAAATGTAGCAGATAACATTCCGGCGTAAATGGTATTACATGGGACGCTATTAGTCTGACTGCTTTTTGTATTGCACTGTAACACATACAATTTTGTTGTCTGTATACGCACATAGAATGCCATCCTCACTTGAAAATTGGAAGCATCATAGTTTGTTGACGAGATATTTCAGTGGTTAGTCTTCCAACTTGTGTTTCTCTAGTATCTGTTCATAACACTGATCAGATCTCTGATATGTTAAATTCTGTTTTTCATTCTGCTACGTAGATACAATCAAGCATTGTTGAGCTCATATAGTATACACAATATGCTTTTACAATAGTAAATATAAATGTTTCAATTCACAAAATTGTATTAGTGTAGGTGTAGTAAACCTAATAAATAAAACTATTATAACATGTAACACACTCAAAGAATAGCATGTGTTAGTAGGCATATTAAGAAATAGGTTTAAATTGGGGAACTGAAAGTGATCTATACAAGTGTATATTATTAGAAACATCTGAAGGTTCTTGGAGCAATTCAAATGTTTCCATGATTTAAAGAGATGTATTATTAATTACACAAAGCCTAATATTAATATTTTTTTTTAATTATTTAAATAATCTAGTTGATCAGTTTCTCCCATGTTCAGCCTGCTGAACACCTTATTGCTTCACATGTCTGGTTTATATTAAATGCATACAGTCTGGATCTCACAAACTACTATAGCAGTTCTTTTCAGTCATTTTTTTATTGTTTTATTCTTTACCAAGTATATCCAATTTGTTAGCATTAAAGAAAAATATATAAATGACTTATTTAACACATTTTAGATTGTCTGTAAGAGATGAATGAAATGTAAAATATGTCTTGGATTATTCTGTATGGTAATTTCAAGGCTAAAAGTAATGGAATTATCACTTGTTCTTTAAAAGAAATGTACAAGAACAATTGCATTATACAGCATTTAGAAAGAATATATGGAAGACCAAATTAGGAAAACATACAAGCTTACTTACTAAAATGAGATTTCAAAGTGAATTTAAAGCTAGTTTCACGTTTAAGGCCAATTAGCCAAACTTTAATAATTTTCTAAGTCAATTATGTTTTAAGTTTAGCTACTTGGCTTGAAATTCACTTTGACTTCTGACTACTTGGAAGAGCATCAATTTATTGTGGCATATTCAAGTCTGATATAGGAAACCACACTATCAGTAAAGGTATAAAGACATGAATGACATGAATAAAAGGAGAAATTATACACTGGATTAAAGGGAAACTCCAGTGCCAGGAAAACGATCCGTATTCCTGGCACTGGAGGGTCCCTCTCCCTCCCACCCCCCAATCCCCAGTTGCTGAAGGGGTGAAAACGCCTTCAGTGACTTACCAGAGACAGCGACAGGTCCCACGTCGCTGCTTCCTCCTCCCCCGCCGCTCCTCCTTGTGCTTACGTCGGCCGGTGGGCGAGACTGATCTCGCCCGCCGGCCGAGGAGACCTAATGCGCATGCGCGGCAATGCCGCGCATGCGCATTAGCACACCCCATAGGAAAGCATTGAAAATGAATTTCAATGCTTCCCTATGGGGAATAGAGCGACACTGGAGGTCCTCACACAGCGTGAGGACGTCCAGCGACGCTCTAGCACAGAAAACCTGTGCTATGAAGCAGGAAGTTCCCTCTAGTGGCTGTCTAACAGACAGCCACTAGGGGAGGACTTAACCCTGCAAGGTAATTATTGCAGTTTAAAAAAAACTGCAATAATTACACTTGCAGGGTTAAGGGTAGTGGGAGTTGGCACCCAGACCACTCCAATGAGCAAAAATGGTCTGGGTGCCTGGAATGTCCCTTTAAGTCAAGCTCCTGGATAAAATGAAAGTCGGTTTCCCATTTTGATTCAACCAAGATATTTGTAGGTTTCCCTTTCTGATATTGCATTTGCTTAATTCAGTATGATGCGTATTATTTTAATTAAATGAACACTATAGTATTAGGAATACAAAACTGGATCCCTAACTCTATAATTTTCCCTTGTTCCTAGCTTTGGGTCCATGCCCCCCATCCCCCACCCCCTCTACCGCTAGCTCCTGGCTACAATGAAAGGATAAAAAAAACTTTTTTCACCTGGCCTAACTCAAGTGCCAAGGTCCCGCTGATTGAAGACCTAATGCATGGCCAGTGCATGGCCAGTGCGGTGCGCTCAATAGACCTTCCCAGTAGGAAATAATTGAATTGGGGGTTCTGGATTTTGAAGACGCTGGATGTCCACTAGAGGATGTCTTCACCCTGCAATATAAACATTGTAGTTTATCTGGAACTACAATGTTTTCACTTGCATGTTGAAGGTGACAGGGGCACTGCGCCCAGACCATTTCAATGAGGTGAAGTGGTCTGGGTGCCTATAGTGTCCCTTTAACCCCTTAACGCCGTTACGGCGTGCTATGCCGTCACGGGTTAAGTGGGCTTTAACGCCGTTATGACGGCATAGCACGCCGTAACGGCTTGCAGCCCCAGGAGGTAAGTTATACTTACCTCCGCCGCGATCCGCTTCGGGAGGACTGCCTCACAGCCCAGGCAGCCCTCCCACGGCAAATGAGGCCCCCGGGGGCCATGTGATCGCTCTCAAAGAGAGATCACATGGCCCCTGTAGCTGGCTGTGGATATGCCAGCAGGGGGACTGTTTGAAATATCAGACAGTCCCCCTGCTGGTGGGAAGAATTAAAAAAAATAATTAGACATGTGTAAAAATAAAATAAATGCATTTTTATATATATATAATATGTATATATATTATATATATAATATATATACATATTATATATATGTAACGTCATACAAAGTGTATTTTAATATTAATATAAGTATATATATTAATATTAAAATACACTTAGAATGACATTACATATATATAATATGTATATATATTATATATATAATAGATGTACATATATATATTATATATAAATACGTATAATTAAAATAATAAATAAATTAAATAATAAAATAAATAAATAAAATATTGAAACAAAATTTAATATAAATTATATATGCATATGTAATTTCATTCTAACTGTATTTTGTTATTAATATATATATATATCGGTAACAAAATACACTTAGAATGACATTCTATATATATCTATCTATATATAAAATGCAAATAACCGCAAATATATATATATAGATAAATACATATAATTACATAAAAGATTACATCAGTATACACGTAGAATTTAAATACCTATAAATGCATATATATTAAAATTCTACATGTATATTTAAATAATCTTTTAACGTAATTATGTGATTTGATTAATTAAAATTTGATTGACATGCATGACAACACAGGGAGAAAGTGCAGAGAATTTAATTTGCAAGCACTATATTTGACCCTGTAACTCTCCAAGACACCATAAAACCTGTACATAGGGGGTACTGTTTTACCCGGGAGACTTCGCTGAACTCAAATATTTGTGTTTCAAACTGGTAAATTGTATTACAACGATGATATTTTAAGTAAAAGTGACGTTTTTTGCATTTTTTACAAGCGAACTGCACTTTTATGGTCTATATTATTGTTGTAATATGTTTTACTGTTTTAAAACACTAATATTTGTGTTTAGTGAAGTCTCCCGAGAATAACAGTACCCCCCCATGTACAGGTTTTATGGTGTTTTGGAACGTTAGAGAGTCACATATAAGGCTTGCATTTCATTTTTTTTTACATTGAAATTTGACAGATTGGTTATGTTGCCTTTGAGAGCGTATGGTAGCCCAGGAATGAGAATTACCCCCATGATGGCATACCATTTGCAAAAGTAGACAACCCGAGGTATTGCAAGTGGGGTATGTCCAGTCTTTCTTAGTAGCCACTTAGTCACAAACACTGGCCAAATATTCGTTTTTTGCTTTTTTCACACAAAAACAAATATGAACGCTAACTTTGGCCAGTGTTTGTGACTAAGTGGCTACTAAAAAAGACTAAACATACCCCACTTTCAATACCTTGGCTTGTCTACTTTTTCAAATGGTATGCCATTATGGGGGTAATTCTCATTCCTGGGCTACCACACCGTCTCAAAGGTAACATTACCAATCTGGCAAATTTCTATTTGAAAATGTAATGTTCTATATTTGACCCTGTAACTTTCCAAAACAACATAAAACCTGTTAATGGGGGGTACTGTTGTACTTGTGAGACATCGCTGATTACAAATATGTGCATTTTTTTTGCAGTAAAACAGTATTATGACATTCACAGTTAAAATGTCAGACGGAAATGCAAATTTAAAAAAAAATCTTATTTTCTCACATTTTTTTTACTTTTATTCATAATAAATGATGTTCCATATATGAATAGTTAATGATAGATTAAAGCCCTGTTTCTCCTGAACAAAATGATATATAATAACTGTGGGTGCATATAATTTGAAAGAGGGGAACTACGGGTGAACAGACACATAGCGCAAATTCCAGTTTTTGTTTACGTTTTGTTTTGATCAGAACGTGCACTATTGACTCCGTCCTGAAGGGGTTAAATACATCGCATCATTATTGATTTTTTTCTCATACTTTGCACAGAAGTGTTGTCTGTCTTTGTGGGTTATTATTTTTTTTTCCAGGTTCTAACATTATGGTTGGTATTTTGTAGAATCTGTTTGATAAAATAAGAGGTACCATTACACTACTTTTCTATTCATAAATAAGGAGAAAATTAACACCACTTAATCACATAATGTTATCAAACTTTATTTCAATGTGATTTTAGCTGTAAGATGACAAATTTTGGAAATAATCAAATTATATTAGTTTGATTGCATGTGCCAAATTACTCCTGTAAACATATTAGTACATTTTCATTTTTTATTAACTACATTATATTTTATGGTGATTAGTTTATTCACATTCACAGTATATTTGTGGGTCTTTCCACACATCAACATATTTACATAAATAATACTTAACCTCTAAAGGACCATGGCTATTTTGAGATGCAACGCGTTTGTGACCAAAACCTTTTTGGCACTTTTGCCATGTGTTCATTCAACCACGATGTTGCCCTTTCTGTTTTTTTTTATTTTTTTATTTTTAGTAGTATTTATGCATAACACAATTTTAAATATGAATAAAATGAAAAAAAAATGAAAAAAAAACATATTTTTTCCTCAGTTTTACTTTTTCTACACAATATTTTCAACTAAAGAAAACTAACTTGGAAAAAGACTCACTAGTTAATCCTGATTGTTAAAATGCCCCAAATGTCTAGGTTTTCAGTTATTTTTTAGAAGTTATAGAATAAATAATACAAGGAGTGAATTTTGGTTTTAACGCTAAAACTGCAACATTTGGCAAGTTGAGAATAAAACATTTACAGTAGTCGCAGAAGCCAAAACCATTACACTTCTTACTTAACTATGTTATTATGAAGCTCAGTCTAAATATTTAATTCTTGTGTGTTTCCACAGATAAGTTTGGGGAAACTCAAATACCCCACTACCGTAAAGACCCTATATTTGTATTCTGCTACTGTTCTCGAGTACAATGATACCCCATCTATACATGCATACCTTTTCCCCTAATCCTATCACTAATCTTATCCCTAATTCAACCCCTAATCAACCACTAATTCTACCCATACTCCTACCCATAATCCATCTCTTAATCCTACCTATAATCTCACCTTTAATCCTGCCCCTAATCCACCCCTTAATCACACACCCTAATCCCACTTTAGAGGGATTATCTCTGCTGACATCAGTGCTGATATCAGAAGAGAGATTTCCAAGCTAATACAATGCAGAGCACTCTGTAAGCACTCTATACTGTCTGATTGCAGCATGAAAGGAAGATCTCCCTCTCATGTGGAAGCTTCGTCAATTGTGATCTGTGCTGGGCAGCTGGCAAAGATCAGCACTGGTCACTATACAGAAGAACATGCAGGGAGACTTCACCAGAGTCTTGTCAGATCCCCTTCATCATGGGGGCAGCCTCAGAATCACACTCAGCTGCTGCAATTTAAAGGGCTTTAAAGGGACATGTGCATTTATTGTGGCTCCAGTTGACAGAGGGAACTCTCAGATTCTGAAAAAAAATACTAGGGGCTCTCTGTTTTAAGCTGAAAGGCACACCCAGAATGGTGGATTTAAAGGTATATGTGCAGCCCTAACTTTAACTGCTGCACATCACTTGTCTGCCAGTCTTAGGCCACTAAATGCAGCTCAAGCTGACAGAGGGGATCCTCAGGCATCCAATGATACTTGGGGCTCCTTAGTACCAGCATGGATGTTACCCTGCTAGTACTTTAATGCATTGCAGTCTATGCCATCAATAGGTGTTAAAACCCTGCACTATATGATGGCATAGACCATCACATGGTTATACATTAATTAGTTAGCCAAAAAAATTCTAGAATCAACAAGTACACGATCACTTTTAAAAACAGAATGAAAACAAATGCATTCCAAAAAAATGCTATTTGACAAAGATAAACAAAATCCAAGACTAATTTTATTAAATGTAAACTATGTAAGCTGGAATCTAATAAATATTAACTATAACACAGTTCACTGGCTTGTCTGTTGTTGAGATTTTCAATATTCAGGTTGCTCTTTCTGGCTTAATAAATGTATGATCCTAATGCCGTAATCCGGCAATATTTATGGGCTGGATGATATCGGAAAAAAAATACAATCCTTATGATTAATTTAATAAATCCAAACAAGAACAGAGGAAATTAACCAATTTATTTTACTCCTAAAAATTATGATAGTAAGGATAGGCTCTTCATGTTGTTTATTGAAATGGTAAAATAATTGCATGAGGCCCTTCCTTTTTGCAATATTAGACAAATTTAAATTTCCACCAAACTTTATTAGGGCAGTCAAGGCATTATATAGCAACCAAGTAGTGAAGGTCATTAATAATGGTTTTGCATCACCAATGTTAATATAACCAACGGCTCCAGACAGGGATGTCCCTTATCCTCCGCATTATATATTTTAACATTAAAACCACTTACTACTTTCATTTGAAGTACAGTATTGAATAAAATAAAAATTATAATATGGTCTTGATAAACAAAGGTATATGATTACTCTCTCACCTTCCCCCTTTTCTTTTTCTTATGTCTTCTTTTTCCTTATTTACTTACTTATTTATTTTTATGAAAATTATATGTTTACAATATTGTTTACAAATTATATATTGAAAAATGGAAGGAAGGCAAATTATCTTTAAATATATGTATTGATCATAAAAGTTTAATAAAAAAGATGTATTTCTTAAAACGATGTATGATTATGATAACAATTGCTAATCTTATTGCTACATTCAATTGTGAACGAAAAATTTACAATAAAAAATAAATAATTGCTTGACTTCTTTAGTACATATGTGGATATTGCACAAGTGACAATAGTAGACATCTCAGGGCCATAAGTGAAAATGCTATTGCAATGATGATATGATTGTGTGAGATTGTAGTAAAACTTGCCTAAGTGACTGTCCTATTTAGGAGAGGATATCTATTGTTTTATGCTACATTGTTGTAGCTTAGTAAGGCCTAGCTACAAAATAACTAAACAAGTTATGAACAAGGTTTGGTTCATTTACAATGTAATACCATACATTGTTATAAGGTATATGTCAGTTACAACATAGTTGTGTGCATTGTTTTAGGTTTCAGCCTAGATTCAACCTAACTGAACAAGTTACTTTTGTTTCAAGTCATTTCAAGTGTTGTTGATCCATTGTATAAATATGTTCAAGCTCTCTTACATTCTGTTACATTGAATGGCATCCATCAAGTGACATTACCTGCTGTATGTGACCTGGTGAAGCAGCCTGCTTTGCTGTTCTACAGAAATAAAGCCACCATCTGCACAGAACAAACATGCCTTGTCTATCATTTCTATAACCTTAATCTGAAATACTACCCCCTAGACCAGGGATAGACAACCTTTGGCACTCCAGATGTTGTGAACTACATCCCCCATAATGCTTTTACACCCATAATGATGGCAAAGCACTATGGGAGGTGTAGTCCAAAACATCTCGAGTGCCGAAGGTTGCCTATCCCTGCCCTAGACAATGAAGGTGAGTCGGCACCTTGAAAGCATTAGTTTATACAAATAAGATAAAAGCTCTTACTCATTAAAATATTAAAACAAATAATGGAGAACATTGTTATTTGTAGATTTATTTGTGCTACTCAATGTAGTGGACAGATTTAATTTATTATACCTTCTGAGAGTTAATGTTAATTAGTCATCAATTGTGGTAATGAAATCACAATCATAATTTTAAAAATCTAGTAAAACAGATGTTCATTTCAGTGTCATTCAAATGATAGGTCACTTGCTAATTATAACAGACTGTGCTAATCACAAATTAATAATAAAAACACTAGTAATTAATTATACAATCATAATTATAACATTAATATGACTATTAACTGCAACAAAGTAATTACTCTATTACTACTCTATTGCTTACATTAAAAGGTCACACCATAGCATTTGTTTCACTTCCTTGTTTTTGCTAATACATGCAAGTAAATTAGGTGGACAGCGCTAAGAATTATTATAATAAAATCATACGTACACAGGTAGCAGCAGATTTCGCAATTATGTGTCTTACTCTTAAAAAAAGGGAAATAAAAGTACAATGATAGTGCAGTATGTTATGAATAATATGGTTATAAAGATATATTCCAAAGGGGCACTCACGTTTTCCAGAGCTTGAAAAGCTCTATTTTAGGAGCCTGGATGGAACAATCCCCGTCTAAGGATTTCTTTTTGCTGGTATCAGATTCCCAAGGTAGTGCGATTCATCATATGAAAAAATAAGGATGTATACCAATGGTACAGTACGAATGTAAAAGTAGGATAAGTAAATAATATTTGACCTACTTACATTTGCTAGAGCAATGACCTGCTCTAGTGTATGGAGCTTTAGGTGGAACAATCCCCACCTAGGGATATATGTAGATCAGGAACAGCAGAGTGATGGTGAGAGTATAAGGAGCTAAAGAGTGACTGGGTATTAAAACAGAATCTTTATTAATAAACAGAATAAATACAACTATTTAAAAGTGAACTATATAGTAAAAAGAACTATAAATAAAACCAGTCCTTGTAGGCAATCCTTAATCTCCACTTGGCATTTTTCGCTTACAGCTTTCTCAAAAGTGAAAAAAAAGTTTCTTATTTTTTTTCATAACAAATATAAAAATCACACTCACTAACTGCCTGCTTGGCCATATCCGTTCACATTGAGTACTTTCTCTGACTTCCACCCTCACTCCTGCTCTTGAGTACATCTTCAACCTATTTCTACTGGTTGATTTTCATTCTCTTTCAAACATGCAAAGGTCACTCTCATACTCAATAAATCTTCCCTTGGCTCTGATTCTCCTGCAAACTATTGCACCATATCACTGCCTCCACTAACATTGAAACTCCTGGAAATACTAGTTTATGACTGCCTACCCCACTTCCTGTCCTTCAACTCCTTGATGCTCCCCCCTCTGAATCTGCAGCAACTCTCTGTGTGTCCCTTCACTGGTTCCCCATTCACAGCAGAATTAGATTCAAAATTCTCACCCTTATCTAAAAAGCCCTTACTAACAGCAATCCCAACTAACTGTCCTCACTAATTAAAAAACACACTCCAACCCACCTCCTAACAAGCTAACAATGACAAGGTCCTTGCATCTTCAATTATCACCTTTTCCAATGCTATTCTGCAGGACTTCTCTCATGCAGCACCAACCCTCTGGAACACACTTCCATGCAGAGTCAAACTGTCCTCTAGTCTAGTTTTCTTTGCTCCCTAGAGACAAGTTTGTTCAGAGAAGCCTACTTCACAAATTAGTAACTAACACATTCCACTTACCCACTACATGCCCTCATCTCACTCTATATAAACATTACCTTTGCAGTACAGACCTCCTGTTCCTTCTTACTTCTATTCATCTAGATTGTAAGTTCCCCCAGGAGTAGATTCCTAATCTCCTTAAGTATTTGTTTCTTAAATTTTAAATTTTGTAATGTCTCTTGATGCATTGTACTTTTTTTTACTTGTACCAATTGTACCTATGGGCAGCACTGAGGAATCTTCCCTTGGCTAAAAAGTGCTTGCACTTTTTAAATAAAGTGTAATTATTATTAATGGGCCATCTATGCAGGAA
Source organism: Pelobates fuscus (assembly GCF_036172605.1). NCBI lineage: Eukaryota > Metazoa > Chordata > Amphibia > Anura > Pelobatidae > Pelobates > Pelobates fuscus. The sequence goes on along the minus strand of NC_086319.1, from coordinate 45,981,074 downwards.
TAACATTCTGTTGTGATGAAATTTTTGTGTTTTTTTTTCCTTCTGTTTTATAGGCAAATATTTGTATTGAGTTAATTATTATGTAACCATTATAGTAGAAATCATCAAAGGGGGAAAACTACTTTAAAAGGGCAAGAATGTCATTAACATATAGAGGTAGTTCACATTTGAAAAGAACATCCAACTTAACATTAAAGAAGATATAATGATAATAACAAAAGATAGAGACGTTCCACTAATGTGGGAAGATGGTAGAGCTAAAAAGGAACATGACATTAATAAGAGCACAATTCCTACTATAAAAGTGTTACTACCACGACCACTTTAGTGGGTAAGTGAAACACTGCACATGCTGAGTTTAACTCCTTTCCATCTCCAGCAGCATCATAGGATGCCATCAGCCAGTCCAGAACAAATGTTCTTGGCTGACTAATTTCAATTATGGGAAAACTTTTGCACAGCAAGCCATTCATTGGATGAGATCACTCAGCCAATGAATGGCAAATGCATCACCTTCCTCCTCCGGCTCTGCAGAAGCTGGAATCTCATCCTCAGTCAGGGGGAAGATCAGGGGGTAAATCATTACAAAACCAGGCCAGGGTTCTCTTGGAATCATAACCACTACAGTCAGCTGTAGTTGTTGTGATGCTTGGAGTAATACTTTAAGCTCTGCAGAGATTGCATGAGGCTACTCTTTGGTGAGAACACAAACTTTGGTCAGAGGAGATGGGAAAACATAATGCTATATATTGTAAAAGACTGTAATTGCACCCAGCTGTATTTAGTTCTAATTTATTTTTTCCATAATTCAATTTGTTTGGGGGTTATTCATTATAATCAATAAGAAAATATGGATTTGCCAAAAAGAACAGTGTTATTGTGCTCTAATCTCATCAGTCCAGGTTCAACTAGGTTATGTCATTGTTGGGATTGGAGTTTTTGAGATGCATTTTACGGTAAGATATACCAACATAACAGTTTGTTCAATAATTAAAATTAGATTATATTAATAAATGATGTTTTCTTGCATGTTTCCTCCGTGAACACAACAAGGATGGTTAAAAACTAATTTTTAACGAATATTTATATCCAACAGGAAATTTGAGTGCCACTAATACATGAATAGAGAAGATCATATTCATATAAATATTGTGCATTTTCAGAGAGCAATTTTCTTTGCACATGATCCTCTAATTCTACATCTTATATTACTGGGCTTTAGACTTGCCCTTCCCTTCAATTCACTGAAATATAGGGTTATATTGATTCGGTACAATTGCAATATGTGAAAACACATTTTCACAGCTTTTCTTTTTGATACAGTCTATATTATGGTACATTTAAGTAAAGTGTTTGAAAAACCCTTTTTAATTTGCAGCAAAATATTGTGTGATTGCATTTTGTAAGTCCCTTGAGTCCTGTGTTAATATTGCATATGTCACACAGTTCCTACCACACAGAAATCATTCTGAGCAACAGTGAAAATACAGTCAAAATATGTCATTTTGACTAAATATTTCTTTTTTGGGTAATGCACAGTTTGTGTGTTGTAAGAAAACACTTTCCAGTTCCTGTTTTGTGCTTGCTTGAGCTATTCAATTTGGTCATGAAAGAGTGTAACACAAGTTCAGATTAGATATTGAAAATATTATGAAACAGGGTACCATATATTGTTCATAGCCTGATAAATAACAGAACATTACGACGAACAATTTATTAAGTAAAGAAAAAAATATTTTATTTTATGATCTGAAATGTACATTATCATTGACAAAGACCAATATCAGTTCACATTATTATAACACAATGCAAATAAAAACAAAGCTCTCCTTGGCAAAAGTAAAATACATAATATCTTACAACAAATATTTATTATGCTGGATTCTGTTCTAGTGAGAAACCAATGCCATTAATTACAAACTAACAATAGGTTTTGCCACCGTCATTTGTATTGATCATAGTAATACTTTCATGTTTCATCTTTAACAAACATGAGTGAAGAAATGAGGATTTGCAAACAACGTACAATTTGTCTGCAGTAACGCTTTAACATTTACTTAAATTATTATGTTTTACAATGCTACATCTCAGAACGATACACATAGCTCATGGCTTACAACACATGGCTAAATTTGTACTAAGTGGTGGTATTACATAGAAGAGAGATTCCAGAATCAGAATACTCAGATGCTAATGGCTTCACTATGCCTACCAAAGTCACAAATGTTTTGTTAAAATAGCACCACTTAGTAAACATGACATCACTAGAAGTGTTGGGAATAACCCGCAGGGATGAACGTGTAACTAAAAATTAAATAAATAATATCTGCATAAACAGGTTATGCTATATGAAGGTGGTTTGTTTCAATACAATCTGCAGCACACTATATGGTACTACAGGGACAGTGATGTTACCCAAAATACATGGGATTATTAGACACGCACAGTAATTGATAATAACCGTACAATCAAACATATCCCCAAAAGAGATGAAATTTTCAAATGTGTCATGCTCACATTTATTTACAGGTAATTTACCAGCACTGATTTTTCATAACCATCTCTGATACCACTTCAGTCTATGATTGTTGCACTGCAGATTATGCTTGACATCGAATCTCATTCACTACCTTGCAGCATGAGAAAGACTTAAAATTAGGGCCCATTCACCAGCAGTAGTGTCTTTCCAGTATAGTCCTTGTTATGGCTAAATTCCATTGTCCCTTTTTCAGCAGTCACAAATCCATGATATATTCCGTATAACACTGTAGTTAATAACAGCAGCACCAAATATGATATTAATCCCTTGTTTAAAACTTTTCCTTTTATATTTAGAATGTAATATATTCACGTGTATATTAGTAAATATCAGAAATATATATATATATATATTTTCATTATTAAATCTGCCATGCAATTCATGCTTTCTTTTAATTTAGGATAGTTCAGTAAAAGTTAAATTGCAAAGACTTTATAAGTTATCAGTGCTAAATAGATGATAATATAAACAGACGAAAGACAATCAGGGATTATTCAACAATCTCAAGGTTAGTATATAGGATTTTTGAGCCTTTTTATTAATCACCAGCCCAAAACATCATGTCTGCTGTTATATTGTATATATTTGTTCCTGATCAGTCATAGAACTTCAAGTATAATGCAGATTGCTGGTAGCTGAGTTAAATCCATCACTGCTGAAGTCGGCATAGATTACTCTTAGACCTGTTGTAACATCCAGGTGATAATGTTTTGATTCTACATAATTCATCAACCATACTTAAAGCACATGAAACACAGCAAAACACAAAATAAAGAATGGAGTCTGATATTTACTGTGCACTGGCACAGTTTGAAAAAAGGTGAATGAAACATCTTAACAACTGAATAGACAATTTAACATGAACATATATGACACAAAAGTTAAAAAAAAATGCTGGATAAAAATATGCAACATTTTTAAATTCAGATGTTTAAGGCTGGTCAAAAAATCCCTCTATACAAAGAAGCATGGCCCTTTTATTTGGATTAAAAAATAAATTAGTATTTTAGTTTTTATTTGACTTTGTTATTTCTTCGAATTTTGCCTATGAAAATGTTGAAGAACCCTGGTGTAAAAAAAATATATCTGCTAGTTTAGAATTGTGAGCCTGGATGGCATTTACCTTTTCAAATGTATTGTGCCTTCCCAAGCCATTATGAAAGAGATCTGGCCTCTGCTTGCGTGTAACCAGTAATGACAACCTCTTTGCAGTTATCTGTGTGCAAACAACCAGAGACATTCGGAACTCTATTACAAGATTTTTAGTACAGTATAAAAAATATATCAAAAGTAATCTAAAAATGTCAACTGAAATAAGGAAAGAAAACAAACAAACAAAAAAAAACCTACTGGCAAACAACTGATTAGCGAGTGATACGATGCCAAGCGTATATTCAAGGCTATTTGGCAGCCCCAGTAATCTGCGACATTGCGTTGATATGATTTGTAGACAGAATGGCCCAAGCAAATGGTCTGATCTGTTACACTGCGAGCGGTAAACACAGGATCCCAGACATCTTCAGAATGGATCAGAAACTCACAAGAAATGAACGTTCAATGAAGTGTTGGTTATCATTTGGAAGCACATTGGTATAACTGTATGTCCCTGAAAATATATAATTATTAAAGATACTGGCCGATTATTCCACAATTTTTTTTTTATTTTTATTTTTTTTATTATTGCCACAGAAAAACGGTCAATTAGTAGTTATGCAGAAACTCCTTATGTCAAATAAGTTTAAAGATTAAGAAATCATCTGCTGACAAAGTGGCATCTCCATTTTAGATAATGAAGTATTTGTACTGTCTGATTAAAAGTTCCTAAAGTTAATGCTACAATTAATTAGTTCCATTAGTAGTAAACAGTACACAAGATAATTATATTTCTCCAGATGATGAAGTCTGTTCTACAAGATAGATGGGATGGGAGATCGGGAACGTCTCAGAGGACAAGGTGAGCTGTAAGGTGATGTAACGGGAGACAGCCTCAGAGCATTGCCAGCCAAGCCAGCTATGTTGTTTAAACTTCGAGATTTCTCATATCCTTTTACGAAACAATGCACAGACATCAGTTGAATTGAGCAAGAAAAAGACAAAGACAAACAGTAAAATGAAATGCAATCAATTATGATCTTATCAAACAAGGCCTACAATGAAGAGCTGACACAATTTATTTAAATACCAAACCTCAAATGTGGAAGTCAAATTTGGCAAAATAAAATTGAAACTTATGGGCAAGAGTAATAATAATATGGGGGTATCTTTTTATGTATTTGTTTTTTAGAAAATATTTAAACATGGTAAATTGTGTCAGCTGAAACAAGATGTCATGTTAAATTATAGGCTAAAACAAACATAAAATAAAAAAAATGAAACTTTTATTATTAGGACTATCATTTAATGACTTATATCAGCAATTATGATTAGCCAGGAACTCAGTCGTCAATGAGAAAAAGAAAAAAAGCTTAATAGATCAAACAATGTAAATAATCAATTAATTTCTATAAATTCAATTTGAATCTGCATGATAGCTTTATAAGAATTTTATTTGATAAAAACAAATAGGTAATATAGTTATGCAAATACTTGTAGTAATGTGTATGTGTCTTGAAAGCATAATCAAGCAACTTAAACCTGTTTAACCTTAAATCAACACCATAAACATAAATCCATAGATAGTTATATAGATACATATGTAGTCACATTTTTTTTAGTATGCTGACATAGCTTGCATTCAAATGATCTATAAATTAGATTTTTTTTTTTTTTTAAATATCAGAAAATTGCGCAAACAGATTTATTAACATTTGAAACCATGGCTTGGAAGTGGCAATTTCCTACTATGTTGTTGACATTGTATTTTTTAATTTTCTATATATTTATATACTTTCATTGTCTTTTTTTTTTATTTTAGGCAACCATCTCACAGAAATTCCTATATGTGATGTATTATTATACTGAAGTACACAAATTTCTTTTTATTTTATTTTTTCTAATTTGATAATTTTTCTTTAAACATATAATTCCTGAAGCTCTTTAGGGGACTATAAAGTCCTTTTGTATTTTTTTAGAACCTTCAAACAGATATGGTTAACCTCTTTAGACACTTTAATGCTTTTTTCCTGGGTGTTGTGTAAAGAAAAAAAAAGTTACATGTTTCCATAAAAGATAATTTTAAGTAAGTAACCATATAGATACCGAATAGTTATGTGATTCATTCAGAGCTGCTACAGAGATATTGTGATTTAATCAATAGAATGTCATTATATCATTTTTAATGTATTTTACATATAAATTGTAGAACCATCGATTTAATTACTAATTAATCAAAGTTTTTCCTTTTTTCATTCAAACTAATTTATGACTTATTTTTATTACTTAACTTTTATTAACTATTTGCAATGATACAATTATTTGTTCATATATGTTAGTAGAACCTAATTGAATTTTGGCAAATGTAGGTTCTCAAAAATTCCACCATAATTTCAAGCTTGTTTGAGCAGGGTTCTCATCAACTTATCGTTCCTGTAACATTTTGTAATTTTCTAATTTATAGTTAAATTCCCCTCTTTTATAATATTCTAAAGTGCTGCGGAATAAGTTGGTGATATATAAATACCAATAATAATACAAAAAGAGTTTTTTCGTGATTAATTGTTTTGAGGAATATGGTTTGACCATGTAACTTTTTTTAATAAAGGTACACGGTGTTAATAACCACCTGGGGAAATTTAGGAAAATAACTGTAATAGAAATAAATGATCAGGCTTTTTTGCTCTTCAATTCTGGTTTATATTTTGCAACTTGTTATCTCACCTAACGCAAGTTTATTGAAGAATATTTGTTGATATGATTATTGTATTTATGTGATGATGATGTACAGTCACAAATATATAACAGAATTACCAAGAACATGTATTTAAAATAGTAAACATATTAACAATTTAATTAAATCTATGTTTACTTATATTTCAAGCATTGGGAAGGAGAGTAAAAATATATATAAGTGCTATGCATCACTCAGATAATTTCCTGTTTTTCCGCATGAATTCCAGAGTATAACTATCATTTGCCCAATTTGACCTTAGACGGCAAAAGGAAAATTGATTTCATAGCAATTGAGATGGAAGTACTGTATTTAAAATGCCAGTGGTGAGATACCAGTCCTCCAGGGAATCTGCACAGACAAAATATGTTATACATACATCATTCTTTAAATTGTTATAGACCTAATTGTTTTCAAAAGCATTTGCTTAAGTAGTCATTGGAGGCTTAAGAAGACACACGAATAGAACAAAGTCACGTGTGGTATGGGAGCAACTAGCCTCCAGCACACAAGTGCATATTACTCTGGATGTGTATTATTTCAAGCTGAAACACTAGACATCCAGACTCCTACCACCATGAGAACTCCAAAAAGCAAACATGGTCATGGTGGTTGAAGTAACCCTTTAACTGTGTTCTCCATGTACCCTCTAGAATTATATTTACATTTATATTAGTTTTACTATTCCAAGGTCTTGAAATTTCTTCCCACCCTAATGTTTTGAGACATTAATTTATTAGTCAAGATCTTCCAAGCTTTTATAGTAATCTGTAGGTCTTTAGATTTAGCGTAACTATATTCTCCACAATCCAGAAGAATTTTTTTGTAATTGAGAAATTGACATCAGGGATTGTACAGTCACATGATGTCTATCTCTGTTGCAAACAATTCTACACTGTCTCTCTTTCGAACTTGCAATGGGTATTTCAGTGAAAATAATATTACGTATTACCCGTGTTACTGATGCAAACATGCAGAGGTCACCACTTAAATTTAACTAAGACTCCTCACTCCCAACACAGTAGCTAGGCTCTTCAAATTACCTGAGCACTGAGGCACAATAATATGTGGGGGTAAGCTAATGGAAGATAAAATAATAAAGAAGCCATACTATAAATTGTCACATTTTTTATTTGCACAATAAGCAACAGAATGTTTGATTTGTAGGTTTACATTTTAATGGCAGGCATCAAATAATGTAAATCACAACTAAGACTAAAGTGAATTTGATGAATCACTGATGTGTGATTTCATTGGTTGTCACATGTGTTGCATACAAGCTTTTAACCTATTCTATATGTGCCAAAATTATAATTTATTTTCTTCAAGTTAAAGTAGGGAATGAATTGGTGTAGCAATATCAAAAGCTGTATGTTTTAAATTTTACTACCAAATTCAAATTAACAAGATTTAAAAACAATCATTAGAAACACTAGAAAAAAAATTAAGAATGAAGAGCCGATCTAGTTAATACTATGGTAGTTCACTAAAATAACATAATTGTGAGACAACTAATTTTAATATGGTTTATTTAAATATATACTACACTGGTAGCCAACACTATAGCTATAAAACTATAAAATGTTATTCCCAACCAGTCATTTAGTTCAGATAGACTGTCATATAAATAATTTAGGTATCAGGATTTTGGATGTGCACCTCCCTGTGAGCTGTTTCCAAGAGTTGCAGTAAAAGCCCCAATAAAACCATTTGATTTCAACTCAAATGTTTCCAATAGTGTCTACTAAGAGCTGCAGCAAAACATCTAGTGGACACCTTCTATTACTACTCGAAAGCTTTCCAGAGTTTCCATGCTCATCTACGATTTTTTCTTGCAAGATGTCACAGTGTCAGATCGGCGCGATCATGTGGCCGTGACCGATCAGCAATGTAATGCTAGCTTTGGTCCCAGACATGACTCACCTCACAGCGAATGCGATCCGGTCCGCCTTCCATAGAGCTCCCGGGCTATTGCATTTGACAGATGCCGTCTGCTGCAATACAGAGCCCATTTATAGCTATGTCTCCAAATATGATAATATTGGCACGAACGTGTGTGTCTCATTGCATCATCGATGCCCGCGCACACACGTTTTGGCATCACAAGATCATTTCTGGCAATTCCCTGCCATTCTAGTGCTAGTTAGACTCATTTTAGATTTTTATCCGTGCCCTGTCATGGTTTCCATTTACTGGTAATCAGAGAGTGCATTTATCTTGTATTTTATGTTGGTTAGTCAGACTTTGGCTTGTTCTTGACTATTCTCCTTTCTGTAATCCTTGATCTTTATGCCTGTCTTTTGTACTTGTCTCAATCTGTACCCATGATCTTGGTTTGTCTCTGACCATTCTATATTTATGTTAAGTCTGGCCACTCTACAGCTCGGTAATACATATATTCCATATATAATTTTATTTTACTTGTATTTTACTTAGACACTGCATGTTGGGTCATAGTATTTCCTGACATGGGCTTAGTGTGAAAAGCAGATGATGCATTAGGGAGATGGGTGATAAGGCTTCAAAAGACTAATACCCACCAAAAACCCTATTTAAGACATTAAAGACATACTTCAGGGTGTATTTACAACCATTTGAAATTGTGTTGTGGAGGTCATATAATCTTAAATAAATCTAAAATGTTAATTTTAAAAAAATGACCTTAGTTTGTTTTGCTATTTTTTGCAGCATAATATATCATGTTAAACCCCATATTTACTAAAAAAAAAAAAAAAAAACACGAATGATGAAATCATTTTATCAATTAAACCTACAGAGTTTATGGGTTTTATTGGAGGGAATGTTATGAAGTTCCACCTTACAACACCTGGTTGTTTATTTTCATGATGTGTGTAGAGTGTTGGGAGAGATTCCTATAGATATAGCAGTGCAAATTCATTTTTTTTGTGCGTTGATTTTTTAGAGAAATTATTTCTAACTAAGAATTGTCTGACATATCTCACTAACGCCTTTCCCTCTCTTTGTTTTAATTGAGTGACATGCTTGGTTCCCAAAAGCCATTGTAAGTTAGGGAAAATAAAAAGAGATAAAGCAGAGTACACGTATGAAAATAGGCCAATTTAGTGTCTCCCATTCACTGAATATTAAGAAGCTGTGAAAGTAGGAAATTGAGGACACTGATTTGTTTGAATGAAAAGTGCTAAGTGGATTTCTGAGCATGGCATTGTACAAAACAACTGGATGCTCTAATAGTCTGGAATGTCATCGTAAGATAATTATTGCTGACTAGTAGGTAAAGATTGCTGATATGTAACTGCTAAAAGACTATTCCCTCCTAATTCCATACAGAATACAAATACAATCAAGAAAGACCAACATACCCTACCAAAGATACACAGTAACCAAGATCCCAAATTTCCTAGTCACTTGATGCAAACATTAAATTAACCTATCGCTAATTATTTTAACTCTCTATATATTAAATAATAAAAAGTGACACCTACCACACCTCACCTCTAGTTTTTTAAGAATAAGGCAGAGTTGTCCTCTTTTTTATTAAAATAATTAAAAGAAGACGTATCAATTTTTAGACTATTCCTAGATGTCTTTTGATGTCAGTTTAAGCCCATTACTTTCTCTGAGCTAATGTACTATGATTTGTGAGAGGTAATCTCAGCCGATCACAATATATAGAAGACCAGATGGAATATATTTAAGCAATTATAGTGATTTATACATTGTGATTTTGTTTAACCAAATGTACAGTTTTTATATTAATATATGGAACTTTTGCCTAAGCAAATAGAAGCATTAATTAGCTTTTACCTATGGTAATTGCCATTTAATTGCAGATAAAATAATCTTTTTGATACATAGTAATCTATATACTGTAGTTTTTTTTTAATGGGTATTAAAAAAAAATCCTGATTTAAAAGAATTTTAAATAATGTTATTTGACCTCAACTTTGCAAAACATACATTTTAAGTAACATAGTAAAGTGGGGATTTATATTTTTTCTTAGAATTTGTTTGTTATAATTTGTTTAATTTCTGAAGTGCAGATTAAACACTTAAAGACAGTTAGACATAAAAAAAAAAAAAAAAAAAAAACGAAATAAATGAACATATGGGACGCAAATGGATAGACTGCTACAAACAATGCCAAGCCGCTTATTAGCAAACTTATTTTGGAAATGAATGGAATATAAAGAGTAAAGCTAAACAATACATTGAACAGCATACAATCATTCGTGAATATATATCTAAGGGAACATTTATCAAACTGCAAATTTGTGAAATGGTAATAATTGATGTGTTTCAATCTTGTACAAACTATGTATCCTAGTAACTGAAATAGTATTTATTATGAATAAAATAGCCATACTTAAATGACATACTCCATGTTAAAATAGGTATGTTAAACTATGTACATGTTAAAGTAGGTATGTTAAACTTCCAGGTGTTATTGGACTTCATGTCTAATAATGTTAAACAAAGCTTAAAGGAACATCATGGAATACAAATCTGTCTTGTCTTAAAGGAACACTGAAGAATACATATCTGTATTCCTAACGTTATAGTGTCCCTGTCGCTATTCTTTTTCAGGTACCCCCAGCCCGAATAAAATTTCAAAAACAATGTTTACCTTTTGGCCAGAACTGGGTCTTCTAGGCTCTGCTCACCTCCCCACCTCCCCACCTCCCACAACATCACAAAGGAATTATACTATTGTTATCCTCCCTTATCATTCCTTTCTTCGTGATATTGAGCTTACAGCTGTATTCCAGATATATTCATACATTGACACACTAGATTGATTTAACTGGAATATACAGGGAATAAAAGTATTCTTGTTTTAATTTATAGCAACAGGTTTTCATGGAGAATAGTTTTGCTCTGTGATATTTCCTCATTTAAAACTTTGTAAGACAAAGCAGCTTTGTAACACAATAATGTTTTGAGTTCAAAAGAACCAAGTGGCATTGCATTGCAATTAACAACAATGTTCAGAATGATGCCACTAAGGGGGAGGTTAGGATATGGATAGGGTGAAGTAAGAGTTAGGGCACCTATAACATTAGGGTAGGTAGAGCTAGGATGGCATAAGGTTAAGTGACTGTTGGGGTTTGGAGGATTTAAGATGAGGAGCTTAGGGTTAAGCTACTCAAACTTTCAGAGTACCTATATTTTTGATGCAGTAGACTCCCATAATTCATAATTTCCAAGATTTCTTTGATATATGATATATACAGGCCAGTTCTGTTCATATGACTCCAATGTTCATCTCACTAAATGTATGTAGATTTTAAGTACTATACAGCTTGATAAATATTAACACAGGAAAGATTCACCTAATCCATAATAAAGTGGATGAGGTAAAAACTGGAAAAATGTAATCAGTATCCTGAGGTAAATGGGATCACAGTCCACTCTCTGCATGCATCAATACATACATTGTACTGCACCGAAACGCGCGTCAGGCATTTTGTTTGGAGTGTGTTTAGGGCACCTATTACTATGCACTGTAGGATGTCTATCTTGTTTATAGACATGCCTCACTCTGACTAGTTTTTTATTTATTTTATTTTTCACTCCTTTATTCTTTTACTCCTCTACCTATCCAGTCAGTTTAACGGGAAGAGAGGCTTTACTACACTTTACTGTCTTATGCTCAACCTATTTCCTTAATCACTTTCCTATACATTGTAATATATATATTTATTATATATATTTTAGGTTGCAGCTGAATATACTATAGTACTCTATTATCCAATCTATGTTTATTCATGCTTCACTTGGGTAGTACTATGGTCTAACCTTTAGTCAATCTCTGTTACTTAACACTTAGACCATGGTGTAACCACTTGTCTACCTGGGTACACTGGTATACTTTTCCAGTCCACTATTTACCTACCAAGGGCTAACAACGGTACTATTAACTTGCTGCTTTATATGGACATATTTATGGTTTAACCTCCAGTTAATCCCTGTTTTTTAACACTAATACTATGGTTTAACCCCTTGTCTACTTTGGTACACTGGTTTATTTTCCAGTGCACTACTTACCTACAAAGGGTTATCAAAAGTGCTACAAATAAGCCTAATTAATAAAGCTTGTATATTAACCATTATCCAGACAGATGCTTAAAATATTATCTATTATCTATACTAGGTAGAGGAGTAGGCTTACACTGCTAGTATATTTAACTTGCACTGGGGATATATGTGAATTGTGTATGCATTGGTGCATGCAGAGTAGACTGTGATCTCATTTACCTCAGGATACTGATTACATTTTTCCAGGTTTTACCTTTTCCACTTTATTGTGGATTAGGTGAATCTTTCCTGTGTTATTATTATTAGGGTTAAGCCCTTTGGACACTAGTAGAGTGTCTACACTGGTGTATAGATCCCAAGAAGTAAACTCTTGGGTATCTTATTCTTTTGATTAGCTTGATAAATATTACCCTCATTCTGACATATTTAAAAATCACTAAAACAATTTAATCTCACCTGTAGTTTTGTGAGATAAAATAAATAAATAAAAGTTCATACCTTTCCGTATCCCTCCATCACTGCTACATGCGTAATCTGATGTGGTCAGCAGAAAACAGGTTCCTGCCCTTCGACTTTTATCTCTAGCGCTAGAACGTCTAATTGGATGTCGTTCTCCAGGGGAGAGTGGTTGGTCACTTCCTGAACTGTCTTCACCTGGTAATGTTTAGGAGAGCAACATACAGATCCCCACGTTCGTAAAGAAAAGACACCGAAAAGGAAATGTAAACATCTAAGCAATACATATATCTATAACAGCTTGATGATGTTGTATATCAGCTATACACAATTAGGAGGCAATGTATGAGGATCATACAGTGTTCTTCATTAGTTACCCTTCCAGTATATGTTTATGTACTCTATCAAACTCATACAAAGCTGGGTTTAAGTTTTTGAGAGTTAGATACAAATAATGTTGAGCCTTAAAACGTTTGATTCCTTTGATCTGGGTAAACTGCAAGTCATTTAAAAGTCGAATGGCTCAAGACAAGTATCTGAAACATTATACCAGCTATACAGCAGAGCTGCCTGGTCTTAATTGTCACTTAACTATGGATCAATGCTTTATTTCTTTGTCAACCAACTAGTGGGATTTCTTGGAAATATATTTATTTCTAAAATGTATTTATTTATTTATAAAATATTTTACCAGGCTGGATACATTTAGGTTTCTCTCGTTTTCCAGTATGTCCTGGGTCCACAAAACATTGCATTGTTACAATAGGATACACTATTGCAGAAAATACAATATACAAATAATATATATACATAAAAGGTGATAAATATATCTCAATACTTGGTGGATGGGACAACCTTGCTCTATAAGTTTAGAAGTCAAGTTAATTTAAAATTATATCCTCAAATAAATATTTTTCATTTCAACCATTTATTCATCATATTTGTACTGTCCATTTAAGAAAGGGAATTATATGTCAGAGAGTGCACAAATCACAGGAAGCAAGAGTTTTTTTTTTTTACTGATTATCCAATGGAAATGACTTTGGACCAAAATGGATGAAGTGCCTTTATCACAGCAATAGTGAGAAATTATTAAATTATTATTTTATGTTCATGAATATGTGTGTTTTGGTGTATGTATCTTGTTTTTAAGTTTTTGTTGGTAGCTAATGTATAGCATAATTTAGTGTTTTTTATAAGCACACACAATGATGTCTACGTTGCCACAATTATGCAACTGCAACTATTCTAGTTCCCTACTGCCATTTAAGAAGCAAGGTGATCTTTGAAAAAACTGCAAACTGCTTAAAAGTGATTTGAGACTGCGACAAAAGTAAATTATTCAAAAATATAAAAATGATCTATTATGTTGCTTCAAAAGAACATTGGAATGTGACATTAGCTCCTGGTTGATACAAGTTTGTGTTCCATTCTACTTTACCTGACATGTTATGTTCCATCAGCCTGTTGTCTTTGCCAAGGCAAGCATCCACTTGTGTACTGTTACATCCCATATTCAAATCCATCTTGTAGAAAGTAGGAGAACCAGCTTGAGCCACATGAGGAATGTATTTTTTTCTTTTTCTTGGAAGCTTCTGTTTTGCCATAGCAAGTGAGTAGTACATTCCAAAATTGTTAACAATGACTGGCACAGGCATTGCAATTGTAAGAACGCCAGCCAACGCACACAGTGCACCTACTAACATCCCTGACCAAGTCTTAGGATACATGTCCCCATAGCCCAGTGTAGTCATAGTAACCACAGCCCACCAGAATCCAATTGGAATGTTTTTGAACTGAGTGTGATTACTCGCTGATGGATCACCGGGATTGGCACCAATCCGCTCTGCATAATAGATCATTGTGGCAAAAATCAAGACTCCTAGAGCCAAAAATATTATTAGAAGCAAAAATTCATTAGTACTAGCTCGAAGAGTGTGCCCCAGCACCCTTAGTCCTACAAAATGACGGGTCAACTTGAAAATTCGAAGTATACGAACAAATCTGACAACCCTAAGGAACCCGAGTACATCCTTAGCAGCTTTGGATGACAGCCCGCTCAGTCCAACCTCTAAGTAAAATGGCAAAATTGCCACAAAATCTATAATGTTTAAAAGATTCTTGACGAATTCAAGTTTGTCAGGGGAGAAGGTGATACGAACTAAAAATTCAAATGTAAACCATGCCACACAAACTCCTTCGACGTATGTCAGGGCAGGGTCGGTCTCAATTTCAATTAATGGCACTATCTCTGTTCCATTATTTATTAGTTCTGTTCTGTTAATAATGGTATTAAATGCTTCATGAGTTTCCAGACAAAAGGTTGTTATTGATACCAGGATGAAGAACAAGGAAGCAAAAGCGATGAACTGTAAAATATAAAAGAGTACAGAAATATTAAGTTTAATATAAGCAAAGTATTCTTTTATGCCTGAAATCATCATAGAAATACATTTCCAACACACACACACACACACACATATATACATATATCCAATTACTATTTATATATAGTAACAGATGAAAGAATTAACAGATGAAATCAGTATCTTGTTATAAATTAGACTTGAAAAAAGGAGATTCTCATTCCAAAATTCAGTTAGTCCAACAAAAAAGGAATTAAAATATGCTAATT
This sequence comes from Pelobates fuscus, assembly GCF_036172605.1. NCBI lineage: Eukaryota > Metazoa > Chordata > Amphibia > Anura > Pelobatidae > Pelobates > Pelobates fuscus. The sequence goes on along the minus strand of NC_086319.1, from coordinate 45,965,600 downwards.
TCATCTTTTATTTTACATCTCCATCCCTGGAACAATAGAATCTCACTATATAAATGTAAGCTTCAATTTAAGTCAAACCATCATATCGTAAGTATTTAAATTTCTGTTAATATTAGGTACATGTTTAGTTACAACATCATGTTGGAATAAGTTTATTATAATGGAAACACAACCTATACGCATTTTTTTATATTTGTCCATGTAATATGTAATTTTGTCATGCGATAATATATCTCATACTATCACAGATTAAATGTAATGCCCCCTCTGCTATATTTAGTTCCTACCATGTTATATTACCCTGCCAAGTAAATCTACCACAAATGTTTCACCTGTTTGGCTTTGATTCCCCCTCATTTTGTGTTCTCTTATCTCTTTTTGTATCTGCTAAACTAATTTCTAAACTCCCATCTGATTAATTGTATCCCTTCTTTAACGCTGAAGCTTACCCTCTTTTTCTCTCTAATATTTATCCTAGTGCCCAATATTGCTTTTCCGAAGAGGAAACAATATACTCTGAAGGCATTTAGTCACCTGGGATTACAAGGTATGTACTCCAGGACTCATTCATGTACAGAATATACACTTTATTAAGTTATTGTGTATCTTCTGTACATGAATGAGTCCTGGAGTGCATACCTTGTTGACCTTTGACCAAATAGCTCGTATTGTAATATACCTCCATAAGATATGGACAGTATTGTTTGCTATCTCTACAACACAAAACTATTTATTTCAAAACATATATGTACTGATATGATAATTGTAATTAAACTGGGTGTTCAATAAATTATGTTTACTTCTGTCACTCTGGACACAAAAAAAAAATCAAAACATTATTTTGCTGTAGATCTTTGTTCCCTCGACTTTATTCCAGTTGCTATAGTTACACGGATGAAACTTTGTTGACATATTTTCTATTCCATATAACATATAAAGAGACTTTAATTCAGCTTTTAGTTAATCTCCTCACTTGAAAAATAGCAAAGGGGAAAGCTATTATTCCCTCTGCTCATAACAGTACTTATGCTAACCTGAAAGGCTTCAGAGCATTGGATTCAGATCATTGAAGTTCCACCACCAGTTTTATACAGTAGAAAGCTAATAAAGTACCGCCAAAAATGGTCAGTAAGCTCCACAGTACAGGCATTTAAGGGGTAATCATAGCTATAGAATTAATATTAATCAATCGTTATGGTGTGCTTAGTAGCTTCCTTATTTGAGCACAACTCACTAACGAACCCTGTGATTTAAAGCAAACATTGTAGTATCCAATTTACAAATTTTAATATAGGTAGATTTTTAATTCTAATTAAAGTTTTGATTGAAGTTTTTTTCCTACACAACAAAAATAAGGGGCACTATAGTCACCAAAATAACTTTAGCTTAATGAAGCAGTTTTGGAGTATGCCCTTACTCACTCAGTGCTAAATTATCTGCCATTTAGGCTTTATTTATGCAGCCATAGGGACACCTCCCTGTGTGTAACTTCCACAGCCTTCCTAAACACTTCCTATAAAGAGTCATCCAATATTTATACTTCCTTTATTGCAAATTCTGTTTAATTTAGAATTTTGTATCTTCTGCAGGAGCCTCCTGTTTGTAAGTAAAGTTCAAATTACAGAGCAAGAGATAAAAACTTTTAAATTAAGTTACTTTTGATTGAAGATGAGACCATTTTGTTTTCATGTAATCTGTGTGAGTCACAGCAAGGTGAGGTGTGGCTAGGGCTGCATAAACAGAAACAAAAGTGATTTAACTCCTAAATGGAAGTGAATTGAACAGGGAAACTTCAGAGGCATGATCTATACACAAAAAACGCTTTATTAAACTAAATCTGTTTTGGTGACTATAGTGTCCCTCCCCCACCACAACATTGCTTACAGCTTAAAGAAGTATAAAAGAAAAAAAAAGAACTCACAACAACAGATCTCCCTACTGTCCCAATTTCAGTGGGACTGTACCTATTTTAGGGCTCTGTTCCGCCATCACGATTTTGTTTCTTTAGATAGCACAGCCCGGGATGCAGATGCAGATTTTTTTATGCACTATCTATGGGTCAATACCAGCCTTAGCTGTCCCCATAATATTCTCTTTCACACTATAGTGCAGGGGGGAAGGTTCAGGTTTAAGAAAGAATGCATTTACCCATTTTCTCTTTTTCAGGCTCAAAGTATGAACCAGTTACTTGCTTTTCACTCTGTTTTACACTGGAACATCACAGAGCACCAAAGGAAGTCACATATGCTTGCAATGACGAGATGCGTTGGGGCGGAGCTTGCCACTACTGGTACTATTTGATATGCACTTGTTTTTATGCTTTTAAGTCACATTAAAATTAATGAGTTATTGCTATTTAACTGTTAGCATCCTGCACTATTGGTGTTTTCTTCTTGCAACAAAAGCATTTTCTCTCCCACTCTGCGTCCATTATAGCATTATACCAAGACTTTGAAGAAACATCATACATTGTTCAAGGCCTCGTTTTTCAAAGCTTTTATGAGTAGAACATTTATCTGCATCATTCCAATATTGCCAGAGGGTACTACACTACTACTACTACTTTGTGTGTTTTGTCTAGGACTGTCTGTGTCTGTATACCTTTTTTGTCTGTTTATGCTGTCTTTTTGGATTAGTACTTCACATTCTCATATCACTGACTTAAAAGTGTTTGTATGCGATATAAATAAATAAATATATATATAAAATAAATAAATAAATAAATAAATAAATATATATATATATATACTGAACCAGTCCTATGTAACCACATATTATTATGAAAACATAATATGAAATAGCAGCATTTGTTTATTTACATACCGTATATACTCGAGTATAAGCCGAGTTTTTCAGCACATTTTTTGTGCTGAAAAAACCCAACTCGGCTTATACTCGAGTCAGAGTCTGTATTATGGCAATTTGCATTGCCATAATACAGACCGGGGGAGAGGGGGGCTGGCAGAGCTGTACTTACCTCTCCTGCAGCTCCTGTCAGCTCTCTCCTCCTCCGCGCCGTCCGTTCAGCACCTCGGTCAGCTCCCAGTGTAAGTCTCGCGAGAGCCGCGGCTCTCGTGAGACTTACACTGGGAGCTGACAGAGGGAGCTGCACAGACCGCGCGGAGGAGGAGGAAGCTGACAGGAGCTGCAGGAAAGGTAAGTACAGCTCTGCCAGCCCCCCTCTCCCCCCCACTGAACTGCCAATGACACTGGACCACCAGGGAAGGAGCCCCCTCCCTGCTATGTATCAAGCAGGGAGGGGGGACGAAAAAAAATATAATAATAACTTTTTTTTAAAATAATAATTCAATTAAATAATAAATAATAATAATAATAATAAAAAAATATTAAAAAATAAAAAATAAAATAATAATTAATAAATTAATAATATATCAAAATGCCCACCCCACCAACACATACACAAACACACACTGCATCACACACACACACTTCATTCATACACACACACTTCATTCATACACACACACTTCATTCATATACACACACTTCATTCATACACACCCACTGCACTCATACACACACACTGCACTCATACACACACACACACACACTGCACTCATACACACACACTGCACTCATACACACACTGCACTCATACACACACTGCACTCATACACACACACACACTGCACTCATACACACACACACTGCACTCATACACACACACACTGCACTCATACACTGCACTCATACACTGCACTCATACGCACACACTGCATTCATACGCACACACTGCATTCATACGCACACACTGCATTCATTATATACACACACTGTAAATAAATATTCAATTAATATAATTTTTTTAGGATCTAATTTTATTTAGAAATTTACCAGTAGCTGCTGCATTTCCCACCCTAGTCTTATACTCGAGTCAATACGTTTTCCCAGTTTTTGGGGGTAAAATTAGGGGCCTCGGCTTATATTCGGGTCGGCTTATACTCGAGTATATACGGTACATGTTTACATCAGCCTCTCAAATACATTCCACAAGATTAAAGGTTTCAAGGTTTCATGAATTTATTTATCTATGAACATGAATGTTGAAATATTATTTTCTTATGATATTCAGTGCAGCAAAATATTTAGGTGTTATGTAAATATATATTGATAATAGTGATATATGTAACAAAGCATCAAAATGTGATGAATATCTATATATATACTAATTTGACAAGCTATAGTGTGCTACCATGCACAATGATCTCGATTATAACTAATGAATTGTAAAAAATAAAAAAAAAATTCAAAATTATGGCCTCAATTTAATAAGCTTTTCAAATGATTTTATACTTTTGGATAATATTTTCACATTATTTATCTATATTTATTTACAGAAGTCACCATTAGCATCTATGAGAATGTTGGTAGATAAATAATTTAAAAAGTTTATCAAAAAATATCAAATAATTTGAAAAGTGTATCCAAAAATATTAAATGTAAGCCTATGTTAGTTGCAGTTACTAAAAAACACATCTATCAGGAAATTCAGTTAAAAAATGTTCAACCGAAATGCTCAGAAATGAACAAACTGGTATTTCACAAGTCAGTCCTTTAAAAGTTTAAGCTAACATATCATTAAACAAATGATATCTTTTCACAAGATTTTTCTTTGAGAGATCAAACAGAATGTTGAATGAAATATCAATGCCAATTGAAAAAAATAAGGTTTGGTTTTTTTTTTGATAGTGGTGACATTTTAAGAATTTCTTTGATGATTTGACAAATGAATCTTAATGTTCATGAAAACTAATGGAAATCTCTTTTTTATTCAACTTTTTTAAAAATGTATTTTGCAACTGATACAATCAACGTAAAGAAATACAAATCATGCCAAACTTTCCCATTATTTACTAAACATCATAAACACCACCACTGAAAAAAAAAATAGAGAAAAAGATTACAGAAAAAAAAAAAAAATAATCAACCAGTCTATTTACTAGCAAATCACAGAAATAAAAATATCCAATAAAATTATTAGACCTCTATTTAATATTTTTGGATAAGCTTTTGAAATAATTTTATATTTTTGGATAGACTTTGAAAATAATGTTTTCTAAATATTAAAATATCAAAACATATATTATACATAATACATTGGTATCAATATATGAGAAATATTACAATTTTAAAATATTTATACAATTTTCTAAATATAAAATAGTTTAAAAAGTTTATCCAAGCATATTAAAACATTTTAAAAGCTCATTCTACAATGTTTAATTGAGACCATAATTATGAGTATCATCATCATTGTACACAACGCATACAAATTCTTCAACTCAGTGAAATAATGAGTAAGGAATATAAATAAACATATTTTCAGGCCAGAAACAAAATTCTCTAAAGTTTTTTTCAGAAATTAGTCAACAAGGTAACAATATAAGCTAGAATGGGACAGGCACAAAGTGCAGATAACGATATCTACCAGCTAATTTCGAATAAGGCGAATGTGACTAGATTCTAAATACCAGGCATTGATTAAATGATTTGTTAGAGTGAGGGGTTCTAGAGATCATTCAAATGTAGCAGACCAGGGAAAGAGTCTATCAACAAATAAAAACAAAGTTAGTACTTCAAAGATATAAAGTCTCTCATAATATTATATATGTACACTTTGATTGGGTATATATATGCACTAATGGGAAAGGGTTTAGGAATTCAGAACTGCAATTGGAAAATGTATTAGGTTGATAGGTGTTATTAGAGTAGCATGCATCATTCAGCTACAAATAATCTATGTAGTTGATGTCCCCGTAGAACAGTCCAAAATGTTGAAATTCAAAGGCCAAGCTTTTTGACAGAACATAAATAGAATGTCAATCAAGGTCTCCTATTTGAAATATATCTACTTCCAGGCAAGACAGATTTCTTTTCAGCTTGGTATATGCACTGGGATATGCAAACTTGTCCACAGAATGAAGACCAATTCATTGTATATATAATTGTATTACGACTCTGAATAAATGAGTGCCAATGAATTTTCATTGCTGAGCAAATAGGTGTCAGATTCACTGCGTGTGTAAATCTCACATTTCAGCAGTGGAGTAGATTGCATTTTGTAGAAATAGTAATTTTCAGGGATGTTTTGTTATATATTTATATATATTGTTTATGTAATCATCAGTATCTATTCTTCTGCAAATTGAAATATTTATTAAAAAAAAGATTGCTTCACTTGTTAGAGAGATACTGCAATAGAGAATTATGCAAATATAATTACTTATGAAATGAATCACCAGTGAAATGACTCACAGTGGCATTTTGCACTATAATATTTACAGTAAAAAAAAACCTCTAAAATCAAGGTTTTATCATTTTTTACAACGTTGATCTTGAGAGCTAACTCATATTCTACAGGTTGACCTCATTGCTGCATAAACATAATAGCATTAGTTCTCTCTTTTTAATGTGCATTTGAAATGACAAATGTGCCAATATTTTCTGACCATTATTGACACATTTGGAATCCCTTACAGATAATCTTGCATTGTGTTTTATTTAAGATTCTAACACTAATCCTAATGTATAGTTCCCCTGAATGGACATGTTTGATACCTTCAAAGATCTCTCACACATAGATAGCTAACTTGCATAGTTGACTAGCCACACATGTAACTAGCCACCCTCTTTCATAAACATTATTTGCCATACTCAAAACACACATCAGATAAGTTATACTTTCTTATCCCAATCGCCATCCATATCATCCCAATTGCCAGTCACATATTTATATAGGTACACTAACACACCTAATTAAAAAAAACAAAACAAAAACACACACATACATCCCCAATCAGATACATGTTTTAATATTATTAGCCACAAACTTATATACATACATAAACATACACACCTGTATATTAATGAAAATCTTAATGCCCCTTCCAGACTCATTTTAAAATTATTAGCCACACATTTACGTACACAAATAAACATACACACCTATATATTAATGAAAACCATTATCCCCTCTGCAGACTCATTAATCTGTTTCAAACCCAAATAGATTAAATGTTCCCATCATAAGCATGAAATATTCCATTCTACCACCATGTGTTTCATTGGGACAACGTTACATATAGGACAGTGACATTGTAAAACAGAATAATATTGGATTAAATGTTAGTCCCAAAATGCGGAAAATGTGTATTAGTGGGAACTTAGTGTTACACATATATTGCTAACAATGCTGGAGGCATTTCTCAAAACCTTTTCAAGGCAACTAACATTGAGAATAAACTCTGAGACCTTTTAATAGTGTTTTTGTTGGTTAAACTAAGGTCTACAATTACAGAAGGAATAATAAGAAATGTTGTTTATGTGTAGGCTTGAATGTTTTCTAAGTATCCTATAAAAAGCACTCCCCGAGGGTCACTTTTCAGTAGTCTTATTATGTACTTGTCAGATAAAGCTGAAAACTCGGTAATTCAGTGAAATTCTGCCTGGGTTGTAAAAATGCCCAGCTTCAAATAAAAACCTCCACAGTATCCAGTAACGTGGTTTGTTGTCTTCCTTGAATGTAGGTTTATTTTGTCTACTGCTAAGTATTGTACGCTGATGAATTCTGGAACTTAATTAAGCAGATATTTACTGTACTGTTGTCAAGTTTTGTTTAAAGGTTTTAGTGTTTAATTTAAATAAATGGTAGCATCTTTTTTTTTTTTAATTATGCTTTCTGCAGTCAGCTGAACGACTTATTTTTGCATCGTTTTAATGAGATTATTTTCATGTTAACAATTTATTTTTTTAATCACGTTTTTTTTATTGATTTTAACAATACATTTTTAATATTCATATTTTATTATATTTAATACACATACCAGCTCACAATTTATTTATTTTCCCTTGCCTCCCATGATGCTTTGCCAGCTTTAAGACATGTAAATGTAGTTCAATAACACCTAGTGTTTCAAGGTTATCTATCACAGCTCTAGGACATTGTTTACAATTTCAAGAAAACTATCTCTACATTTTAAATAGAAAATTAGCATATTAACTTTCGATCCATATGTGCAAATGATCCGTTTTATTCTAGTTCCTAGATGTGTCCCTGTTTTTCTTACCATAAAGCTCCTCTGTCAGGCAAAAGAATAGAACGTCAGTGAATGAAATGTTACATTTGGGACAGGGATCATTATTTTATTGCTCTCATATTTTATGTACACCTAACTGAAGATAAAGATGAATGTTTTTTTTCGCAATGAATCATTCTCAATGTATCTGCACATAATTCAAACATCATATAATTTATATTCCTATTTCATGAAAACAGAACAAAGCTTTTAACTTAAAATTACTTATCAATCTTGTCTTATTTTACAGAAAAAAAAACATTGTGTGACTTGGCCTAGCAGGAGTGCCATTAATCTGTCAAAGAAGAGATTTTTCTTTCCTCTAGAGTATATTACAGTGTTAATTTGTCTATTTACTTTCTCATTTGGATAGATGAATTACTGTCAATACATAATGTGGCACGTGTCATCAGATGCTGTATAGTTCTGTCTTCATCCATCATGCAGTATTACTTGTAACAACAGCTACTGTCAGGAATTAATGGCACATATTGTTTGTCTAGTCTATAAGGAAATATAAAGTCATGGAAACGGTAAAATCATTGGAGTAAAACATATGACCAAATGTTAGCTTTTCTACCCCTTTGCATAGAGTGATACAGTGATCCTGCCATTATCAAAATCTACTTGATTTAAATGGTATATTTTTTAAGTGAACTAAACTAGAACACAAACTCAGTAAACCATGGTAGTGAAAACACTAGTAAATGTATATTTTAAACCAAAAATAAAGGTCATACTTACAGTCACCAGCGGTGTGTTTATCGCAATAGTGGAGAATAACTCCACTACTTCTTTTAGGTGGTCTCATAGAGACCATATGATTGGCACAGCGTTGCATTTTCATGCGCATGCACACTCACTTCCTAATGCTTTCCTACGGGAAAGAACTGGATTGGATCAGGATCTCGATGATCTCAACCAAAAAGGGAGAACGGCACACAGGAGTACAGGTCTGGAAGGGAGAAAAGGGTAGGTGAACTCAACTTTTTAACCTTGGCAGCGACGGCTGGGTCACAAAAAAGTGACTAGGGCACTATAGCATTCGGAATACACATTTGTATTCTTAACACTATAGTGTTCTTTTAAGAATCCCTGTTTTGTGGGTCTTACTATTAACCAAGCCAGCCAAAATTAATGTTTTAAAGCCAAAGAACTTAAAATTAGTGGTGATTTATTTACAGTGCTTTCATTTAAACTACAGGTTATTATAAAGTTATGTAATTATCCCATCTAGTAGTACATTACAGTCATTTTCTGCAATGTTAAGAATTAGTAAATGTACAGATGCAATTCTAAAACATTTTCCTTGCCTCCATGGAAACTACTGAACAATATGACTTAGCGTTCATTTTGAGCTACTAAATATTTGATGACTGGAGATTAAAAAAATACTTTGTTTCATGCCGTGCTAGTCACTTGGGATGATGATGTTCTTCTTATGTTTGGCATAGATGTTATTATTGTTAAATATTCAAAGACTGAACTTGTGCATAATCTTAGTAAGGTACTTATTTGTATGCCTGAATAGACCTGTAACCAGCAAACAGAGACTTCAGTCTAAAAACAATAGCTTGAATCTAGCAAAATATCATTGGGCTTAAACAGATAGGCAGTCAAGTTAAGTTAAACAGACATCCCAGGCACCAAAACAACGTCATCTAAACTTCATCTCTTTTCTCTAACGGTTTAACCCCTAAGTTGTGTACAACACCAATCTTAGATCCCCCAGTGGCGGCATCTAGCTTCAGAATTTTCACTTACAGAAAACGTGAAGTGCCATAAGAGAGTGGTCAGCTGACGCTCTCTGCCAATGAGTGACTCCCCATTAACTAAACTGGCCTGAAAATAAAATTTCCTTTTCCAAGTCAGTTTAGTGCATGGGGAGTCACTGATTGGCTCCAGGGATCTCCTGGCACCATAACATTTAGATTATTATTATTATTATTATTATTATTATTATTATTATTGCCATTTACATAGCGCCAACAGATTCTGTAGCGCTTTACAATATTATGAGAGGGGGGATTTAACTATAAATAGGACAATTACAAGAAAACTTACAGGAACCACAGGTTGAAGAAGACCATGCTCAAACAAGCTTACAGTCTATAGGAGGTGGAGTATAAAACACATTAGGACAGGTAATAGCAATCAAATAAGGTAGGAGTGAAGCAGAGCTGGAGAAGAGAGAAAAGTGCGGCCCTTTAGGAGAGAGCAAGAGACAGGTATGTGAGGTAGAGATTACTCTGGGAGCTTTCCTAAAGAGATAGGTCTGAAAGGGACACTATAGTCACCTGAACAACTTTAGCTTAATGAAGCAGTTTTGGTGTATAGAACAAGCCCTTGCAGCCTCACTGCTCAATCCTCTGCCATTTAGGAGTTAAATCCCTTTGTTTATGAACCCTAGTCACACCTCCCTGCATGTGACTTGCACAGCATTCCATAAACACTTCCTGTAACGAGAGCCCTATTTAGGCTTTCTTTATTGCAAGTTCTGTTTAATTAAGATTTTCTTATCCCCTGCTATGTTAATAGCTTGCTAGACCCTGCAAGAGCCTCCTGTATGTGATTAAAGTTCAATTTAGAGATTGAGATTAAATTATTTAAGGTAAATTACATCTGTTTGAAAGTGAAAACTGTTTTTTTTTTTCATGCAGGATCTGTCAATCATAGCCAGGGGAGGTGTGGCTAGGGCTGCATAAACAGAAACAAAGTGATTTAACTCCTAAATGACAGTGAATTGTGCAGTGAAATTGCAAGGGAATGATCTATACACTAAAACTGCTTTATTTAGCTAAAGTAATTTAGGTGACTATAGTGTTCCTTTAAGGCACTTCTTAAACAATTGAAGACTAGGGGAGAGTGTGGTGGCGGTAGGCAGGCTATTCCATAGGAAGGGAACCACCCACAAAAAGTCCTGTAAGCCTGAGTTGGCTGTACACGTGTGAGCAGTGGACAGGAGAAGATCACGGGCAGAGAGATCGAGAAGGGGCATACCTATGGATCTGTGAAGAGATATAAGAGGGTCTAGATATTCTCAGTGCTTTATAGGTATGGGTTAGCACTTTGAATTGACTCCTATAGGATACAGGAAGCCAATGTAAGGACTGACAGAGGGGTGAGGTGTGAGAGGACTGACTAGAGATGACTAGAGAGGAAAATCAGTCTGGCGGCAGCATTCATTACAGACTGTAGTGGGGCAATACGGCTTTTGGGAACACCAATTAGGAAAGGGTTACAATAATGCATGCAGGAAATTACTATAGCATAGACAAGCTTCTTGGTAGCATCTTGTGCAAGAAAGGGGCGGATGCGGGCTATGTTTTTAAGATGGAATCTAGAGGACTTGGCAACATACTGGATGTGAGGCTCAAGACTACTAACTTGAAGGGAGAGTGAAAGAGGAGGATCAGTATTAGGTGGAGGAAATACAAGGAGCTCAGTTTTAGAGAGATTGAGTTTCAGAAAGTGGGAGGACATCCTGTCACAGATGGAAGAAAGGCAAGTAGTGACACCTTGCAGGACGGCAGGAGAGAGGTCAGGGGAGGAGCGATATATCTGGGTGTCATCAGATACAGGTGGTAGTGGAATCCAAATGAGGTAATAAGTTTGCCAAGAGAGGCAGTATAAAGAGAAAATAGAAGGGGACCAAGGACAGAGAGGAAGTTGTTTTGTTGCCTGGTGTGTCCCTTTAAGCCTAGGTGTTTATTACAGTGAGAATTGTTGGTAAGTTAAAGTGAACTTTTGGTTATTGAATAAAGTGATAATTGTCAAGAATTCCAACTGAATTCAAAATTTGCAGCCAAAGAAGATTAATTCACTTGCAGATTTTTCCCACTCTGGCCCATGTGGTCCTAAATTTGAATTTATGATAATTCTTACCTTAGTAAATAACTCTAATAGTGTAGCAAGCTAGCATCTGAGGAGTGGCCAGTGAAGTTATCACTAGGCTGTAATGTAAACACTGCATTTTCTCTGAAAAGACAGTGTTTACAGCAAAAAGCCTGAATGTAATGATTCTACTCACCAGAACAAATTCAATAAGCTGTAGTTGTTCTGGTGACTATAGTGTCCCTTTAATATATATATATGTTACAAAAAAATCGGCATATTAAAATATTTTTTTACAGTATGCAATCATTGGATAAAAGTGTATCCAAAAATATTAAATGATTTGAAAAGCTTATCCAAACTTATGAAATTAACTCCATAATTTGGCATAATGTGCAAACATTGAATGTTGAACTTCAATGCCCTATGCAAGCTAATAAGCTCATGCTGGCATCTGGACATTAGGTTCACATAAAGGAAAATTATTTTGCTTGGTGAAAACCAGGCATCTATGCTACTATATATGGCATTGATGCCTCAAAATATGCCCTGCAGTGTGAATAGATCCTTCCCATCCATTGGCTTCTAATATGCTGTCCTGTAGCATGTAAAACTCCTGTATTGTATAGGTACAGAAATGGGCTAGCTTTTACATTTCCTCTGCCTTATGCAGAGGGACTTACTGGGTAAAGATTGGTACTGGAGTATTTCTTTTTGTTGTTGTTGGGGTTATTATGTAAAATAAAACCTTGGCTTCTGAGCACTATGAGGGGCAGGATTAAACTGTTGGTCTCTGTCTTTTCTGCCCTAAATCATCATATTGTATTTTTGGGTCTGGATTTTGTATGAGGCATACTTATATAAAGGGATTCAATATTTAAAGACTCCTATGTCTATGTAGCCATACGTGCACTGTATACCAAAACCAGTATGTGTTTTTAAGAATATGGAATGAAAAAAAACAAAGATAAAAAAACAATACTTTTTTATATCAGGATCCTATTTTTAATATATGATCTAATTTTAACAGAATTCAAATTTTTGTTGTAATGGGACCAGATCTCATATTTAATAAAACTGCATGGTTATGTTTAGTTTAGCTTGCATTTAAAAGAAGTTGTATTACTGTAAGCTAATATTGTTACTAGTGTTCTACAGTGGCTCAAGAAGAAGCACATTAAGGTCCTTGAGGGGCCTAGCCAGTCTCCAGACCTTAATCCCATAGAAAATCTGTGGAGGGAGCTGAAGGTTTGAGTTGCCAAACGTCAGCCTCGAAGCCTTAATGACTTGGAGAGGATCTGCAAAGAGGAGTGGGAGAAAATCCCTCCTGAGTTGTGTGCAAACCTGGAGGCCAACTACAAGAAACGTCTGACCTCTGTGATTGCCAACAAGGGTTTTGACACCAAGTACTAAGTCGAAGGGGTCAAATACTTATTTCACTCATTGACATGCAAATCAATGTATAACTTTTTTTACATGCATTTTTCTGGATTATTTTTATTTGTGTTATTCTTTTTTTATTTAAGTTATAAAATACACCTACCATTAAAATTACAGACTGATAATTTCTTTGTCAGTGGGCAAATCAGCAGGGGATCAAATACTTTTTCCCCCTCACTGTAACTGTGATGTAACTTTATACCATTAATTTTAAAATGTGAATGTTACTTACACATTCCTTATAATGGGTTATTCAATGTGCAATGCATTATAGATGGACTAGAGAGGAGCAAATCTCACTCTGTCACAGTAACATAATCCTCTAGGTGATTTGGGACCTTCTGCCTTAAATTGTTTTAATGTTGCTGGTAAAATGTTCAAGAATTGCTATATTCCTGTATTCTCGGCTGAAGAATAAATGGCACAATTTAAAGTCTGTTGGCTCATTTTTTTTAACCCTCTGAAAGCAACAGTGCATTATTTAATATAGTAAAAGCTTTGTCAGTTTAATTATTGTAGCGGAGTAAAATCAAACATTTACAAGAATAATGTGAAAAACAATTATCAGATATAAAAAATCTATTGTGATTTTAACTGATGTTTGAGATTTTTTTAAAATAGTTTATCTGTTTTCAAAATGCTAATATTAGCAACACATTTCCATTTCTTGTTTATAACTATTATGAGAGTTTGTTTTTTTCAATTATAAGAATAGGTTGCACTCCCTCCTCAGTTCCCAAGTTCCCAAATATATCAATTTGGTTTTAATTGAAGCTATCCTCTAGCTTAAATTGGCAGTGGCACTGTCACATTTTTTGGTTATATGGTGCTACTAAATGCATGCACAATAAAGTTCTATAGGAATCATGTGCCAATTTTGTCCAGATAGAAAGGGAAGCTCTCATCATTGGAGAGCGAAGGGCAAGTTAACTTTATTTTATTTAGTGAGGGGGTGGGGGAGAGAGGAGTGGCACTTGGCATTGGTAGGGTTAAAGGAACACTCCAAATATTAAAACCAAAAGTAGATTTTTAACATTGGAGTGTTTCTTTGACAGTTACAGAGAAACCTTAATAATAACAAAGTATTAAATAAGGTACAGTCAGATTACTCTGGTTTCCAAGTACATCCTGGGGATGTTACTTTCACATAAGTACATCCTGAGGGTGTTACTATTACCCAATATAAGGATGCTCATTTTATCTACCTCAGAACAATGAAGGGCAGAGATAACCCTCTTGGGATTTGAACCTGCAATCTCACAGAGTTGAATAGATTTTACTGATGGTGCATTAGCTAACTGAGCTACCTCTGTAAGAACCTTATATTATACATTTGGCAAATGATTCTATGCAGTCTTTTGAAATAAAATGGCAACGTGTGTTACCTTATCAATAATTATTGTCCTTTTGCTCTCAATGGTCTATCTACACATCTAAACATAAACAACCCCAAAACGTTTCACTATGTGCACAACACCCTATCTCCTCTCACCCACAAAAAGGCTTCTTGACTTATCCAGGCATTTCACTGGTCACATACAGAGAGAAAGATAGAGAAGAAGTGTGCACGTATATTTAACTCCTGCCCTGTGACATTAAATAGAAGTGTTGAATTAGCTTTGCCTACTAACATTACAAAACTCACGTGTTATGAAACTGTTAAAAATGCAATAAATTGCTAGCAAACCACCCTGGAGATATACAAGATTTGGGGAGTAGTGATGTCGCGAACATAAAATTTTCAGTTCGCGAACGGCGAACGCGAACTTCCGCAAATGTTCGCGAACGGGCAAACCGGGCAAACCGCCATAGACTTCAATGGGCAGGCGAATTTTAAAACCCACAGGGACTCTTTCTGGCCACAATAGTGATGGAAAAGTTGTTTCAAGGGGACTAACACCTGGACTGTGGCATGCCGGAGGGGGATCCATGGCAAAACTCCCATGGAAAATTACATAGTTGATGCAGAGTCTGGTTTTAATCCATAAAGGGCATAAATCACCTAACATTCCTAAATTGTTTGGAATAACATGCTTTAAAACATCAGGTATGATGTTGTATCGATCAGGTAGTGTAAGGATTACGCCCGCTTCACAGTGACAGAGCAAACTCCCCGTTTAACGCACCGCAAACAACCGCAAACAGTCAATTTGCACAACCGCAAACTCCCCATTTGCACAAGGTTGGATACCAAGCTAGCCATGTCCCGTTCATTGTACTCACTGATGTCATTGCAGGTCTCTCTTCCTCCACCCAGGAAGCGGGAGATTGAAAAAGATGCTTGGTTGGTCCTCCTACTTCAAATTTGGGGCACAATCTAATGTGCCACCAGATAGGAGTGGTGTGTTAAGTAGTACTATTCCTATCAGTTTAATCCCTGTTACGTCCCCTATCAGGGGACGTGTATATAAGGCATCGATCTTAGGAAGCGGGAGATGGAAAAAGATGCTTGGTCGGTCCTCCTACTTCAAATTTAGGGCACTGCGCGTGCAATCTAATGTGCCACCAGATAGGAGTGGTGTGTTAAGTTGTACTATTCCTATCAGTTTAATCCCTGTTACGTCCCCTATCAGGGGACGTGTATTTAAGGCATCGATTTTAGGAAGCGGGAGATGGAAAAAGATGCTTGGTCGGTCCTCCTACTTCAAATTTGGGGCACTGCGCGTGCAATCTAATGTGCCACAAGATAGGAGTGGTGTGTTAGGTAGTACTATTCCTATCAGTTTAATCCCTGTTACGTCCCCTATCAGGGGACGTGTATATAAGGCATCGATTTTAGGAAGCGGGAGATGGAAAAAGATGCTTGGTCTGTCCTCCTACTTCAAATTTGGGGCACTGCGCATGCAATCTAATGTGCCACCAGATAGGAATGGTGTGTTAAGTAGTCCCCCTCATCAGGCCTTTTTTAGTCGAATGTATCGCCCACTGACAGTCCCTTCAGGATCCATCCCTCATTCATCTTAATAAAGGTGAGGTAATCTAGGCATTTTTGACCTAGGCGACTTCTCTTCTCAGTGACAATACCTCCTGCTGCACTGAAGGTCCTTTCTGACAGGACACTTGAAGCGGGGCAGGCCAGAAGTTCTATCGCAAATTGGGATAGCTCAGGCCACAGGTCAAGCCTGCACACCCAGTAGTCAAGGGGTTCATCGCTCCTCTGAGTGTCGATATCTGCAGTTAAGGCAAGGTAGTCTGCTACCTGTCGGTCGAGTCGTTCTCTCAGGGTGGACCCCGAAGGGCTGTGGCAATGCGTAGGACTTAAAAAGCACCGCATGTCCTCCATCAACAACACGTCTGTAAAGCGTCCTGTCCTTGCCGGCGTGGTCGTGGGAGGAGGAGGATTACTTTCACCTCTTCCCCTGTTAGATTCCCGCTGTGCTGTGACATCACCCTTATACGCTGTGTAAAGCATACTTTTTAATTGATTTTGGAACAGCTGCATCCTTTCCGACTTGCCGTAATTCGGTAACATTTTAGGCACTTTCTGCTTATACCGGGGATCTAGTAGCGTGGACACCCAGTACAGGTCGTTCTCCTTCAGCCTTTTTATACGAGGGTCCCTCAACAGTCACAACAGCATTAAAGACCCCATTTGCACAAGGTTGGATGCCGAGCTACTCATGTCCTGTTCCTCGTCCTCAGTGATCTCTCTGAAGGTATGTTCTTCCCCAAGCCACGTACAACACCACGGGTACCAGATAGGTGACAACGAGCACCCTGGGATGCCTGTTGTGGTTGGTCTTCCTCCTCCTCCTCAAAGCCAAATTCCTCCTCTGACTCCTCTTCCTCGCAATCCTCTTCCATCGTTGCCGCAGGTCCAGTAAGCGATGCTGATAAGGCTGTTTCTGGTGGTGATGGTGACCACAACTCTTCCTCTTCACGCTCATCTACGGCCTGATCCAGCACTCTTCGCAGGGCACACTCCAGGAAGAAAACAAATAGTATGATGTCGCTGATGGTGCCTTCGGTGCGACTGACTAGGTTTGTCACCTCCTCAAAAGGACGCATGAGCCTACAGGCATTGTGCATGAGCGTCCAGTAACGTGGCAAAAACATTCCCAGCTCCGCAGAGGCTGTCCTAGCATCCCGGTCATACAAATACTCGTTAACGGCTTTTTCTTGTTGGAGCAGGCGGTCGAACATTAGGAGTGTTGAATTCGAACGTGTCGGGCTGTCGCAAATCAAGTGCCTCACTGGCATGTTGTTTCGCCGCTGGATATCGGAAAAGTGCACCATGGCCATGTAGGAACGCCTGAAATGGCCACACACCTTCCTGGCCTGCTTAAGGACGTCCTGTAAGCCTGGGTACTAATTCACAAATCGTTGTACGATCTGATTACACACATGTGCCATGCAGTGGCGGCTCTAGACTTTGTGAGGCCTTAGGCGAAACTCAAACATGAGGCCCCCACTAACATCTAAAGTTAAAAATAGGGTTTGCATTGTGTGTATAAGGTGCTGTTGCAGAGGGTGGTAGGGTGGCTGTGGCAGAGGGTGGTAGCGTGGCTGGGGCAGAGGGTGGTAAGGTGGCTGGGGCAGAGGGTGGTAGGAGGACAGTGACAGGGTAGTGGGGTGGTAGGAGGGCAGAGGGTGGTAGGGTGGCTGGGGCAGAGGCTGGTAGGGTTTCTGGGGCAGAGGGTGGTAGGGTGGCTGGGGCGGTAGGGTGGCTGGGGCAGAGGGTGGTAGGGTGGCTGGGGCAGAGGGTGTTAGGAGGACAGTGACAGGGTAGTGGGGTGGTAGGAGGGCAGAGGGTGGTAGGGTGGCTGGGACAGAGGCTGGTAGGGTTTCTGGGGCAGAGGGTGGTAGGGTGGCTGGGGCAGAGGGTGGTAGGAGGACAGTGACAGGGTAGTGGGGTGGTAGGAGGGCAGAGGGTGGTAGGGTGGCTGGGGCAAAGGGTGGTAGGGTTTCTGGGGCAGAGGGTGGTAGGGTGGCTGGGGCGGTAGGGTGGCTGGGGCAGAGGGTGGTAGGGTGGCTGGGCAGAGGGTGGTAGCGTGGCTGGGGCAGAGGGTGGTAGCGTGGCTGGGGCAGAGGGTGGTAGGGGGACAGTGACAGGGTAGTGGGGTGGTAGGAGGGCAGAGGGTGGTAGGGTTTCTGGGGCAGAGGGTGGTAGGGTGGCTGGGGCAGTAGGGTGGCTGGGGTAGTAGGGTGGCTGGGGCAGGAGGGTGGTAGGGTGGCTGGGGCAGGAGGGTGGTAGGGTGGCTGGGGCAGGAGGGTGGTGGGGTGGCTGGGGCAGAGGGTGGTAGGAGGACAGTGACAGGGTAGTGGGGTGGTAGGAGGGCAGAGGGTGGTAGGGTGGCTGGGGCAAAGGGTGGTAGGGTTTCTGGGGCAGAGGGTGGTAGGGTGGCTGGGGCGGTAGGGTGGCTGGGGCAGAGGGTGGTAGCGTGGCTGGGGCAGAGGGTGGTAGGGGGACAGTGACAGGGTAGTGGGGTGGTAGGAGGGCAGAGGGTGGTAGGGTTTCTGGGGCAGAGGATGGTAGGGTGGCTGGGGCAGTAGGGTGGCTGGGGTAGTAGGGTGGCTGGGGTAGTAGGGTGGCTGGGGCAGGAGGGTGGTAGGGTGGCTGGGGCAGGAGGGTGGTGGGGTGGCTGGGGCAGAGGTGGGGTGGCTGTGGGTGGCTGGGGCAGAGGTGGTGGGGTGGGTGGGGCAGAGGGTGGTGGGGTTGCTGTGGGTGGTGGGGTGGCTGGGGCAGAGGGTGGTGGGGTGGCTGTGGGTGGTGGGGTGGCTGGGGCAGAGGTTGGTGGGGTGGCTGGGGCAGAGGGTGGTGGGGTGGCTGGTGGGGTGGCTGGGGCAGAGGGTGGTGGGGTGGCTGTGGCTGGTGGGGTGGCTGGGGCAGATGGTGGTGGGGTGGCTGGGGCAGAGGGTGGTGGGGTGGCTGGTGGGGTGGCTGGGGCAGAGGGTGGTGGGGTGGCTGTGGGTGGTGGGGTGGCTGGGGCAGAGGGTGGTGGGGTGGCTGGGGCAGAGCGTGGTGGGGTGGCTGTGGGTGGTGGGGTGGCTGGGGCAGAGGGTGGTGGGGTGGCTGGGGCAGAGGGTGGTGGGGTGGCTGTGGGTGGTGGGGTGGCTGGGGCAGAGGGTGGTGGGGTGGCTGGGGCAGAGGGTGGTGGGGTGGCTGTGGGTGGTGGGGTGGCTGGTGGGGTGGCTGGGGCAGAGGGTGGTGGGGTGGCTGGGGCAGAGGTGGGGTGGCTGTGGGTGGCTGGGGCACAGGTGGTGGGGTGGGTGGTGGGGTGGCAGGGGCAGAGGGTGGTGGGGTGGCTGTGGGTGGTGGGGTGGCTGGGGCAGAAGGTGGTGGGGTGGCTGGGGCAGAGGTGGGGTGGCTGTGGGTGGCTGGGGCACAGGTGGTGGGGTGGCTGGGGCAGAGGGTGGTGGGGTGGCTGTGGGTGGTGGGGTGGCTGGTGGGGTGGCTGGGGCAGAGGGTGGTGGGGTGGCTGGGGCAGAGGTGGGGTGGCTGAGGCAAAGGGTGGTGGGGTGGCTGAGGCAGAGGGTACCTTATGTTTCCCTGGTGGTCCAGTGGGCGGCCAGGCTGTTTCCCTGGTGGTCCGGTGGGCTCCCTTTACAGTCTGCAGCTCCGCCGGGTGCAGAGCTGCAGACCACGTGGTGAGTTTAGTCTCGCGATCTCAATCAGTCAGAGCGTTGCCATGGTAACCCGCGGCAACGCTCTGATTGGGTGAGATCGCGAGACCCACTCAGTCTGCAGCTCTGCACTCGGCGGAGCTGCAGACAGGCTGGCTCTCTCCCGGGCAGGCATAGGAGGGGCCTCGCACCCGGCGGCATTAAGGGCAAGCCGCCGGGCCCCCTCCTGTGTCGGGTCCTCGGTCTCTGACCGAGGACCCGACCTGTCACATTGCCCTAAGGCGATTTAGGCGGCCGCGAGGCCCCCATCAGCGCGAGGCCTTAGGCGGCCGCCTAAATCGCCTAATTAGAGAGCCGCCTCTGGTGCCATGCACGGCACATGTGTCAACTTGCCCAAATGCAATGCCGCCAACAAATTTCTTCCGTTGTCACAAACCACTTTGCCGATCTACAGTTGGTGCGGAGTCAGCCACTGATCCACCTGTGTGTTCAGGGCGGACAGAGTTCTGGTCCGGTGTGACTCTCTGCTTTCAGGCAAGTCAACCCCAAGACGGCGTGACACTGCCGTATCTGGGATGTGGAACAGTACCTGGGGAGCTGGGGGGTGCCGTTGATGTGGAGCAAGACGCAGCAGCAGAAGAGGACTCAGCCAAGGAGGTTATGGAAGAGGAAGGAGTAGGAGGAGTAGAGGAGGTGGCAGCAGGCCTACCTGCAAGTCGTGGCGGTTCACCAACTCCTCTGCAGAGCCACGTATTTAATGCTTGGCAGCCGTCAGCAGGTTTACCCAGTGCGCAGTGTAGGTGATATACCTGCCCTGACCATGCTTTGCAGACCAGGTATCAGTGGTCAGATGGACCCTTGCCCCAACACTGTGTGCCAGACATGCCATTACTTCCTTTTGCACAATCGAGTACAGGTTGGGGATTGCCTTTTGTGCAAAGAAATTTCGGCCGGGTCCCAATAGCTTCAAATTTTTTGAACGCCTCAGACTCCACCAGCTTGTATGGTAAAAGCTGGCAGGCTAAGAGTTCAGTCAAGCCAGCTGTCAGACGCCGGGCAAGGGGGTGGCTTCTTACGCTCAAACATGTCCTTGACAGACACCTGACTGTGCAGATGAGCAGGAACTGCTCAAGGCGAGAGACAGAGGGGTGGATGGTTGAGAGGGGGCAAGGAGAACAGCAGTGGTTAACGTGGCTGAAGATGCTGGACCAGGAGGAGGATGGCGGCTTTGAGTTTGTGTGCTGCTTGTACTCATGTGTTGATCCCATAGGCGTTTGTGATGTGCGATCATGTGCCTTCGCAAAGCAGTTGTACCTAGGTGGGTGTTGGACTTCCCACGACTCAGTTCATTTTGGCACAAGTTGCAAATTGCATCGCTGTTGTCAAAGGCAGACACAGAAAAAAAATGCCACACTGCTGAGCTCTGCAATGACGGCATTCTGGTGGTGGCAACAGCATGCGTTGATTGGCGTGCTGTCTGGCTGACCCCAGATGCCCCATTTTTTTTTTTAAATGCAAGCTTTTGTGACACCAGTAAGTGAGTGGTGGCAGTGGGCATGCCCTGAAACGCACACTAGTGAAGGAAACTGACTGCTATTATATTACATAAAAAGTGTTTTTTTTGTGACACCAGTGAGTGAGTGGTGGCACTGGGCAAGTGGGCACAGTATATGCTGTGAGCCTGACACACAGTCTGGCAGGCAGGCAACTGCAATTACATGACACAAAAAAAAAAAAAGCAGACTGATGTTCTAGCCCAGTGTTTCCCAACCCAGTCCTCAAGGCACACCTACCAGTCCAGGATTTAAGGATTACCCAGTTTTGTCTAAGGTGTTTTTAGAAAAAAAAGAAAAAACACCTTAGACAAAACTGGGTAATCCTTAAATCCTGGACTGGTAGGTGTGCCTTGAGGACTGGGTTGGGAAACACTGTTCTAGCCCTTCAGGACTGTAGTGGACACTGAATACACTAGCCTAGCTATCAAATTCCCTATCAAATCAGCAGCAGCTACACTGTCCCAACTCTCACTAAGAATGCAGCTTCACAATGAATGTAAAATGGATGCTATCCAGGAGGTGGGAGGGTCTGGGAGGGAGGGTCTGCTGCTGATTGGCTGGAATGTGTATGCTGACTGTGAGGTACAGGCAGGGTCAAAGTTTACTCAATGATGCCGAATAGGGGGCGGAAGGAAAAAAGCGCATGTGTTCGCCGTCCGCGTCGAACGCGAACAAGCGATGTTCGCCAGGAACTATTCGCCAGCGAACAGTTCGGGACATCGCTATTGGGGAGTATATGTTGGGAAGAGAGATGTTTGGGGTTCCGGATCCCTGACACTCATGTCAAGACTATACTTAATTTAATTAGCTGAACAGTGATTGAAGGAGTGTTCCACAACCCAGACCTGGGGAAGGATTTTTCTATTGTTCTGTTGATTACCCCCTGCTGTTGTTCCCTCGATAAATTCTTACTTGTTAGGCCTTTAAAAGTAGTACTTGGTTTACCCACACTACGTTTTGGCTAGTCTATGTAGAAACGGCTATTTTCACAACTGCGGTATCCTGTGACTAAATGGAGGGGAAATAGCTGAGATACTCAGGCTGAGTACCGAGCTGCCCTAGACCAAGCAGCATGAAAAACAAGACAGGATCCACTATTTTAGTAAAACAATGGCTCCATAATCCATGTTTTGCCCTCTTAAATGATGTGCCAATGTAATATGTGATTGTAGCATCTTTGTATGTATGTATGTTTCTATAAAAAATCATTACATTTAAGGTTAAAAAGAAAAATACAAATGTTTTTTATTCATCATAACTTCTTTTGTAGCAAGTTCGGACTTCTTTAAGCAACAAAACAAACAAAAATATAAACAAGTACCCACTAGAATGGAATCTAACATTATACAAATTAGCTCTCAGGGTAAACAACTTACCGTATATACTCGAGTATAAGCCGACCCGAATATAAGCCGAGGCCCCTAATTTTACCCCAAAAAACTGGGAAAACTTATTGACTCGAGTATAAGACTAGGGTGGGAAATGCAGCAGCTACTGGTAAATTTCTAAATAAAATTAGATCCTAAAAAAAATATATTAATTGAATATTTATTTACAGTGTGTGTATAATGAATGCAGTGTGTGTATAATGAATGCAGTGTGTGTATAATGAATGCAGTGTGTGTATGAGTGCAGCGTGTGTGTATGAGTACAGCGTGTGTGTATGAGTGCAGCGTGTGTGTATGAGTGCAGCGTGTGTGTGAGTGCAGCGTGTGTATGAGTGCAGCGTGTGTATGTGTGCAGTGTGTGTGTGTGTGTGTGTGTGTGTGTGCAGTGTGTGTATAAGTGCAGTGTGTGTGTGTATGTGTGCAGTGTGTGTGTGTATGAATGCAGTGTGTGTATGAGTGCAGTGTATGTGTGCAGTGTGTGTGTATGTGTGCAGTGTGTGTGTATGAGTGCAGTGTGTGTGTATGAGTGCAGTGTGTGTGTATGAATGCAGTGTGTGTATGAGTGCAGTGTATGTGTGCAGTGTGTGTGTATGTGTGCAGTGTGTGTGTGTATGAGTGCAGTGTGTGTGTATGAATGCAGTGTGTGTGTATGAATGCAGTGTGTGTGTGTATGAGTGCAGTGTGTGTGTATGTGTGCAGTGTGTGTATGAGTGCAGTGTGTGTGTGTGTGCAGTGTGTGTGTGTGTATGTGTGCAGTGTGTGTGTGTGTGTTGCAGTGGTGGGGGGGTGGGCAATTTTATTATTTTATTTATTATTATTTTGTATTATTTTAATATATTTTTTTCCTTATTATTTTTTATTTAATTATTATTTTTTTTTCGTCCCCCCTCCCTGCTTGATACATGGCAGGGAGGGGGGCTCCTTCCCTAGTGGTCCAGCATTGGCAGTTCAGTGGGGGGGGGAGAGGGGACTGGCAGAGATGTTACTTACCTTTCCTGCAGCTCCTGTCAGCTCTCTCCTCCTCCGCCGGTCCGTTCAGCTCTTCTGTCAGCTCACAGTGTAAATCTCGCGAGAGCTGCGGCTCTCGCGAGACTTACACTGGGAGCTGACCGAGGTGCTGAACGGACCGGCGGAGGAGGAGAGAGCTGACAGGAGCTGCAGGACGGGTAAGTAAGATCTCTGCCAGCCCCCTCTCCCTCAGTCTGTATTATGGCAATGCAAATTGCCATAATACAGACTCTGACTCGAGTATAAGCCGAGTTCCGGTTTTTCAGCACAAAAAATGTGCTGAAAAACTCGGCTTATACTCGAGTATATACGGTATGTTTGCTTGTAGATCAGTAAAATTCCACTGCTAATTGTTATGTTAGCACATTCAGTCCAAACGTTCCATGCTTGTTGTCTTTACCTGAAGGAACTTAGCTTATTCAAAGACGTATAGGGTTTTCTAGAATACGTGAGTATCTCTAAAACAATGAAATAAAGTTTCAAATTCATAAAAATTGTGATGTTTAAAGGACATTCCAAGCAACAATAGTAGGGACTATTGTTATATCATGGAGGGAAACTTAACTTTTGTAGGCTCACATCTTGCTTCTGTAAGTTCCTTGAATAGCTTGCATGCTTGTGCAAAATATTTTGAGCTATTATCTTATAAACACTCCGTAGGCAAAGTCTTATGATATATGCACAGCAACCTTTTGGAAGCCAACAGATGGACTAGATTTATCAGATTAATCTGAGGCTTTCCCATGTTCCTGCCAAAGTATAAATTTGCAGCAAACTGAGATAATTCAGGAGATGTCTATCTTGTTTGCCCTCATATAATCAACCAACTTATAAAATTGCATAAAGTCTCTGTATCATTAGACATTATATGCATATCATCATATAGCTTTAAAAGCTATTTGGTAAGTGCACTGATCTTTTTAAAATAAATTCAGTAGGTGTTTTGTACTTGTATTTTAAAGTAAATGGATAACATATTTCTAAATAACCTTGGGAAGAATAGGTCAACTGCAGGGGTGTCCAAAAGGTAGACCCCCCCCCTGATGTTTTAAAACTACAACTTCCATGATGCCTTCTCATTCTAAGATGGCAAAGCATAATAGGAGTTATAGTTCTTCAACATCTGTGGATCTATCTTTAGGACACCCCTGGTCTACAGCATCAACAGAGAGCTAAAACAAATTGTTCCTCTTTCCAGTACAGTGGGAGTCTCAAATTTGGTTATTTACCCCATTTACAGTCTGCACCCTTGTTTGTTAGCATTATAGGGTATAAAAGGGCGATCCAAGCTGGAGGTCCCAGCCACACTGAACAATTGTCTCATCTTCATGTGCTATTTACAGCTAAACTGTGTTAGATAAAAATAGTAATATACAGTTATGCATTTGGAAAAATAATTTGAAAGAATATAGATGAATTAACCCCTTAAGACCGCAGCCAAATGTACAAGTTGTGATCAAAACAAAACGTAAACAAAACCTGGCATTTGCGCTATATGTCTGTCCAACCATAATTCACCTCTTTCATATTAAATGCACCACCCCCCCTTATTATATATAATTTTATTCAGGGGAAATAGGGCTTTCAATTAATATCAAATATTTAGCTATGAAACATAATTTAATATGAACAAATGGGAGAAAATAAGACATGTTATTTTTTTGGTTCTACATGACATTTTAACTGTCAATGTCATAATACTGTTTGCTTTTACTGCAATAAAATACACATATTTGTATTCAGCAAAGTCTCACGTGTAAAACAGTACCCCCTATGTACAGGTTTTATGGTGTTTTGGGAAGTTACAGGGTCAAATATAGCACGTTACATTTGAAATTGAAATTCGCCAGATTGGTTACGTTGCCTTTGAGACTGTATAGTAGCCCAGGAATTAAATTTACGCCCATAATGGCATACCATTTGCAATAGTAGACAACCCAAGGTATTGCAAATGGGGTATGTCCAGTCATTTTTAGTAGCCATTTGGTCACAAACACTGGCCAAAGTTAGCGTTAGTGTTTGTTTGTGTGTGAAAAATGCAAAAAACGCCAATTTTGGCCAGTGTTTGTGACTAAGTGGCTACTAAAAAAAGACTGGACATACCCCATTTGCAATACCCTGGGTTGTCTACTATTGCAAATGGTATGCCATCATAGGGGTAATTTTCATTCTTGGGCTACCATAGGGTCACAAAGGCAACGTAAGCAATCTGGCGAATTTTAATGTGAAAAAAATGAAACACAAGCCTTATATTTGATGCTGTAACTTTAAAAAAACACACCATAAAACCTGTACATGAGGGGTACTGTTGTACTCGGGAGACTTTGCTGAACACAAATATTTGTGTTTCAAAACAGTAAAAAGTATTGCAGCAATAATATCGTCCGTGTAAGTGCTGTTTGTGCGTGAAAAATGCAAAAAAGTCACTTTTACTGGCGATATCATCGTTGTAATACATTTTACTGTTTTGAAACACTAATATTTGTGTTCAGCGAAGTCTCCCGAGTAAAACAGTACCCCCCATGTACAGGTTTTATGGTGTTTTGAAAAGTTATAGGGTTAAATATAGTGCTAGCAAATTAAATTCCCTATACTTTCGGCATGGGTTGTCAGGCAGGTCCCGCTAATTGTAATTAATTAGGATACCTAATTATGTAAAAATATTACATAAATATATGTGTAGAATTAATATATGTATATATATACATATGTGTATATATATATATATCATTTTTTTTATATACTTTTATTTATATATAGGTATATATATTGTGATATATACGTATATATTTATGTATATAGATATATATATATATATTATTTCATTCTACGTGTATTGTTATATAAATATATATATATATATATTAATATCACAATACAGTTAGAACGAAATAACACACATCTATATATTTTTTAATTCTTTATTTTTAATTATTTTTTTAATTTAATTTTTTTACGTATTTACATTTTTTTTATATTATATATAAATATATATATAACAATAATTATATATATATTTAATCAGTATCAGTCTACGTGTAATTTGAAATTAATATATATATATATAATTATATATATATTAATAGTAAAATACACCTAGACAGTGTATGTGTGTGTATGTATATGTGCATATATATACTTAGATCATATATATATATAATATATATATATGATCTAAGTATATATATATTTTTTTAACACTGTTTTAACTTTTTTTTATTTGATTTCAGCCAGCAGGGGGACTACCTGTCATTATAGGCAGTCCCCTCGCTGGCAATTCCTGAGCCAGCTATACCGGCCATGTGATTGTGAGGTCCTCACAATGACCTCACTCTCACATGGCCGGGAGGGCTCCTGGAGGGCGGACGTGCCGTGGGGGGCTCCCTGGGAGTCCCCCCAACCGCGATCGCCGGTGTGGGATCGCCGGCGTGGGATCGCCGTGACCGGGTAAGTAAAAAAAAAATGGAGGGCGTACAATTACGCCTGGCGGCGTTTAGAGACGCTTAAAAAAGGACGTAATTGTACGCCCTCCGGTCTTAAAGGGTTAAACTGACATACACATTTTATAAATACAGTGTTGAAAAAAAATTTAAACTTATGAAAGTGTTTTGTCAAAAATACATATTGTAAAGTATCTACATTAAAAATAATACAATACAAATAATACTCTAATGTTTAAATTATTTGTGTTTGTAAATGTACAAAATATATCAAATGTATACTTCATGTACATTAAAAAAAAACCAAAAAAAATAAATAATTTATTTTCACTTAAAATGAGCAAATTGTCGCAGAGGGGGAAAAAAACACAATTCATAAATAAATAAAACCCAGTAAATGTTTACTTAAATCTTTCTGAAATTACATCAGAGCATGATTTTTTTTTTTTTTTAAACATTCCGTCTCTAAACATTTTTTTGCACTTAACAATTACTTGATGGGCCATACATTAGTGGGAGTTAACAGTAAGTGAGTTTTAACTTTAACTCCCCTAGGAGTTTGGTGGAAACATCACAACGGTAAAATGTCAGTAGGGTATTTCTTATAGCTGCCACCTCCTCTGCTCAATTTGGAACATCTGGTCTCCATGTAGGAAGTTCCCAGTCACTGACTGATCACGAAAGTAGAATAATGCACAGCTGGATATGTAAGCAACTTGACAGGGCGCTGAGCATCTATTTTCTAAGAAATCTAAAACGCAATGCTTTTTTAAGATTTTTTGTGAAGCCTCTGCCTTGTGTTTATATGAAATGTTATAGGCACTGCTGTTTCAGATACTAAAGATGTAAATATCACTTTACAAAATGCAATGGTGTTATAACGTAAGAACAAAATGGAAGGGGGAGGAGGGGGAAGTGAGAGCACTCACATGACATCAAAATGAACGGACGTTTCTCCCCATCAATGGGTATCAAACCATGCAAAGGATTGCTCCGTATACTATGCAGTCCACTGTCATTACTGTCAGGGTCCGCAGTTGTCCAGGCACTGATGGTGTTAAGAAGAGGACCGCCACAGGAATAGATACAAGTTAAAATATTTAAAGTTAAAATAATAAAAATATAAGCTATATATATTCATTTTAATATCTACTTCCTTTCTGGTCCCCACGATGGGCCATTTTGAGTATATTAAGCTTTCCAGGATTGAAAAGCCTATAATATGTGGTGCGCATGTACCGCGACTTGAGGAACAGACTGAATTAAACACATAGTCGGATATGACATCACAAAACAGGAAAAAGGACGTGCTCTCCACGGTGGAATGCAGCCGGCCGCCAGCTAATTCCGGTTACGAATTTAGGCGCTATATAAACAAGACACCTTGGATACTGTCCCAGATCTGAAGAAGTCCAGTATTTGGCGAAACGCGTTGGATTTTACTCTGTTGGGCCTTTAATACTTGTTTTTATTATTTTAACTTTTTTTAGCTCAATAAATATTTTTATTTTCATCTATTCCTCTGGCGGTCCTCTTCTTCACACCACCAGTGTCTGGAAAACTAGGGATCCTGACGGTAACAACAGTGGACTGCATAGTATACCGAGGAATCCTTTGCATGGTCTCATACCTCTTCATGGGGAGAAAAGACTGTTAATTTTGACGTCTTGTGAGTGCTCCACTTCCACCTCCCCCCTTCCATTGTGTTCTTATGTTATAACACCATTGCACTTCTTTTCTTTCTTTTTTCTACTTTTATTTAGATGTGTATAACTACCTAATCAGTTTTTGCTGATTCATCAGGTAGTATCTACCCTCTGTTCTAATTTTCTTTCTGGAGCTGACTCAGATATATTCTTGCATATATCACTGTTTAGTGCATTTTGTTTTTGGTGGTGTTGGTGAGGTTCACCATCTCTAGCTCCCGTTTCACCTATATTGACACTTACAGCGATTAACTGCTTTTGTTACATCACTTTACAAACAACAGCACAAAGCCATTTCATTTAAACAATATTTACCAAGCAAAGGATTATGGCAAAATAAAAGATAATTTGCTCAATTCCGTTCAAAATAGTCAAATTGTTGACATTTTCAGTTTGAATATCTGTACCTACAATTTATAGTCTGGTTTTCAGTACTTGACAGGTATGACTTCAAAATCTCTGTGTCATACCTGTCAAGCTTCCTTGGTCAGAGAGACAGTCCCTATTTTCTGTATGTCTCATTTCCCTTCTTTTCTATGAGCTACAACTAGCTAGCAGAGCTTTAGCGGAGTAAAATTCATAATAATCTGTTTTAAAACTAATCTAAATGTGTTAGAAATTAGTAAGTAAAATAAGATATATTGATTTTTTAAATAACATTAACAGTTCCATATCAATCAATCAGGAGGTCACAAAGTCATCAAAAATGTCATGCAATGGCCACGTTCCCTGATCAAACTTCTATCCACAGCTAACAAAATGAAAGCACCCCATATTTTTTCTATTGCAACATATCAGATCAAAATTAATGAAGATTTTTATTTATCTTTTTAAATAAAAACATAATTCGGAGTACAGCATGTATAGATAACTGCTGCTATGAAAAAGGAATTAGCCAATGTTAAAGCAGTGGTTTTGTATGGATTTCAAACATGTGTCAATGTAGTTTTCAAAGCTCCCATGGTTTAATTAGTTATTCTAAGTAAACACGTTAACATTTGAATAACAACTTATGGAACACATCTAGACAAGTAAAACAAATCAAACAGGTTTTACAAAATGATTTACACTTAGATTAGAAATTTTAAAATCTAAAATTAGATTTAAATAAATATACATATACTATACTTGTGAAAGCTATTTATGGCAACAGTTTAATATTTATCTATAATGCGTTTGCTTCTATTATGTAGTAAAGATTACTTTATTGTAACTATTAGCATGTGCTAACAAAGCAGGGGTTATGGCTTTATTGCCGCTACTGTACCTACATCTCTACAATTATAGGAGTGAAACATGTGTAATTATGTGTTTCATTACTCAGCCTGTTTTCAGTCCCTGTAATTTTTTTTTACTCTTATGCCACCGTGTATGAATTCTTCTATTCTTTTTTTTTCTGTGGCATGCTGATACCCATGGATAGTTTGAGACAAATACCGTAATTTATATTTTAATCACAAGCAGGTGGTATTTTTTTTATTTTTTTTTTGCGCAACGTACAGTTCTATAAATGTTCTTATGTCATGTTTTAAGACCATGTAGCAAAACTGAAATAGTTTCATTCTCTGTTGGGATATAATAGCCTATTTATTTGGGGCATCTTTGGTTATAGTCTTGTGTACTGTGGGCAATATTTACTTCCCAAAAAAAACTATTAGATCATTGGGAATTAAGGTAAACACATTACGTATTCTGCATACTAACCAACTCCTCAATATTTTGTAAAGGTTTAAAATTTTCACTTGCCAGTAGACTTTGGATGAATTCAAATTGTAGAACTTGCAAGTGAAATTCACCTCTAGTGAATGTGCCATGGCCCTTTTAGGCTCCCAGTGGCAAGTAACTTTTAAAGTCTGGCTAGTAATGTAGGACTTAAAATGCATAGGCAAAATCTGAAAACCAAATTGTACACCAGTATTTATATCAATTCTACTGAAATGAAAAGTACTGAAAGTTTAAAATAAATGTGTTGTTACTATAAGGATCTACAGACAGTCCTGCCTTAAACTGAGATCATTGGAATAGGGAGCAGATGTTAATTTAACAATTCCTATTTTCCTACCTCCCTTGACCCTTTCCAAGAAGAATGGAGCATTACTGTTCACTTAAAAATATCTTCTAAAATGATGCACTCCTTACAAATTTAAAAAAAAAAAACAAGCCTAAAGAGACAGTAAAACTTGCAAATCATTTGCTTTTTCAGTAAGAGATAAAGTTAAAATAATATTGCTGATCAAGAGCAGTAAAACTGAGATATGTATCATTGCAGACCCATATATTGCATTATTACCATGGTTACCTGACATCTGTCTGTCTATCATTCATCTATTCACAATTTAACTTTATTACATAAAGATATTATTAGGGCTATGTCTACTCACTGTCCTCTACTGAGCTTGATTCAGATGTTCGAGTTAGATTTCAGAAATCCCATTATAGAGCGCTGTCCTTCACCATCATGAAAGGATCCAGCTTTGAGTTGACATTTACCACATTTCTCCACCACAGGTCATCCCTTTGAGTTTGATTTTGATGGCAGATTAAAATGGTCATTATGGACTAGACTTTTTGCACTCAGAGTTGTATCCTCAAGAAGCTGGTAGATACCATCATTAAACCACTGAAGGATTTCGCTTGAAACAACCAAGTGATATGTGGCTTAATAAAGTCTCCAGAAAACATTGATAGCAGTAACAGTTATAAAATTCCTATTAATTATGTATTCATTGTATTGTATTTCATTTTATTTTATTGTTCTAAGGCTAGGGTAAATAGGTGATTGTGATGATCAATGCCTTGTCGATTGTATTAAAAGTTTTCTATTTTACAAATAGTTACGTAACTGTCTAGGTTGAAAAAAAGACTCCATCAACTTCAACCTTGAAATACATTCTCGCATGCTGTTGCTACAAAGAAATGCAAAAAAAAATTGTAGCCTTTTTTTAATTATGCCACTAAAAGGGAAAAATAATCCTTCTCCACTCCATAATGTCAATCAGATTTCTCCTTGACCCAAAAACCTGTTCACATACCCATCAGTTATATGCTTGAATACTCTGGGGGGAGGCGGGGCTGGGGGAAGGGGGAGGGGTGGGAGAGGGATGCAGAAAAGCATCAAGGCCTTTTATTAAAATAATGAAAAAGGAATTTAAAATTTTAGGCCAGCAAAGAAAGCTAAACTTCGAACATACCTGCCTTTTAATGTTTCCTATTTTAAACATTGAC
The DNA here is from genome assembly GCF_036172605.1 of Pelobates fuscus. Lineage (NCBI taxonomy): Eukaryota > Metazoa > Chordata > Amphibia > Anura > Pelobatidae > Pelobates > Pelobates fuscus. The sequence continues at coordinate 45,933,343 of NC_086319.1, read as the reverse complement.
ATTCACTCTCAATTCCAGACTTTCAACAATGTTTCAACCTTGTGGGTGGTGAATAGTTTTTGTTAAGGTTTTTTTTTTTATCTCAGGGTATCACCAGAATTTAATTTCCCAGTTCACCTGCAATTAGTTAGTGTTACACTCATAGTCAGTATCTGCTGTTTGTATATTCTACCATTAGCGAGTGAGTGAGAACATATGGGGACAGCAGGATACATCAAATTTTATGTTAGAGAGTAACTGCTAATAACCTTGTGCAGACTGTCTGTTACATGCATGCTACACTGCTGATCTTAGATAAGGGATCCCTAACTCCCTTTTACACCCCATAACTCAACTACAGCTGCTATTCCCTTACTACAGTCCTTAGCCCCCACTAAAGCCCCTCTCCGCCAATTGCTGCCCACATCCCCCACACTGATAGTAAGTACGATCTAATGCATTATATGAAACACCACTCTGCAGCAATACAAGTATCATCAACATACAAACTCAATCTGCACATAGGTAAAGGCTATAAGAAAGTAGCCCCATCCCATCCTAGAAATGTTTCCACAGGATCAGAAATTACAGAGGGTAAATAGTGCACAACAAGGGCTATGGCTAGGTGTATGTATAGGAGAATATACAAAATAATATAAAGCGTATAATATGAACTATTGAAAAATAACAAGCAATCAAAATAGAGACAGATGTGACAAAGAAGATTAACAGATGCTCTTAGGTGTCTCTCTATAGTTCACAATCTTAATCCAGATGTTGGGAGACAATAAAAATAAACAATTGGAATCATGTTGGCTGAGCAGTTTAACAGGCCTGGCCAATCTCTTGCTGTGGGAGAAGTATGCAAAGTCCACTCAGAAAGGTAGACTGGATGTAGGAATACAATAATAAACAGTGTAGTACCACAGTAAGGGTTCTAAAATAATCAAGTAAAAATGTTATGTCATGTCATTAATGTGCTAAAAAGCTTAAGTACTTTTCAAACGTTCAAGGCTAAACCACTATGTTCATAATTGCCACAGTTCTCACCATGACATCCAGACATGGTTGCCCCAGAAATGCCCAACAGTGGATATGAACCTGGGTCTGTCATGTCCTGGACCGGCTATCCTGACTCTAAGCCACAGCAGATTATGTTCTTTTGACTAAGTCTATCCTTGTTATTCCTGGCTTTGTCTGTTGCACTAGGGGGCTTGACTTCATCTGTGGCTGATACCTGTGCCTCACTTGAGGCAGATCAGCGTATTTAAACACTGCCTTGCCCTGGGAACCTTGTCAGTTCTTTGATTCTGGTGATCGTGTGTTGTTCCTGTTTTGTTTCTTGAACTAGTTCTCCAGATCGACCCCGGCTCCTGACCTTGGCCTCTCTCCTCATTTATCCTGACCTCTGGCATCCTCTAACTTTGACTTATCCTCGACAATCCTCCTGCTTGTGTCCTTGGCTGTAGAGCAAACTGGAGCATCTTTCCTGCACAGCCCGCGTGCACAGATTACAGTCCAGGTGGTTTCTTACCTGATCACCTTGGACTGTGTTTATCTGCAAGGGTGAGCACACATCTCACCTTACCGGACTCCCACCTCAGGTAATAGATCCCGACAATAATATTCTACTGAATAATACATCCAGGGTATTTACCTGTCAGGATCTTACCTGATGTGGAGTCCAACGTGCAGAGTTATACGCTCACCCTTGCAAATAAACACAGACCAAGGTGACCAGGTAAGAAGCAACCTGGGCTGTGAGTCTGTGCACGGGGGCTTTGATTGACAGGTAGAAGCCATTGGTGAAGTCCAGCCTCCTAGTGCTGCAGACAATGCTAGATATATAAGTTTTGAAGTGGCTCAGAGGCAGGAACATAGATGTAGGATGCAAAAGGACCCAGGTTCAGATCCCTTATTTTTTTCTTTAGGCATCTAGAAAACACTGTCCAATTAAAATGTTTATTCCTTGTCAGATTACAAGTGTTGTATCCTTCCTTGATTGGTTCAGTGTTAGGGGTTCGGATCCACTCCCAGCAACCTGAGAGTATACATAAACATCCCAGCTACCAAGTTAGGCTCTTTGCTTTGTTCCTTCTAACAGTGACCATGATTAAAGGACGTGTTGCGAGGGATCCACATTAGTAGGGTTATCCACTAAAGTAAATTGTGAGGAATTCAAAATAGTAATTCACCAGTAGGGTTATCCACTAAAGTGAATTGTGAGGAATTCAAAGTAATTTCAATTTCAAATTGAACACCAAAATAGTTGAACTGGAAAAGTTCTCTAAGTCAGCGGCTCAATTCATATGCTTCGGCCGGAACATGAGGGAATGGCTATTTATACAGTTTTGAAACTAATCATTTTTTAGGTCCTAACTGAACTAAACTGTCAAGTGACAGACAGCTGTTTTGCCCTATTGAGTTTACTCATTATGGTAGTGCCAATTGTTCTTTTTACTACAGTCCAGTCTACTCCTTGCATGATTTCTGTTACTTTCTGACTGTGTTCATTACCATCACATATTGTGACTTCTTATTTTTGCCACCTACACTGACCCCTAGCATGTTACTTTATTATCCATATTTCTTTCCATTTGATTGAGGCTTATTCTAATTTCTCCCCCTTTTCTCTGTGTAATGGTATGATCCAAGAGTCTCAAGGGATCACAAGTCTAAAGTCTAATAGCTGGTGATCAACCTATGATGGAATTGTCTGCATTTCTTTACCCAGCATAAGCCATCCTGTTTCAAGTGATCTGTATTATGGTTGCATCCATGACAGTAAGTGATAAATAAATAGCAGTTTATATCACAATGAGATAGAATTATATCAATCATCATGAAATCATCTCATTCAATATTTCATATGAGGCACTTGTTATTCAACTTGTTCTTTAATCGTGTTCCAAGTACTTTACATAATTTCAAGCTATATTAAGGATTTTAAAATAAGATTTTAATATTCATTTGGAATAATCATTTAAAACCATCTGTTGTAAGTTTCTATACTTTAGCAGTGACATTTTGTAAAAACAAAACAAAGTTAAGTGAGGTACAGTCCTCAAGCCTTTCTTGAAAAATCTAATTTCAATAATAGTAAATCTTGAAATACAATTTGACCCTAGTGTGTAATAACAGGCATAAAACATGGCCCCTTACACTATACTCACTTAAAAAGACGTGTAGAAGTCTGAATCAGTGCATACTGGTAAGTACTGTACATTAGTAAAGTGAACAGGTAATATGACCCAAATTAGAATTTATAGAATATTCATTAATTTATGACAAAAAAAATCAGGATACACCTGTGTTGCATTCGGCATAACAAATCGATTCATGCTGAAAATGCTTTCACCAAAAGAAAGTATCGGTTATAAATAATTTGATATAAAGTAACAAGCTGTGCTATTGTACTTTTGTGGTGCATGCTTTAAAATACATAATAAATTAATTATTTCATTTTCCACTACAGAGATGTTTATTTTATCAAAGAATCTTGATTATGACCTTAATGTGTCACAGTGGATGTGTGCATTTGAAAGAAAAAGTCTTAACCATTGATGCCTCTTAAGATGTCCCCAATTGAGTGTGACATATTAAGGTTACTGTTAGGACATGGGCAAGGAGTCTATAGCAGAACACATCAATTTTCAATAAGATATTTTTAATTCTTTAAAAAATTGTTTATAAATAAAATATTTAAATGTTTTTTCTTGAAACCTGGCTGGCAGGATTAATTAATAAAGCCTGTAAAGACAGCTCACTGTGATCATATTATATGTCTCTGTACCTTTCACTAGAATCCACTGTAGAATAATGTATTTATTTAGCATTTATTTACTTCAATTTCATCAAGTTGCTTCAAGTTTCAATTTAATAATTGCCATTCATGTTCCTTTAAAATGTTATATTTAGCATGTGCCTAATTAATACACAGAGAAAATAACATTGTAACAGAATTAACAGTAACGTCAGTACACTGAAATTAGACAAAACCAAATTAAATATTTTAATATTATAATTTGATACAATGTAATTGTATACATCATAACATAAAAAATGTATGGGGAAAGTCATTTGATTATTGTATTTAATATTAAAAATAAATTGTCTACACATTTAAATACAACCAAAAAGAGGAGTGAATGCTTAGATCAAACAAACAAACAAACAAACGAAACCTTTTTATAGTGCTTATATACACATACAATTATATTAATTGTGATCAGTGTATTATAACTTTAAAATATTATAATATGTGCAAGTGTTTCTCTGTACCAGCAACACACAGAGGTAACACACAAATCAGAATAAATTCCAAAATAATAGTGCGCTTGGAATAGTTATCATGATAATTCTCTAAAAAACAAACCTTGAAATAATCCCACAAAAGCCTAATAGTGCTGAATATCTGGTATAGAAGCATACTAAAGCCTATTCATTTATATATCAGATGGTCTGCACTATTATGCTTTTTTATGGTTATTTCTAGGTTTGGTTTTTGGAGAATTATTGTGGTAAGTATTCCAAGCGCACTATTATTTTATAAAGAATTTTCAGTTGCAGAGATCATACTTCAACAGACAGATACCTACACACCTATCGTGCAGCAATATTGTGTAATTTAGGTTACAATTCTTCATGATACATTCTGGGTAGGACTTTCTTTCTAATCGTCCTTAGCTTTTTTTTTCTTAAACAATAGTGTTTTCTCCTTTAGCCCATCATTTTGTCCTATCTAGTACCTTTCAGAATGTTGCTCCATAAATACTGCTGTATATGATACAATCAATATGTTTATGAGTGTAGTCTAGCTGTAATCGTTTTATATAAAAATCAAGATAATTGAGCTACAACTGCCGGAAACTTTTACACTGCCCATAAATGACTATCTATGGGATAGGTTTAATAGTGCTGTAGAAAGTAGACTTGTTTACAATGAAACAATGTATTTCTGCTTAACCACTTGGTCAGAAAATAGAAAGTAAACTTTCACAAAAGCAGGAAGTCAACAATCCACTCATGTTGACTTAACGTTCTCTTAGACTTGAAGATTAATTTCATTCTACACTGCAATTTGTCTAAAATCTCATTGTATCCTTCCTGGTTAAATATTTTATAAACAAATACATAGGGTGGTCATCTGAATTCCGTAACTCTGACCGAAATATATATAAGTCAGGAACCACACTAAAACTCAGAATGGACAAGAATGTTAGTTTTGATTCCTGATTTGGAGTTTTACCGATGGTGCCAAAAAAAAGAGTTGATCAATGGGAAAAAGACGATTGATGGAAAAAAAGATGATTGATGGTTATGGGACAGCCACTAAATGTTGATTTGTTTTCACATGAGAAAATATCAATAGATTAAAAATAGAAGTACAAAAAAGCAATATGTACAGTATATATTTATGCATTATATATAATTCAATTATAATTCAAAGCTGTTGTATACAGCAAACACAGACTCAAAGGAATCCATGTTTAAAATGGAATGAGGCAAAACTGTGATTCTTTGTTAAACTCATTTGCATATGCCCACCCAGAATCCTTTGCGTTAGTAACATCACTGCAAATTTGTGATTTCTGTGGGAAAAGCAAGTCTTATGGCTTGACTGGTGTGCAGATCTGTATTTAACATTGTATTAATGATATAAAATATATAAATAGATTTTATTGCATCATCTTTTTCCCCTGTGTTGGTCACTTGTTTCACTTCATCTGTGAACAAAATGGTGCAGAAATGCGACTATCAACATACCGCAAATTGTATACATAATATGTATTGTGATTGGCCAATTTTCATGCCATTTTGGTTCATCCAAATAATTTTTCCAGAAAGAACTGAATAAACAAAATGCTGAAAAGTCACATTATCCAAAGCAAAAATGTTTTCAGACGAATTCATTCGGACAAACCATTTTTTTCCCCTCCCCATGCTACTGCCTAGCCTCATAATTGTTTAGCATCTACAACACTATTTTGCAATCTCTTAAGTATCTTATAAGTATAGTGGAATTCATGCATAGTCTCATAATTGCCTTATAAATATAGGATGATAATGAAAAAATAATAATGTAATAACACAGAGCTTGACATTTGTACTCTATTAACATTTAGATAGGACGATATGAGAGAGACGTAAGAGTGTTGTCCATAGCCCACTATAATTCTCTCTCATGTAATCCAGTACAGCTGGCTATATCATAATGGTAATGTTTTGGTTAAATGTGGCAGATTCCATAACTCATCACATTCATTCATCAACCAGTTGCTTCTCAGTATAAATTGAGAGGGAAATGCAGTTAATTACCTAGATTTTAGGAAATCATTCTAAAATAAAAAAAATAATAATTCTATCAGCATGTCTACAGAGAAATTCTGTAGTACAGCGTTTCCCAATTGGTGTGTATCTGTGTCAGTGTGTGTGTGTGTATCTGTGTGCCACTATCTGCCAGTGTGTGTGCATCTGTGTGTCAGATTCATACACACTGGCACATACAAACACAGATACACACTTTGACACACAGATACACACACCTTGACACACATATACATACATATATACACACACACACACACACACACACACACAGATACACACTGTGTCAAGGTGTGTGTATATCTATGTGCCAGTGTGTGTGTGTGTGCGTATTTGTTCGTCAGCTATACACATACACACACTAGCACATACAAGCACAAATATACACACATTGACACACACTGACATATACAGTGGGGGGGGAGGGGTTCCACGATATTGATGCACTATGTCAAAGGGTTCCACGGCAAAAATTAATTGGGAACCCTGCTCTAGTATATTCAGTTGGTGTCTAGCAGAGTGTGGTTTCTAAAAGAGGATGTGACTCGCTGTGATTTTATAAAACACAATTTTTTATTCCTTTCCTAATTAGGTCACGTATAGCCTCACAGACAGAGTGAATGAAACATTATGATCTCATTACTAGGCAGGTAAAATATATTATTGAAAATTTGCTAAATAACTCTGACAGCATATCCGCGCTTTATTGCATGAACGATTTAATGTATTATTTTATTATGAATCTATCTTGTTTTCTCCAGTAATATTTACTACTGGTTTTACATTCTTGGAAAATTAGCAGTAAAAAAAATGCCAATGAGTTTTAATTCATTACTATATAATGAGCTTAAAAAAATCATAACTAGTTTTATATCATCTGAGCTGCTTCCTGAATTGCTGAATTCTTTATTTGAGTTCATTCTTTTCTCCAAGAATATTTCCCATTCCACAGATTTGCTATAAAGTATTGATATTATGTGGGTGTAAAGAACCCCTATTTCCCATGATCTTTGGAAAGTGGCCCTCTGTTCTCCCTTTAGAAGAAAAGTCTAAAGAAATGCAGCATTTGAGAGTCAATACAGGACAATTCTGTTTGTGCCAGAGAGCTTAAAGGATAACTGTCATCTCAGCACTATTTTTTTATAATATGATTCTTTCATTAAGTTTTGGAAGGAAATATATGTAATTTTTAAATTAGGTATATGTAAAAAAACATATAGAAAAACGCATCCCTACCTTTAGTATATGACAGGATTCTTCAGCCATATGCATGCACCTTGGGTCAGATAGTGTTGAAAACCTCTATATCAGCATTTCCCAACTGGTGTTCCGTGGAACCCGAGAACAAACCAGGGTTCTGGCACGATTTGCCCATCGGGTGGCCCAAGAACTTAGGACCACCTGATGGGTATGGCTGAACAGGGGCCCAGTCAAGTGCCACGGCCCTTTAAGAGGGTGACCGGGCCCCTGTAGTACCTTACGCTGGGAGGAAGTGAAAATCTGTCACTACCTCCCAGACGTAGAGTGTCGAGTTGGATGGAGAGAAGGCAGGAGGGAGAGAGTGCTGCTGCCGATCTCACACACAAGCAGCCAGCAGTACTCCAAGCAAGCCATTCTCCAGCAGTCGAAAGGTACGCTAAAAGAAAGGTGGCTGCAACTATCAAAGGGTAAAGTGCCACCAGACGACACAGAAGCTAATAAGATTTGAGCCTGTCCCAATAGAGTCTCTAATCAATGTGAGTTGACACCTCATAGTACTTGATATATTCCACATATCTATCACAGATTTATGCTATGTTTTTTTCTTTTCTCTCCCTTATTCATGTTCCACCAATAATCCATTACTGAATTTGGAGTAAGTGAATACCTTTTTCCCTTCCTTTACTTACTCTACCTATAGCGCTCCACTCATATATGCAACGTAGTTTTGAATTATTTTAACCCCTTAAGGACCAAACTTCTGGAATAAAAGGGAATCATGACGTGTCACACACGTCATGTGTCCTTAAGGGGTTAAACCTTGTCAGATATAAATCTTTTTTGTATACTTAAAATATAGTGGGTATGAGAGACTCTCACTAGAGTGCGTAGCAGCTAACACTGATATATTTCTAATATAATAATAACTTAAGCGCACTAATCACAGCTTTTTTTGGTATTTGTATAAATTCAGCTATAATACCCATCGGGTGGCTCTAGGTCCATGGGCCACCTGATAGGCCCCCAAAAGTGTGAGGGCCCCTGTGGTAGTTCTGCCACTGCACAAACATTACTAACAATTTTAGCATTTATTAAAATGCATAAATATATACAAACACAAACTCTACACAAAGAAGCACACCTGCTCCTAAGTACTACAATCTGTTTACTATCTGGAGAAATTAGTGTATATATACCACATTTAATTTGCCAAAAAAGAAAACATTACCCTCTGCTAATTAAAAGGTTTGTGCTGGGTGCAAATATTGTTTGAAGGATTCCATGATGTTGGGACAATATGTCAAAGGTTTCCACAGAAAAAAAATATTGCAAACCCATGCTCTCTATAGTCTTTATAATTTTCCCTGCTTCACCTCTGCACAGTGCAGTGACATCAAATTTACTGTCAAATTCAAACACTGTCTGACCCAAGGTGCATGTATATGGATCCTGTCATACACTAAATGTAGGGATGTGTTTTTCTAATTTAACAAAGAATCAATGCCCTTTCAAAACTTTATGAAAAGAGCAGTATATTAAAAGATAGGGTTGAGACAACAGTTCTCCTTTGAGTAACACTCAGATCATATGGTAGGTCCACCCAATAAGTAAGCTCTGCTTATACACAGGATTATTTACTAAATTGTGATTTGCCAGGAAATCTAAATTAATTCTAAGTGACTTTTAGGCCACAAGAACAAAATCTGAAAAAGGTTCCAAGTCAGATATATATTAACTTTAACTACTTTGGCCTAAAATTTTAAATTCCGTTTGAATTCACTTTGAGTTCCCCTCAAGTCACACTCTAATGAATAAGCCTGGCATAGTCTAGTGTAGCAGGGAAATGTATCTAATTCAGAAGTTACTGTCTTAAACTGTAATCCTTTGAAACAAAAATTATTAAATGTGAGTATAGCTTGGTTCTAAAGCAATTACTCTTACCAATATTTTTAACATTAAAGAATAGCAAAAAAAAAAAAGAAAATAGACGTTACGAGACTCGATTAAGCAACACCCGTCCTCCAATGAAACAGAGCAAAATAATACTCCTACAATTGTCACTGATTACAGCGCAGAGTTTAAACAAACTTTCCTCCCCCTCTTCCGTTAATACTTTTTCACTTTGTTAATTATTTAAAATAGTAAACAGAAACATAAGCTTGGAAGACGAACTGTGACCATGTTTATAATCAGTGAGATAACTTCTCTCATATCTTATTGTATCTCAGTCTTGTTCCACACCACAGTCAATATAACATATTTATAAAGATAACATTTATTTGATGGACCATATCTGATCAATTTTGATACAGTAAAAAATAAATCCTCATCACACAGCATAAAGGTCAATGATAGTTTTTTCAGCCACCAAGGCCAGGCAACGTTTCGGCACTCTTGGTGCCTTTGTCAAGCATCAAGAGTCCTGAAACGTTGCCTGTCCTTGGTGGCTGAATAAACTACCATTGGTCTTGCTGTGTGATGAGGATTTCATTTATTCTATACTACTTTAGGATTTGGTGAACCTTAACTTCGCCACAGGCACCTACATATAGGTCTTTATTGAAGTGATCCCTACCATTTTATTGGATTTAGCTACAAATTACAATGTAAAGTATGAAAATAAAGATATTTTCAGTTATACTATACCTAAAGCTGGTACATATTTTTAGATGGGTGGGATTAGTCTGATATGCTTCAGATATGTTCTCTCTGTAATGGCACTAGATGAGCTTAAACCAGGTTGATATCTGAGCGGGGACCCACCGAAGGGCAGGATAATTAAGCTGTTGTCCGTTCTCATCTCTCTTGTTACTTGTTTTTCTCTCCTTATATTTTTTAGACTATTACACAATTAAAACTATATACAACATTTTAATATATGTAGAGTACTCCAAAAATACTTCTAGGGAGTGTAACGAGAATATACCCCAACACGCAGGGTCCAGCTAAATAGAAGACAACACAGAGGGGAGATATGTCTACCGGTCCTTAGAGTGGCCAGACTTGACGTATAGAGGAGAAGTACAGAGTCAGGAGCGATCCGAGGTCAAGGGCACAAAGAGACAGCGAAAACTAGGACTAGCCGGGGTCTGGCACACAGTAAACAGCAAGCCGGCAAACAGAACAGATAAGGATAAAGAGTAAACGAAGTCAGAATACAAAGCCAAGGTCAAATACGAAGGAACACAACTGAACACAACAAGCGCTAAAGGGAACTGCAACAGAAACCACGATAGGGCAAGGAACTAAGGGAAAGAGGTAAGTATATATAACTAAACTTCTATTTTGATTGGTCCCTGTCATATCCACGCCCCCAAAAGGTAATTGTATGGGGAGTGTGGCATGACAGGGACCAATGGGAGGCCTTTTCTAATTTAGGCTCCCACTGTCCCTTTAAGAGCGCGCCCGAGACTCGTGGCGCGCTCTTAGAGTCAAGCGGGACACGTGACCGCTTCTCGCGGTCACTGCCTGCCTTCCAGTTCCAGCCGTCGGATGAGCCGCGCGCGGCTCGTGCAGCAGCAGAGCCACGCGCGGCTTGAACAGAGGACCCCGGCCGGCACCTGGAAAGGGTGAGTACCGCTACAGTACCCCCCCCTGAGGACACGCCCTCCGGGCGGGGAGGGCTAGACCTGGCAGGAAAATGAGAATGGAAGGAACGCACCAGGCGAGGAGTGGGAACAGCATCAGCGGAAATCCAACTGTGCTCCTCAGGACCATAGCCCTTCCAATGCACTAGGTATTGAAGTCAACCCCTAAGGAAATGAGAGTCAAGAACGGCAGAAACTTCAAACTCCTCATGACGCTCCCCAGAGACAGGAGGGGGAGGAGGAGTATGCCGTGTATAGCGGTTGCGTACGTAAGGCTTCAACAACGAAGTATGAAAGACATTAGGAATACGCAGATTCTTAGGAAGACTCAAGGCATACGAGACAGGATTAACCTTATGCAAAATACGATAAGGACCAATAAAGCGGGGAGCCAATTTCATTGAAGGCACCCGGAGGCGAATATTTTGCGTGGAAAGCAAAACCCTGTCCCCCACGACATAAGAAGGAGCCGCCCTGCGATGCTTGTCAGCCTGCACCTTCTGGCGAGCAGCGGAATCCACCAAAGAACGCTGAACCTGCTCCCAAGTATTACGTACACCAGCTAAATGCTCATCCAGAACTGGCATTCCCTGTGAGGAGAAAGCAGCCGGAAGAACAACGGGATGCTGGCTATAGATAACGTAAAAAGGACTTTTGCCGGAAGAATCATGAGTAGCATTATTCCGAGCAAACTCATGCCAAGGAAGAAGGTCAGACCAATTATTCTGATGGTGGGACACGAAACAACTAAGGTATTGCTCCAGAGATTGATTGGCACGTTCAGCAGATCCATTATATTGGGGGTGGTATGCGGAAGAAAATGAGAGAGTAATACCCATTTCCGAACAAAAGGCTTTCCAAAACCTGGAAATAAATTGGCTACCCCTATCAGACACAATAGATATGGGAATGCCATGCAACCAAAACACCTCTCTAGCGAAGATAAGTGCCAGTTCCCTAGACGTGGGCAGCTTGCGAAGAGACACAAAGTGGGCCATCATGGAAAACCGATCAACTATCATTAGGATAACAGTGTTACCATTCGAAGGGGGTAATTCAACAATAAAATCCATTGACAGGTTAGACCAAGGCCTCTCGGGAACGGGTAACAGATGTAACAGCCCACAAGGAACCCTACGAGAAGATTTCATACAGGCACAAGTGGTACAGGCACCTATATAGTCGGTGACATCCTTGCGTAAGGAATCCCACCAGAAATACCAAGAAATAGCCGACACCGTTTTGGAAATACCAGGATGTCCAGCAGTCTTAGTGTCATGATATAATGACAGAATATCCCGTCTCTCGGGAACATCAACAAATAGTTTATCAGTAGGCCTCTCGCTAGGGGCCATGCTTTGTTTCGCTTGTATGGCCTGCAAGAGGGACGAGGAAATAGACAAAATAGTAGTAGCTATTATCCTGTCTGGGAGAAAGACAGGAGTAACATCAATCTCCTGTTTGTCAGTAGTTTCGAACTGTCTGGACAGAGAGTCCGCTTTAGTGTTGCGATCACCCGGCCTATAGGTGATAATATAATTGAAATGGGACAAAAACAGTGACCACCTAGCCTGCCTAGAAGACAATCTTTTAGCCTCACTAAGGTAGGATAGGTTCTTGTGATCCGTAAATATGAGGATAGGATCCTTGGTTCCTTCTAGCAAATGCCTCCATTCTTTAAGTGCTAAAATAATAGCAAGGAGTTTGCAATTACCCACATCATAATTCTTTTCCGCTTTGGACATTTGTTTGGAAAAGAAGCCACAAGGATGCAATGGCTTTTCAGGCGACTCTCTTTGGGATAAGACAGCACCTACCCCGATATCGGAAGCATCAACTTCAAGAATATAGGGCAGTGAGGGGACAGGATGCTGTAAGATAGGTGCAGAGGCAAACTTAGTTTTAAGAAATTCAAAAGCCTGAAGTGCCTCAGGAGACCAGAAACGAGTATTGCCATCCTTTTTTGTCATACGGGTAATAGGTGCTACAATAGACGAAAAACCTTTAATAAAACGTCTATAATAATTAGAGAAACCAAGAAAACGCTGAATGGCTTTCAGACCTTGTGGCAGAGGCCATTCTATGACAGCAGAAAGCTTCTGTGGATCCATACAAAAACCTTTTGCAGAAATCAAATACCCCAAAAACTGGACTTCGGATTGGTCAAATAGAAATTTTTCCAGTTTACAATAAAGACCATTAGCAAGAAGGGTCTTCAGAACTGTTGTAACATGTCTGTGATGAGTGTGTAAATCTGTAGAATATATTAATATGTCATCCAAGTACACAATTATAAATGTGTGAATAAAGTCTCTTAAGGCGTCATTAATACATTCTTGAAATACTGCTGGGGCATTACATAGACCAAATGGCATAACAGTATACTCGTAATGGCCTGATCTAGTGTTGAATGCCGTCTTCCATTCGTGTCTTTCTTAATACGTATTAAATTGTATGCACCTCTAAGATCCAATTTGGTGAATACAGTAGCATGTTTGAGCCTGTTGAACAACTCCGTGAATAACGGTATAGGGTTTGCATTTTTGATGGTGATTTTATTTAGACCTCTATAATCGATACACGGTCTTAAATCACCTTCTTTCTTCGATACAAAGAAGAACCCTGCTCCAGCCGGAGAAGAGGATCTCCTAATAAATCCCTTGTCTAGTGATTCCTTAATATATTCCTCCATGACACGGTTTTCGTGAACCGATAAAGGGTACACCCTGCCTTTTGGAGGTATAGTGCCAGCCAATAAATCGATAGCACAATCGTAGGGTCTGTGAGGCGGTAATTTGTCAGCCTCCCTTTTAGCCGTAGACACAGGAGGAGTGGTAGGAACATTAATGGAATTCAAATGTGTGACTTCAATAGTACAAGACTCGTGGCAGGCTTCGCTCCATGATTTTATTTGCCCTGACTCCCAGTCGAAAATGGGATTGTGAGCATGTAACCATGGGTACCCTAACACTAAATGTGAAGAGGGAGAGGTGATGACCTGGAACCGAATGGTTTCAAAGTGTAAAACCCCTGTATACATGTGTAACTGTATAGTTTCATGAGTAACAACTGGAGAACTTAATGGTCTACCATCTATGGCCTCAACGGCCAAGGGTATCTCCTTCTCTCTAATGGGAATGTTGTTTTTCTTAAACCAGAGTCTATAAAATTTTCAGCTGCCCCGGAGTCAACCAGAGCGTATATGTGTTCAGCTATACAACTCTCTCCCATATGTAAAGAAACAGGGAGAAGTAAACGGTTAGGAGGCAATTTAGGAGACTTAGATATCACACCCAAGGCCAGTCCCCTATAAGGTCTTAGGTGCGAGAGTTTTCCGGAAGCAAAGGACATTCCTTAACCATATGGTCTCTCCTACCACAGTATAGGCATAGTCCGTCCCTTCTCCTATGTAATTTTTCAGTATCAGAGAGTTTGGCAACCCCTAATTGCATAGGTTCCTCTTCAGATACTTTAACATTCTCCTGTTTATCAACTCTGGGGTTAATAGGTGTAACAAAATGTCTATTCCTGTTCTTAGTATAGAGCCTGTCACGAATCCTATTATCTATATAAATGAGGTAGTCAATAAGGTCCTCTAATGCAATAGGAAGCTCCTTAGCTGCTACCTCATCCAATATAGTGTCTGATAAACCTTCCATGAAGGCAGTAGTTAACCCATTGTTGGTCCAATCTACCTGTGAAGCAAGGGTACGAAACTGAATAGCATAATCAGCCACAGACCTAGAACCCTGTTTAATTATCATTAATGCTCTTGCGGCATTTTTTGACCTTTTCGTTGTGTCAAAAGTTCTACGAAAAGCCGTAAGAAAACTATTGAAATCATGCACTATAGGTCCATTAGCTTCCCAAATAGGATTTGCCCACTCAAGTGCTTTATCGGTAAGTTGGTGCATATGGAACCCAACCTTAGACCTCTCTGTGGGAAAGGAACGTAGGTACATCTCAAAGTGGAATTCTATTTGATTAATGAAACCTCTGCATGTCTTAGAGTCCCCTCCATACCTAGGAGGAGGTGTTAAATGGGCCGAAGTATTAGACAACGTAGATACTTCAGGAAGAAGAGGTGTAGGAGGGTTAGTTGTGGTTGCTGGAATGGTTCTAGATAAGAGCGTCTGGAGAGCCTGGGCTATCTGATCCATACGGTGATCCTGCTCTACAAATCTAGCCTCAAGGGACGCCATCTGCTGAGCTAAATCTGCGCGGTCCATGGCCCTATCGTAATGTAATGAGAATATACCCCAACACGCAGGATCCAGCTAAACAGAAGACAACACAGAGGGGAGATACGTCTACCGGTCCTTAGAGTGGCCGGACTTGACGTATAGAGGAGAAGTACAGAGTCAGGAACGATCCGAGGTCAAGGGCACAAAGAGACAGCGAAAACTAGGACTAGACGGGGTCTGGTACACAGTAAACAGCAAGCCGGCAAACAGAACAAATAAGGATAAAGAATAAACGAAGTCAGAATACAAAGCCAAGGTCAAATACGAAGGAACACAACTGAACACAACAAGCACTAAAGGGAACTGCAACAGAAACCACGATAGGGCAAGGAACTAAGGGAATGAGGTAAGTATATATAACTAAACTTCTATTTTGATTGGTCCCTGTCATATCCACGCCCCCAAAGGGTAATTGTATGGGGAGCGTGGCATGACAGGGACCAATGGGAGGCCTTTTCTAATTTAAGCTCCCACTGTCCCTTTAAGAGCGCGCCCGAGACTCGCGGCGCGCTCTTAGAGTCAGGCGGGACACGGGACCACTTCTCGCGGTCACTGCCCGCCTTCCAGTTCCAGCCGTCGGATGTGCCGCGCACGGCTTGTGCAGCAGCAGAGCCACGCGCAGCTTGAACAGAGGACCCCGGCCGGCACCTGGAAAGGGTGAGTACCGCTACAGGGAGGACTTATCATATATATATATATATATATTTATAATGTGCTATACAAGAAAATAAATTTAAATTTATAAACATGCGTGGTGAATCTACCTTGATTATAATATCTCAACTATAGGAAATAAGACTGAAAATATAATGGTACAATATTGTGTAATAATTGTAGAAATAAGTATTGTGTAAAACTCATCAAATTCATGTCTTCAAGAGCACCGAAGTTCTCAAAAGAGAGAGCTTCATGTTGTACAATCCCTTATGTAGCATAAGTAGGAGTTGGATAGGGCTGTCAAAATGTTTAGGGCCTCTTACCAAATCAATGGCTAACTATCCCCACCTCAATCGAACATACACTCATAGACACACATTCACATATACACATGCTCCCTTACAAACATAGACAAACACATGCACAGACACACATTCCCAGACACACACACAGATACTGTCAGGGGTCCGCGGGCGGCTAGGAGGGGAGGCTGCTCGCAACTTGCAGCACTCACCCTCAGTCCATCGCCGCCCGCGGTCTCCCCTCCTCCTACCTGTCGGCAAGCGGCGTCTCCTCTCCGCCGCTCGCATCCTTCTCGCCTCCCAGCGGCAGCATGTATAACGCTGCACACTGGGAGGTTGTTAATTTATGCTAACGCCGGGGTCATGTGAGTGACCCGGCGTTAAAGCAACAGTACCACAATCACAGTGGGAGGCTTAGATATCTCCCACGTGTGATTGTTAATTCTGATTGGAAGTTATACAATCAGAATTAAACCTAGGGTATTTATACTTACCTTTCCTGTTCCTCCCTGCCCTGTTGTGGTCTTTGCTGTATAGTATTGATTCTGAACTTGTGTTTTCTGGTTACGTACTCTCTGGCTTGTTAAACTGACTTTGTGACTTTCTCCTACCCCTTTGACCTTGGCTTGTTTATCGTTATCCTGTCTTCTGGTTCCCCTGACTCGGCTTGTCTCCTGACTATTCTGTGTGTGCTTAGCCCGGCCACTCTAAGGTCCGGTACGGCACCTTTTCTGTGTGTGTGTGTCTGTTAGCGTGTTGGGTTCCCGGAATCATGACAGATACATGCACACATACTCAGATATAAACTCATGAACACACACAAAGTTGTAATTATCTGTACATGTTTATGTAATGGATTAGGTGATAGCATTACAATTGTTTCTACAGTTTGAGAAACACACGTATTGTCTTGTATTTCTTCTTTTAATTTACACTGTGCCTTCCTGCCCCCATTTTAAAATGTAGTCCCTTAAATACTTTACGCCATCATCCTAAACTGTAGATGTTTTATTTTGTGATTCCGTATTATAATTTTGGAAGCCTGGTAATATGAGAAACCTCTGTCCCTTTTTGTAATGATAAAATGTAATTGCATGCCCTTGTAATCTCTATTCTGCAGATATGCCTGACCCGCACTGCAAAAGATCACAGCTAAATGAGCTATTTGGTAGCTGTGTACTTTCTCACATAAATCTGCTCACTAGAGCTACTGTTTTGTCTGTGTATGTGACCCTGAACAGCATCTGTTCTGACTTATGTGTCTATAGAGCATCAAGATCAGCATAATTCTTTTTAAAATATACTGTGGTTTTGCTTTATAACATAAGGTACATCCTCATTAAGAATAACCTGTTCTAATACAAATCTATGTATGCCTTCTCGAAGGTATGCAATATGCAACTGTATAACTCAAATGTCTCTTTTTTGAGAAGTGTCTCTCTGTGGTCCCTAAATCACATTGTTCCTTGCTTTTTTTACACAATAATTTTAGCGTTATTGTACTATGGCTCTCAGTGCCATCTTATAAGGAACATCCTAGGGACTTTATAATTTACTTACAACTATTGAATTGTTTAACTAAGACATTTTGAATATTTATACAAAAAATATAATACATTTTTTTTCAAGATTTTAAGGACTGCATTCCTTCAGAAAGCTCTTACTAAGCAAAGGTAGAACAATAGATGTAACTACCGGTGTGGAGTTAACCAGGCGCAGGTAGCAGTGTACTAGGGTCAGTTAGTATCACCATAAGCGCTTTGCTTTTTGATCAAGAAAAAATAGATCATGACCAGCATTTAGATACATTCTTACATAGAACATCCACATCATCCTGCTCCAATGCAGAATACAGCTCAAAAATGTGTAATATAATATAAAGTGTTCCTTATTCTGTAACAATGAAGTTACTCTTTTGTTGCCTGCCAGTTGACACATTTTAATAACTCTGAATTAACCTTGAATAAACCAAAAGCCACTGGCATCTAGTTCATTCAATTTATACCAACACTAGCAACTGATTAACTTGATTTAAAATTTCCGTCTGTATTCAAAATATGTCCCAAAGAAAGCCAATTTTTTTACTTCTTATAATTTATAGGTGGTAAGAGATGAAAGGGAAAAGAAGGGATTAACTTAAGTATTTGTGTTCTATTAAACTCCCCAATCCTTACCGCCCAAATCTCCCTTTTCCCCCCATCCACAACCCCAATTCTTAAATCCTTTTGTGAATTCCTGTTTATTAATCTTTCCTTCCCTGCCTATCTTTGGAGAGAGAAAGTACACCTTACGTGTACAATTGATTTTATAATTCTGTTTTGTCTGCCCGTTTTGGGATCAAATTCTTTTCCCCCCTTGATGAATATATATTTTAATATCCTCAGGTATAAAACTTGCTACAAAGAAATAACGAGAAAAATGTTGAAAAAACTAATAATTCTTTAAACACTGACATTTGATTAATTGAAAATCTAGACTCAAATGCCTTGTGGTGCTCACATATTTTTCCACAAAATGCTAATCAATTTGAAAAAATCTGCACCATTGAAATAATTATAATACTATAATAATTACAATTAGATTCACTAAACTTCAAAATAAAAAATGATAGCCAAAGAGAACAAAACCAGCCCTAAAGCATTCTTTAAGTGAAAAAAAATGAAAGTGTAGGTACACTAAAAACTGGAATGGGGGTGTTAGTTAATGAAGACCAGGAAAAGGCAGACATTTTAAATAGCTATTTCTCCTACGAATATATCCATAGCAATAGATGTGCAAATGATTGCTGCTAAAAACTTGCAGAAAAATTGTAATTGGTTAACTCAAGACAAGGTGCTGCAGCAACTAAAGAAACTTAATATAAACAAAGCTCCAGGGCCTGACGGTTTTCATGAGTACTTAAGGAACTAAGTGTAGAAATAAGTGAACCTCTGTTTTTAGTCTTTCAAGATTCTTTTCTTTCAGGAAGTGTTCCGGAGGATTGGAGGAAGGCAGATGTGGTTCCTATATTCAAAAAGGGTTTAAAATCCTTGCCTGGAAATTATAGACATGTGAGCTTAACTTATGTGGCCGGAAGAGTATTTGAAAGGTGTTTAAGGGATAATATTCAAGAATTCCTTAAGCAGAACATGGTTATCAGCAAAAATCAGCATGGTTTTATGAAGCACAGGTCATGTCAAACTGACTTTATTGCATTCTACAAAGTAAGTAGAAGTATAGATCAGGGTGTTGCAGTGGATGTGATCTATTTTGATTTTACCAAGGGTGTTGCAGTGGATGTGATCTATTTGGATTTTGCAAAGGCATTTGATATAGTTCCACACAATAGATTAGTGTTTAAACTCAAAGAAATCGGTCTAGATGAAAATGCTTGTTCTTGGATAGAACATTGGCTTTAAAAAAAGAGTACAAAGAGTACAAGCTGGACAGAGGTGGAAAGTGGTGTCCCTCAGGGTTCTGTTCTAGGACCCCTTCTATTTAACATGTTTATAAATTATCTTGAAAAAAGCATTAAAAGTCATGTTTCAGTGTTTGCAGATGAGACAAAACTCTATAAAGTAATACAATTTGAGCAAGATATTACTTTGCTGCAGAGGGATTAAGATAGACTGGGGGACTGGGCACTCAAATGGCAAATGAAATTTAATGTTGAAAAATGCAAAGTTATGCACTTCAGAGTGAAAAATAAACAATCAACGTATACCCTTAATGTAAGCGAATTAGGGATAACAACACACGAAAAGGACTTGGGAATTGTTATAGACAACAAACTATGCAACAATGTGCAATATCAATCAGCAGTGGCTAAGGCCAGTAAGGGATTGTCATGCATGAAAAAGGGCATCCATTCTCGGGATGAGAATATAATTTTGCCTCTTTATAAATCACTGGTTAAACCACATATCGAATATGCTGTGCAATTTTGGGCACCTGTTCTAAAGAAGGATATTATGGCACTCGAAAAAATGCAGGGGCAGGCTACAAAATTAATATCAGGAATGAAACATATCAGCTATGAAGAAAGGTTAACAAACCTCTTTAGTTTAGAAAAACGTCACCTGAGAGGGAATATGATAACATTATACAAATATATTTGGGGCCAATACAAACCATTGTGTGGAAATCTATTCACAAACCGGACTTTACATAGGACACGAGGTCATGCATTTAGACTGGAAGAAAGAAGATTTTGTCTAAGGAAAATAATTTTTTTTTTTACTGTAAGAACAATAAGGATGTGGAATTATCTGCCTGAAAAAGTGGTTTTATCAGAGTCCATACAGATGTTCAAACAGAAATTAGATGCATACTTGCAAAAACCGAATATTCAAGAATATAATTTTTCAATGTAGAGTAATAGCTTCTTGATCCAAGGATAAATATTACTGCCATTCTGGGTTCAAGAAGGAATTATTTTTCCTAGTTTGTTGCAAAATTGGAAGTCCTTCAAACTGGAATTTTTTGCAACAGCAAAAAACAAATGTGAGGAAGGCTGAACTTTATGGACGCAAGTCTCTTTTCAGCTATGTAACTATGTAACTATGTGACCTCTTTAGACCAGGCCTAAAGTTTTGGGTTATTCACAGTCAGTAATAACTAGTGGAAACCAGTCAGAAAGCAGTTAGTTCCCGAATAATATAATGGAGACCATCAGCTGCTACTTAGTGACTGACTTTCAGTAGTGACTAAAACAATAAAAGGTGACAGCGCACACTCTGAATATATTTACCTTTTTACTATATAATCACAAGTAGGTCTTTTAAAATTGTCAAATAGACACTGTGTAATACAAATGTAAAAAGTACCATAGTGTAATTTGTAAACACAACATTAAGATAAAAAGGTAAATTGCAACACTCACAATTTACAGATCCAATATTGGCTCTGAACTATAGAAGCATTTCATCGACAAAAGGGATAGCTGGATACTACAGTAGGCTATCTAGGAACATCAGGGTGTTGTAACCATCCAGTTAAGTCAGGAATCAAAATAATAGATAGTAGAAGTAGAATAATCTTTTATTTGTAATATCTTTAAGACAATAAAAGATATTAAATAGTACAATGCATTTTGAGGTCTTCTTCAGGTGCATTATGCATTGACAATTGCTTATACATGCATATATACACCCTAATGGCTGTGAGAAAACATAGGTGTGTCAATTGGGTTATATTGTATAATTAGCAGCAATTAACCTTTAATATTCTAGTGTAGATTTTCAGTAGTGATTGCTAATGACTCCCTCTTGTCACATGTTCAGCCTCACCTTGTGGTACCCGCAGTGACGAATACCCTCCTGGTATTAATGAAGGTACTGCTCGGCAACCCTGTGCTGGTAAATTCGACTTCTGCAGCATATTGAAGGATGCCAGCCGCTGCGGACCAGTTCCAAATTATAACCACACGGCAATGACGACGTTGACATGTGCGTGACGACACGCATGTTCTGGGGTCACAGGCCAGTCACGGCCAATCGGATCAGCAAGACGGTATATAAGCTTACCTATTCCTTCAGCTCATTGCCCTGTCATGGTTTCCCTAGTGGTTGTCCGAGAGTATATTCATGAACATTTATTTCTGGTTATTGACCTTGGCTTTGTTTGACTTCCCTGTATTCTGGTATCCTTGACTTTTGGCTTTCCCTCATCGTTGTGTCTCTTTCTGTATACTAACCTCGGCAAGTATTCTGACTATTCTCTGGTACGTTAAGTCCAGCCATTCTAAGGCCCGGTAAGACGTTACTTTTTAGTCCTAGGTGTGAGACAGTTCTACATGCTGGATCAATTTGTATTCCTGAAACCTTTCACTAATGTTAAAATTTGACTGCCAGTAACCAGCAGCTACTCGATAACTACAGGCATTTTGGTGAGAAGGGCCTAGCCGTTAGAAAGTAGCAACAAACTAGCTAGTACTGACTACTTGCAATACAATGTACATAAAAAAAGAAAGAAATCAGTTTTGTCATGATAACTCCTCAATTTAGCGAATTAAGTCCTAAATATCTAAAGGAGTCACCTATTGGACTGTCTCATGCCCAAATCTTTCATTGTTTTGTCAATTCACAATGTCTCATCTAATTGCTGTGCTTCCTAAATTAGTTGTTCCAGAGCTTCTGTGTGTAAGTTGTTTTTTTTTAAAAAAAGGCATTGCATCTGAAATGAGCAGACATCATTTCATTTTCATTAAAAGATTATCTAATATACTTTCTAAATTTGTCTAAAAAAAAAAAAAGAAGCAGCAGCTCTGTTTTTGAAAAAGTATTATCTGCCTCACCCCACTTAAACTAGAAAAAAATTTACTTGTTGTTTCTCTTTCCAAAGCAGAGCATATTTAATTCATGATTTGCTTTAGACTAGAGTAGGAAAATGAATTTGCATATCCCCAGATGACTCATTTTTCTCAGCTGCTACGAAACAAAAAAATCTTGTGCCTCTTCTTTTTTTCCTTTTTCATTATTTCTTATTCAGTTTTAGAATTCAACATTTTTTAATCTCGGGAAGACTTAAAAAAAAAAAATAAGCATCTTTTTTAAAACCCTACTATTATTTTTTTGTCAGCTATTAGCATAGATATAAACCTTAATATATCTGGGAAAATCACATCATCATATAACAGGTGGGTTATGACCCAGAGGTGGTGTTTGTTTGGAAATAAGAAACCAATGGGTAGGAACATATCATTAAAGGGAGTCGTGATAGATAGAAGAACCAAACGGGTAAATACAAATATCTCCTCAAGCAACCAAAAAACAAATTGCTAAAAAAATAAATAAAAAAAATCAGTGAAGTGAGAGAAAAATACATAACAGCAGCTTTCGACTTAATGATGATTGCATTGAAGGCACCGGAGCACTGACATTTCTACTGAGATTCAAGTGTGTTTTAGAATGAGAGGAAAACTTGTTGTAAGACCGAACCTCACAGAGCTGAGAAATTACATTGTATCTAAAATGTATCAATTATAGAAACATTCTTAGAAAGTGTACATAACGTAGAATGTCAAAAAGAAAAAGGAGAACAGTGCAGAAAAAAGTAAAGACACATTTAGCTGATTTCGTTTTTGTATACATTTGAGCCGGATAAGAATCTGGTGGGCATTCTATAAACAGCTTTGTTAGTTCATTTGTTTTGTCTTATGCTTTTGATTTTTGTTTTTATTCACTTGCTTCATATTTTTAAGTTATGGTTTTCCGGAAAAGCTAGTCCTTGACTTTTGTGAATCTGATGATTGTGTATTCTATCCCCTCTACTTATGCAGACTTTTCGGGAACTGATCCCAAATCCTTTACATTTAAGACCAAACCAAGGGTAAGATATTAGAATATCATAGCCACCACTTACTTATTAAACCAGAAAACTCCACCCCTGCCTATGCAACAAATAATCTTGCTTAACCCAGGACCAAAATTGTTCGGACTTGAGACGTTTAGATGTGATCCATTTCATTATGAAGTCTCCACTGATTAATTTCGCCTTTTTTTGTTTGATGTTCAAAAATATATTTCTGTAATTTCATTATAATCCTGACCTTGATTTTATTTATAAAATTAGAAATAGTGGTGTGGATACATAAACTGTTAATCCTGTATTGAATTACCTTTGTTCCATTAATGTCTCAGTTGTTGTTAGACCATAACAAAAGTTCAACCACAGAGAATATTCTATATTCTGTTTTATAGTGGGGGTATATTACAGTTGCTGTGTTGAAAAGATAGCCCCTAGACCAATCTTCCCCAAACGTCGGCCCTCCAGATGTTGCTGAACTACAACTCCCATGATTCTATGAATGAAATAGATAGGCTGAGAGTCATGGGAGTTGTAGTTCAGTAACATCTGGAGGGCCGGAGTTTGGGGAAGCCTGCCCTAGACATTTGGTGAGATGAACTCTACAGTTGCACAGAAACATTAAACAATTACTTTCTGGAATTGGTATTCCTGAAATATTGGAACAAATGATTAACAATTTCATGTCTTCTACTCATTTGTAGAAGGAAAAAGGAGGGAGTTCTTGTGTAGCAGTAGCAGCCCATGTATTAGTTTAGTGACCTCTCGCCCACAAGGAATGGATGGAGGTAAGGAAATGAGGAATGCAGGTCCTCACATGCACATGTATGTTTTCTGTACCTTGATTCCATTATTTAAAATGTCCCTATTCTGTCACTTAGTGAATAGGGTAAAAAGCCTGTGAGGAGCTGTTGGCAGCTGCCCCACAAATGTTTAACCCACCAACCCATCTGTTGGGGGGAAAGGGGAACCATTAAGTAGGTCCTCTTTTTAAGTATACAAGATGTTCTGTAGTCCCAGATAGATTCGGAATAACCCCCATCCAACAGTCTTGGAGACTGAAAAAAAGATACTCTGGTATTTTGGCATTATATATATATATATATATACTTTTTAAATAACCCCTATTAAAGGAACACTATAGGGTCAGGAACACAAACATGTATTCCTGACCTTATAGTGTTAAAAATACCATCTAGCCTCCCTTGCCCTCCCTAAATATAGTAAAATCTTACCTTTACTGCAGTCTGCTGCTGCTGACTCTGCCCTGGATCTGCCTGCTTGGCTGAAATCATTAGAAGTGTTGATCAAAGCCAATCACAATGCTTTCCCATAGGATTGTCTGAGACTGCCAAGGAGGCAGATCAGGGGCAGAGCCGCTTCAAGCCAAACACAGCCCTGGCCAATCATCATCTCCTCATAGAGATGCATTGAATCAATGCAAACATTGCATTTTCTCTGAAAAGACAGTGTTTACTGCAAAAATCCTGAAGGGAGTGATTCTACTCAAAAGAACAAATACAATAAGCTGTAGTTTTTCGGGTGACTATAGTGTCCCTTTAACTTTCACTGAAGTATGAGAAAATAGGTGGCACTATACTGCCAGGTCCCTCCTGGTTTATTTTTTGACTGCTTGTCTGCAGGTATTTATTAAATAGGGAGCTGAATAATGATAAATGAGTTTGTGGAAAGCAGTCATAAAGATCTGTCACATATGATACAATTTAGCCCTGCTTTGCACCAGACCAACACACAGGTACATTGTCAGAATTAAAATGCTTTTCTTTTTATGTCTGAGAAAAATAAATGACAATACCCCCATTGGTTCCTATATGAACACAAAAAAAAAAAACTAAATTTTAGCAGTTATTAGTAAAACTGACACAATTGTAACACTTCAACTGTTTTATCATATACTATTTATAATAGAATGAGGAGTTTGATTTTAGATTCTTAGTCTCAGAAGGAATACTAGACATTATACGCACACAACACCAATTAATGAAGAAGGCATGGTCTTGCCACCTCTAAAGATGATTTTCCTTACTTGAAACCTAGTTAACGATTTATCTCAATACTTTTAAGTTTAGGGTGGCTAGAGATTTCCAGATAGATAAGGGTTAGGTAATACTGTCAAACTTAAAATTTTTTACTTACCTACATTTTTAAGCTTGCTATTTAGTGCACAGTTCATTCAAGCACCATGATTTATAGAAACAAACGTGGAGCGGAATTCCCCCTTTTTTTACTGCATTTCCAAAATGCACATTACAAAAAAAATATATATTTATTTTTTAAAATTTGACATACAGGAACCACATATCTACTTGTGGTCTGTATGCTGTAACTGGACAGCAAATGCATTCAAAGTGAATAAACTATTAGAATATTTTCTGCCTTTTATTTATTTATTTTTTTATGTGTTCCATGCTAGGTGTTATTGAGGAAAAGGAAATGAGAATGCATTTTTTGCCAATACACTTCTGTGACACATTTCTTTAAATATTTGTTTATCCACATGTATTTTCCTAAATATAGGGTTTCATTGAAATTAAATGTACGTGGAGGTGACATAAAGACAATTAAATGTGGAGCAAAGTTCTAAAAGTCACATAGTCACCATGGCAACCAATATCCTGTTCATGCAACTTACTACATTTTTAGAGTTATGTTCCATATTTGTTTTTTCTAAATAACTCCAATGACTGTGTTTGCTATTTTTGTTTGAATGAAAGACTTACAGATAAATGTTACCCTTGAAATGGTATTTCTAAGAACAAAGTGACTGTGTCTAGTAAGTACGGGTATAAACATTTTCAAAGCACTTTTCAATTTGTATTTTTGTGTTCTGAAGATAATTATACCATACAAATCAGATAGAAACATCATATAAAATGTTATTTAACATATTTTAAGCAAATGTAGCTTCTGCTGAACACGTAGTAACAAAATAGATGGGACATTGGACTAAGCATGACAATAAGGGACAGCTGGCATGAAGAAACCTAGAAAGTAGAGAAATTGCTTTTCTATAATTAGCGATGACACTAACTTTCTAGGACTTCCGGGTACCTACGTATAATTTCCAGAAGTGTTCGTACATGCGCACAAACAAGGCGCAAAATGTGTAATAGAGAAAGTTCACGCACATGTAAAAAAAAAAAGACTCGCACATACGTATAAGAGAGGCACAGATAGCTAACTAGCAAGAGTTCAGGTGCATGTTTGGGATACCTCGACGGACCACTCAATGCGTGTGGTCCACGAGATACAGCTGGGCCTTGAACCAAGGAGTGCCCGGACCTCTTTCATTTCATCTAGAACCCAATTTCAGACAGTTAATATCTAAGCAATTTAGGATTAATTTTCAACCTTTTGCGATAATTTGTTGCAAGTATAAAAAAAGAATAATAGTTCCTTCCTGCCTGCATGCATTTTCATCACGCAAAACATGTCCTCCCCATACTGTTCAAAATATCATCTTGGGCCAAGAAGCATAATCTGCCTGGTACCTATTCTATTTTCTGTAGACATGAATAGAGGTTTAGGAAGTCTTTCTTTTTT
Organism: Pelobates fuscus; assembly: GCF_036172605.1. Classification (NCBI taxonomy): domain Eukaryota; kingdom Metazoa; phylum Chordata; class Amphibia; order Anura; family Pelobatidae; genus Pelobates; species Pelobates fuscus. The sequence continues at coordinate 45,906,199 of NC_086319.1, read as the reverse complement.
TTGGATGTGTCTGACTTTCAACCTGTCATATTGTTTTTCCCTCTTCGGGCCACAAATTCATTACAAAATAGATACCAAGGCAGATCCAAAATGGAAGCAGGAATTCAACCCTGGTGAAATCGATGCATTATTATATGATGTCATCTAATATTATTAAATTTTTTGGAAAGCTGGTCAGGACTACCACAACTGCCATCAATAATGAAATCTCAAGAGAGATTCTTAGATTCTTGGCTTTGTCAAGTCCAACTACAAATGCAGTTTCTGATTGCTGAAAGAGACTATGATCTTGCTGGATTGGAGTATAAAACTGCAGAGATGCACTATGAGTGTTTGACTGTCAGAGAATTCAACACACAGCCTACAAGTGACAATATTAGTAGACTTTTTATTAGGTATTTGTAAGAATTGTGCAAACTCTTTCACAGTGAATAAGTATGTAGAAGGTATCCGTGTGTTTTTCCACGAAGTTGGCATGCTATTGGAAGAACCTCATGGCACGCTAATCAAAACATGCACAGAATGTTTCTCTAATGAAAATCTATCTCTGGAAGATTGCAGCTAAACCTAAATCAAGTAGTTCATGCAATCCACCACAAACAAAGGTTTTACATGGTAAATTGCAATTGTGAACCTAAATATGCAAATCCCAAATATTCAAATTAAAGTAACATGCAAAAAATTGTTTGTTTTTTTTCGTTTTTTTTGTCATTCTCATGAATTTCTGTTTTGAATGATTCACATGATAATCAATATAAGTGTAATGCATTTAAAAGTTCAGGCTGTAAATTCAATAACTTTAAAAATAAAGAACATAATAAATTTGATATGTGTCAGAGTAGAGCGGATGCAGTTGAATTGGAACTTCTAACAAAGGAGTCACAAAGTGAACAAGGGACCCTAACATTCAAGTGGTTACTGGCAGTTATTGTAGAGCATAATGACTATGGAAAGATTTAGATTAGAGGGTGTAAAGAAGAGAAATTATATAGGGGAATTGCAATTATGCTGGTGAAGATGATTCACTCAGACAGTTTAGCAGTGAATGTAATTAAATGGAAACGTAAGTGGAAAAGTAAGGCGAATCAATGAATATATTAGGAATGTGGAGTAGGCTTCAAAGAGAGGAATATTAAATAAATAATAAAGGAGGTTGAATCATAACTTGAGCAATTTATTTAAAAGATACAGTAAAGTGCAAAAATGGTAATGCTATGAATTGGCCAAACCACAATGCTTGTAATTACATAGCTTATAAAAATTAAAAAGATTATATCGGAAAGGTGTTGACTATTTGACATGTTAGCGCATTGAGCTTTTTGTACAGTCTTATAGTTGGCAGATTAGTCCCTTCGTCTATGAATTTTTCAACATGTTTTCCTATTAGCGCAAGTCGTTTGTGTTTTTCCTATATTTGAAAGGTTAAGGTGAATTCCCGGTAAAACATATTTACAGTTCAATAGTTCCCATTGAAGGGTAATTCACTCTGAAATCTGAATGGCAAAAAGTAAGCTAATATAACCAAACTGTGACACGATGCGCCAAGCTTACTCACAGGGTGCCACGTGGACTTCGGCGTCCTGGAAGTGGGACACACACCAAGCACTTGTCCTGGCCACCAGCTGGTAATGCATCACTTCAGCAGGCACGCTACAAGTGCAAGGCGCGCTGCACTCTCTCCTTGCCTGCCAGCCTGTTCAGCCACTCTACATGGGTTTGCCTCCCCTCTGGTGGGCGTGTTGGGTGGTATATGTTGTGTGTCCACCATGCTGCTCCAGGATCCCCTCACAGTGATAGAGTCCTGGGAAATACAGCTCAACAAGTATCGGATCAGCATTAGGAATGGCAAGTCAAATGAACAAACGAACATAGCGCCCCGTCCACATAGGGTGTGTGTACAGCTACTCACAGAGGTTCCTTCCAGTTATATAGGCTCAGAGACCCATCCTTGTGTCATGGTCTCCACTCCCTATATTTAACCACAGAGCCCCCTGGGTTGTTTTGTGGATTTCCCTAAAGGGGTTCTATAGTGCCAGGAAAACAAAACCGTTTTCTTGGCACTATAGAATCCTACAGTGCCCACCTCCCTCGCGCCCCCCCTCTAGCGGTGCTGAAGGGGTTAAAACCCCTTCAGTCACTTACCTTAATCCAGCGTTGATGTCCCTCGGCCCTGGGTTTAAGCTCCGCCCAGTGGTCTGGGTGCCTACAGTGTCTCTTTAAGGTCACACCCTGCAAGCCTGTTGCTGCTGCTGCTGAGGTTAACCCTTACAAGATTACTGCTGCTGAGGTTAACTCCTCCAAGACTGTTCCAGCTGTGGTTAACCCCATTAAGCCTGTTCTAGCCTTGTTTAACCCCCTCAAGCCTGATCCTGCCTTAATTAACCTTATATCTATTGCCTTATCAATAAATACTTTACGTTTAGTGACTGTGTCCATCCAAATTTCTGCACATTGAGCCTATTCACCATAAGCTCTTGACAAACTGTGACTAACGTTGAACTGTTTTCCAAATTTGCAATTTTTTCCCCATAGTATGCATTCAGCTGCTTCCAAATTTCTGAATTATGAGGTAAAAAACCCTAAGCTATGAATTGCAGGGAATTTGATGTGAATAGGTATACTGGAAAATTCTCCTAGTCAGCTGTATGTTTAGCCCCTGCTCACCTTTACAGTGCAAAATGTGAAGCGGGTTGTATTTGACAGTCTTACTACCCAATATAGTCCTGACAGAGAAATGTGTTTATCTGCCAGGTTAAGATCAGCACTAGGCTAGAGAACCAGCTGTGAAAAAATTGAGTTGAAAAGTTAGTTTTGTATTTGTTTGTAATGCAAAATAGAATGCAGCCAACATCTACATGTGGTTTTTAAGGGGGAGGTTTGTCACGACTCAGTTTATTCTCAGTCTGGTGCAGTACCTCACAGTGCCACTACCTGTCTGTGATGCTATTGCAGGCTGCTTCAATCAGACTAAGATATATCTGTTCCCAGCTGGCCTTACTTTCTAATTATCGTCTCCCTATTTAGTTGAGCCTCACCCCTTCTTGTTTGTCAGTTCATTAATGTTAATGTTAATGTTGTTGTTGTTGTTGGTCTGGTCCTTTTATCCTGCGTTCCTGTGCTAGCTGGCTGCTTCCCTGTATCCTGAGATGGCTGTCCCCCTGTGTTCCAGAGAGGCCTAGCCTGCGTTCCCTGTATCCAGAGGCTTTTCTGGCGTTCCCTGTATCAAGATGCTCTTCTCGTCCATTCAGTTATCTGTGTTTGTATTTTATTTTTATTTAACTGTCTTGTAAATATCAATGCACTTATATTTTTTTTTACCTTGATTTGTGAGCGTATATTGGTTTCATTGCATTCTGGGTTACACCCTATAGAGGTCAGCATCCCTTCCCGAGCAGACCTCTGACAGGGTTAAAACATAACATTTGTGTCTAAAGCATTGCTTTATCCTTGAAGCAACCCTTTAAATGGTCACTAGCAAATTAACTTGCATAATATTGACTGAGAGAAAAAAAATAATTCCAAAGTAGTGGATAAAATGTTATCTCACAGAATATTAAACCAGATTCCTCTTATACAATAACAAGATTTACATTTACTAATTTTACATAACGAGCAGCTAAAAACGTAAAAAGAGCATTTAGCGCGAGGTTAACTGAGAAGCAGAAGACTACATATAGATATGCAAACCTTTTGATCCTAAGCTACTTACGCATCGCAAAAGAAATATGTATTGTAATGAGAGCCTATGTCTGGATTTCCGCTGCTTCATGTTTGACAATATTCTTATTAGCGTAATATAAGTATAATGCTGCTATTTTAGAACTTGATTCACAGGCCTGGGGTTCTTGTTTTCAAAACAAACCTGTTTTTACAACAAAATACATCAAATCACATAAAAGCACCCTCTAAGCAAAGCTTTTCAATTGTTTTCTACACTGAAAATCGCATTATGATTGTGGCGTATAACTATGTTGCAGCACAGTTAGTGTTCCAATAGATTAGACTGTGAAAGGAGAATTCATGTACAATGAATAAAAAAAGCTACACATACTTTGCTTTGTTTGATATAGAATTGTAGACTGTGAAAATTAAAGTCTGAAATCATATGCGATGTTTTATATCGCTAGAAGCTTATATTTGTTCTTACGAATAGCGTTGTACATATTCCAGTTATGTTTTCTTAATTCCTGACAATGATGCCAACTCTACTGGAAGTTATTTAAAAAAAAAAAAAAATATATATATATATATATATATATATATCGTAGATTGTATTAGTCCAGTAGACAAGATGCCAAAATACAGTTCATTTTAAGGTTTATTGACGGGTGGAATGAATTGAATGATTTATGGAAGTCTATAAGTCTTTCTTTTCCTTCTGTCCATATTCTGAAAATATCATTGATGTAATGATAATATGTATATGTTTTCTAGGCACATCTGCTATTTATGACACCCCACTCACTTTCAGGCACATTTTCTGCTATTTATGACACCCCACTCACTTTCAGGCACATTTTCTGCTATTTATGAAACCCCACTCACTTTCAGGCACATTTTCTGCTATTTATGACATCCCCACTCACTTTCAGGCACATGTTCTGCTATTTATGACATCCCCACACCCTCCCCTTCTCTAACATCAGTTGTTTTAAGTGTTAAACTCTATCAGGTTGATCATTATTGCTTCAGACCTAAAGAAGAGAGAAACACTCTTGAAAGTTTGTCTTTGAAATATTATGTTAGTTCAATAAAAAAAATATCATTGCATATTGCAATACTCTGGTATTTTGGCATTATATATATATATATATATACTTTTTAAATAACCCCTATTTAAGCAATACCCTTATCTTAGATGTGAACAACTTCTGCATACGGTGTGGATTCAATTGTAGAAAAAGAATTTTAGAAATTACTTTTCACGATATAAAATTACCCCTTTTACGTTACTGAAATTGAAAAATCTAGTTTTCTTGTTAAACAAACATATATTTAAGATGTTAAAGGGGTATTCTAAGCATCATATCCACTAGAGCCCATAGTAATTGTTAAGGAGCCAGGATGCCCATAACTTTTGAGAGATGTGACACAAGCCATGGGTCCACAAGTGACCTGGCCTTTGCTTGGGACACAGGTTTTGCAAAAGGAAAAATTCTACATTAGCAATATCAGTTGTGCATAATATGGATGGTGTGCAATGTCTGCTTGTTCATCCATTGAATGCAGCCCAAATTATTTTTATTAAAATAATTAAACTAAGGAAGTGTGTATCCTAACACCACACTGCTACTACCCTATGCTTGCCTAGGGTCATATTGTCAAGTACATGAATTACATATTGTATTCCTACACAGGCAAGAGTTAGCTGTGTGTGAATGATTATTTCACTAATATACCAGTTGGATCTTGTAATTCCTCATCCATTTGGATATGGAGTTATTCACCTGAATTTATTTCAAGGTACTCGGCTCTCTGTGGGAGCCATGTTTAGTGTCGGTATATGCAATTGTCTACTTTGCTGCACTAATATATGTTCATTTAAGAGAGTTAAATTTACTAGAGACATGGCTGAGCAATAGAGATGTCCCGAACAGTTCGCCAGGACTTGTTCGCGGTCGCCGCGGCGGGCAAACATATGCGATGTTCGGTACGCCCCCTATTCGTCATGGAGGTTGGAGGATCTGGGAGGGAGGGTCTGCTGCTGATTGGCTGTAATGTGTCTGCTGACTGTGAGGTACAGGGTCAAAGTTTACTCAATGATAACGAATAGGGGGCGGACCGAACATCGCATATGTTCGCCCGCCGCGGCGACTGCGAACAAGCTATGTTCGCCAGCAAATAGTTCCCGGCGAACTGTTCGGGACATCTCTACTGGGCAACAAGCGATGAGGATGGTGAAATGGAACTTAAAACCATATGGGTGGTAATACTCTGTTATGGCGGGGACCGGCGGGATGACGGAAGGCACGTGAAGACGTGCACGCTCACGCTGTGAGGGGAGGAAGCGGCCTCATGGAGGGGAAAAAGCCGAGCGCCTAACGGGATCCTGAGAGTGAGGGAGAGCGGAGAGAACGGCGGACACAACACAGCACCGTAGGATTATCAGCTCCGTTTGTATCAGCTCCGTTTGCTCCGTTTGTATTGTATGCTGGCTCTGCATGTGTACCACAAGCTGCCTCAGCTCGGGCACGGAATACGGAGCGGCAGAGGCGGACGAGGGTCAGTCTAACACCCTGAAGCTCGCCCAAGAAGAAAGTGGGAGCTAGAAACGCTGAAAAATCGTTATTGGTGGGGCAACAGCCGATAGCTGAATGAAGATCTAACTGCAAATTCTATGCAGTCTTTTTCGTGCAGGACACCAAGCAACCATAACGGTCAGTAACTTTACTCATATAGGTACTCTGATTTGTATATATGGTTCATGGTGACCAAAAGTAAAATAGGCAAGGAAAGTTACATATTACAAAAAAAAAAAAGAAAGTAATTTAAATCTGAGGTGGACAAGTGAGCGGGAAGAGGAGAGAGGGAACACAGAGGAAGGAGGAAAGAAAGGGGTAAGAGGAAAATATGGCGTCAAAAAAAACGCAAGAAAATAAAATGATATTAAAATCGGACAAAAAAGGACAAAAAAATGGAAAAAGATTATCTAACAGTCAAGAAAGCACAGATAACTCTGTTCTAGAGCTTTCTCTCTCAGCAGCCACGGTCCCAATCAAAATACCATTAGAAAAAGAGACGGTCTCCCTCTCAGAACTAAAGGCTTGCTTGGAAGAGGTTTCAAATGATATAAAGAAGGAGCTTAAGGAGAAATTCGCAGATATTAAGACAGACCTTGCTATGCTGGATAATAGAATTAAAAAAATGGAAAATACAGACGAAACAAGAGAATTTCAAATGAAAGAGCTGAAAGACTCACACAATAAGATATTAATAAAATTCAAAGAAATGGAAGATAAGGTCTGTGTAATAGAAGACAGATCAAGAAGAGCTAACTTGAGAGTTAGAAATATCCCTGAAGAAATTGCGGACAATCAACTAAGGGATTTTCTAGGAGAGTTCCTAGAACATCTAGGAATACAGAAGACACAACAAGATTCACAGATCATCAGAGCTCATAGATTGTCCCAAAAGAAACAGGGTCAGAAATACCCTAGAGATGTTATTATTGCGTTCCAGTCATACGAACTAAGAACTCAGATATTTTTCACTGCAAAAAACACATCTATAGCGGAAGAAAAATTTAAATCTCTGAAAGTTCTAAACGATCTGTCAGCTACCACAAGGACAAGAAGATTAGCGTTTGGCCCTATCTTTCCTGCTCTGAGAAAACATAACTTGAAGTTTAGATGGAACCCACATTCAACCTTGTTTATTCTCTTTAAGGACACATGGACACCTTTTGCCACATTTGAACAAGCAGCAGAATGGTTAAACACTAACGATTTAGCATAAAGACTTTTTTTTTTTTTTTTTTTTTTCCCCTATGGGAAATAGGTTTTTTACAAACTTAGCTGCACTCATGCTTAAAGTAGAGGTTAAAATATACTTTTGTAAAAGGTTAAAAAAGGTTTCTGTGCGCAGATAGATTGCCACTAAGCTCAAACACGGGGAAAATGTTTTCGTTAAAATAAGGATTAGAAAACCACAACAGTTGGAAAGAGGGGGAAAAGGAGATGACAATAGAAGTAATCTAGAGGGATAATGGGATTCTTGATATTATGTTTTATTTTTTTTTTATTTTTTTTTATTTTTATTTTTTTTTCTCCATTTTTTTTTTTTCTTAACACTACACAGTATCAGAGATGAAGGGTAGCAACCAGAAAACAATGGAGTGTAAATAATGGATATGGAAGTAACTACGCTATATTAAGTCACTAAAAGAACAAGGAGACACTGCACAAGGTTTAAGAATTCACAAGGTCACAAATTAAAGATGAGAAATAATGTAGAATTTTTTTTTTTTTTGTACACTTTACATAGTGATATGAAATATGAAATAGAGGGAATTAAATGTAAAGGAAAGGGAAATGAGGAAAAGCTCAAATGCACAATTGACACTCAAGTATACAAAGGGGATATACACTAATGGACGGTTATATATATATGCAAACAAGGTGTACTTTTTTTTTTTTTTTTCCCTTACGAATAACAGGATTCTCACAAATTAAACTTTAAAAGATAAGAGCCAGCTCACTTCTAAAACAGAGGATAAAATATATTAGAGTAAAAGGCTAATAAAATTTTCTCTGTGCACAAGTATATTGTCACAAAGCTGGAACATGGGTAACTCCATGTCAAAAAAATAGAGAGAAAAAAAAAAAAAAGGGAAAATCATAAAGCTGGGAAAGAGGGGAAACGAGATAATAGTGGAAGTAAAATAGAGGAAAAGAAAATGTGATCCTTTAAATTCTGTCTTCTGAATGTATAAAAATGGTGTTTATAGAAATATGAGATGTAAGGGAAAATTTAATATATGAAAATGAACAAATACTAATAAGCATGAAACAGTTAAGACTGGTGATATGGAAAGTTAAAAAGAAAAAAAAAGATAACACAAAATAGGGGATATATTTATAAGTAATGAGTATGCACATAATGTTTTTTTTTGTTTTTTGTTTTTTTTTTCTCCGTTTTCTCCTCTCGCCCTCTCTCTCGTTCTCCACAAAGAGAGATTATGAAGAAACTAATTGAGGCGATTTGGAGCAGTCCCCACTAAGGGAAGCTGCGTTCCCCCCTTAGGGTCCCTGAAAGGTACCCAGACCTTGGATTACAAGAGGTTATCCAAGAGTAGGTTTTAGGATGAAAGATTATGTTGTGAGTGTATGTCTGAAGTATGTAACACGGAAATGGGTATTGCTCTCAGTATGGTTAACAAGAAGAAAGGGATATGGTTAGATTGATCTCTATTAACGCGCAAGGTTTAAACTCTCATGTGAAAAGAGGGTTTTTATATGATACTTTGATTAGAGAGAACATCAAGGTGGGATTCGTCCAAGAAACTCACTGGCTACTCAATGACAAACGGCTATGGCACTACAAAAAGTTCCCTCTTCTCTACGCGGCCTCCCTATCGGGGAAGAAAAAATGTGGTGTAGCAATTATTTTTTCGAAAGAGGTGAACTTTGAGTGCCAATATCAGTTTTTAGACCCTGAGGGAAGATTCATTATTCTGGTCGGGCTGTTAAATGGGACGATATACACATTGGCAAACGTGTATTTGCCAAATATACGTCCAACTAAGTTGCTGACAAAGATTTTAAGGATAATAGAACAGGTGAAAAAAGGGAAACTGATAATAGCAGGAGATTTTAATTGCATACTGGATCCTATAATGGATAAGCAGCTGGGCCCCAATCAACTAATGGATAAAAAGTTAATAAAACAAGCTGCAGAAATGAATAGAGTGCTCAAAAAATATGAGGTATATGACTGCTGGAGGCTAGTCCACCCAAATGACAAAGAGGTAACTCATCGATCTATTCCCCATAAATCAGCAGCAAGAATCGATATGATTATGGGAGATATTAACCTCTCTAAGGCCATACATTTAATAACAATTAAAAAAAATACCTGGTCTGATCACGATTTAGTAATCGCTGATGTACTAGATGTGATTAATAAGTGTCCACCAATATGGAGACTGGATGATAAGCTATTAGAAAAAAAGACGAATATAGAACATATAGCTAAACTTATGGACTTATTTTTTAGAGAAAACTCAATGGAGGAAATATCTAAAGAATGCTTATGGTGCTCTTTTAAAACAGTCATAAGAGGCTACTGGATAAAGCTAGCCAGCCAGCAAAAAAATAGCAATCCTAAATTATCAGACCTCTACATCGAGTTCTATAACCATTCTAGTTTAAATAAGAACAGCATATCTATGGAAAGAACAGAACAAAAAAAAGATTTGTCAAAATAAAATAAATAAACAGATTGAGGATAGAATACAACGGAATCTAAAGAAACTACAAATTAAATTCTACTATAAGAACAATAAAGTAGATACCATGTTAACAAATAGATTGAAAAAACAAAACGCGGAAAGGAAAATCTCTAAATTAATTGAGAATGGTAAAAATATTATAAATCCTGAAGATATTGCAGAGACGTTTAAAGGTTTCTATGAAAAACTATATAACCTAAAATTAAACCCACCATCAAAAGCTCTGGAAAGATACTTTTCAAATATAAAGCTGCCAAAAATTTCGCTGGAACAAAGAAATGAATTAAATAAGACCTTCACCACGATAGAAGTAGAACGGGTAATAAATAAGCTGGTAAACAAAAAAGCCCCAGGGCCGGATGGATATTCCAACCAGTTCTATAAAACTTTTAAAACACAGATCATCCCTGTTCTAACAGATACATTCAATGAAATCTCTATAAAAGGACATGCATCGACGGATTTCTTAAGAGCGCATATTAGCCCAATTTTAAAGCCAGATAAACCCACAACAGATATCGTCAACTATCGTCCAATATCGCTTATAAACGTAGACGTTAAACTTTACTCGGCTATATTGGCGGATAGGTTACAAAGGGTGCTTCCATCTATTATCAATATAGACCAGATAGGTTTCGTGAAAGGGAGACACTCAAGTAACAATACCCGGAGAATATTAGAGATACTAGATTGGGCAAAGTCAACGGACACGCCCCTGCTAACCCTGTCGGTTGATGCTGAGAAAGCCTTCGACAGGGTTGGCTGGGACTTTTTAAAGAGAACTATGACGCACTTCGGTTTTGAAGGCTGGTTCATGGGAGCAATGGGAGCACTCTATTCGAATCCATCGGCTAGAATAGTGGGAAGAGACATTCGATCAGAATGGTTTAAGATACAAAATGGAACCCGACAGGGCTGTCCGCTCTCCCCTTTATTATATGTTTTATCCATTGAACCTCTAGCCTGCAAAATAAGACAAAACCCATTAATAAAAGGAGTATGTATTCCCAAGGACGATTTAAAAATATGTCTATATGCAGACGACATACTATTGACCATCATGGAACCCAAAATATCCTTACCCACACTAATGCTAGAGTTTGAACAGTATAGTGAAGTGTCGAACTATAAACTAAATATAAGCAAAACAATGTCTTTAGCAGTAAATATAAAAGAGGACGAGCTACAAAATTTAAGACAGACATATGCGTTCAATTGGGCAGTTAAAGAAATCTCATATCTGGGCATTTGGCTGACAGCCGATGTGTCCCACATAATGGAAAATAACTTTTTAAAAATGCTGAAAGAAACAAACAAACTTTTAAAAGACTGGAGATCAATTGAGATATCATGGTGGGGAAGGATCAATACAATCAAAGCTTATATTGTTCCAAAATGGATATACCTATTTCGCATGATCCCCCTCAAAATACCAGTGTACTGGCTGAACATGATACAAAGCAGCTTTACAAACTTTATCTGGAGAGGTAAAAAACCCAGAATAAAAGCTACTACGCTAGCCAAAAAAGCCCAGTCTGGGGGGATGAGCTATCCCTTGATATCTCAAACATATCAAGCAATTATGACGACACACGCTTCCAATCTACAAATTGTAGATATCAAGGACCAGGCGTGGTACAAACTAGAAACACATAGGGAGGGGATAGATAATCTAGAAATACTGCTATGGAACAATATCGGAAAAAATAAAAACTTTCCAAATCTAAGATCCACGATTCTCTCTCAGACACTGAGCGAATGGTATAGACTAAAAAGAAAGATGGGGTTTAACAACAAGATACCAGACACTGTATCCCTTAAAACATTAGAACTCATAATGCCAGATATGAACTTGATAAACTGGCATAAAAATAAAAATATTCAAATTAAAGACCTATATGTAGATAAGCATCTAAAAGAGTATGTGGAAATATCTGACATGCTATCTCTACCTCCTAGAGAATTATTTAATTATTTTCGAATTAAAAGCTTTTTGAAAGAATATGTATTAATTATAGAAGGCGATACGGGTACTCTGATTGAGAAGGTCCTCTCAATCGAATCTGCTAAAAACAAATACTATCTAACAATGGAACTACTAAAAGATATAGATGGACCAGATATTCCTACAGCTTTTAAAAAATGGGAAAGAGATTTGGGTATAGAGATTCAATATAAACAATGGTGTCACGCGTATTCAAGAGTAAAAAAATTCATACACTGTTTAAATATATTAGAACATTTCATCAAAGTAAGCCATAGATGGTATATGGTCCCAAGTAGACTCAATAAAATGTCCCAGAGTAATCCCCCCAATTGCTGGAGATGCTTCCACATGGATGGCTCAATGATGCACATCTGGTGGAACTGTCCCAGATTAAGATCTTTGTGGGACCTCTCATTCAAACTAATATGCAAGGTGGGAGACACTTGCCTGAGCAATAAACCTGAAATAGCATTATTACATTTGTATGGAACGAAATTAGATAAAAAAGTAGAGATTATGGTAATTCAAAGCTTTTTGGCGACTAAATTATTGATTGCTAGAGCGTGGAAACAAATATTTGTACCAAACATGCAACAATTGAAAAACCAAATAATTTCACAAATGGAGATGGAAATGGGTGGGATCTCACCAAACTTGCATTTTAAAAATAAAACTAAGGATCTCTATCTGAGTCTTATCACGGATATTAAAAGAGCCATAGTTACTTAAAAAAGTGAAAGAGAGGAAAATTTGAGAGAAAGATAAAGGAGGCGGGATGATGTGCCCGTAAAGAGTGAACCTGAGCGTATAAACTACCTTTTTCTATATGTATGTATGAGACATATGAGGAAACCCAAATCCCACAGGAATGCATGGTATGAATGTTATAGATGTAAGAGTAATAGTGAGAGTGTAAGTGCAAGAGCAGGAGGGGATACAAAGACCCAATAAGAATGTTACAAGGCTGAGGCATTCTAGAGTCTATCAGCGTAATAAAGGATAATAATTTCTGAACATCTATTGCTGAATAAACGTAACTATCTGATAGACTTAGCTTAGCCTGGAAAATTATGGTAATACTGTATGGGGATATAGGGCCTAATAACTATTGGCTAAAAACGTTAAACCTCAGTAAAGATGTATGAGACGTATTCCAAAACAACTGCTGTTTGTTTGTTTGTAAATGGTTCCATGGATGAACCTATACATGTCTATTTGTATTTATTGTATTAAAAAAAAAATATCTTTTTCAATAAAAATTAAATTAATAAAAAAAAAGAAATGGAACTTAAAACACAGAGCATTTTGAAAAAAAGTAGTTTTTTAAACAAATATTCCCTTAAGAGAATTGTGGATTAACATGATGCTAAACAAAAAAGGAAACTTTACATTATAGTACTTAACGGAACATTATACTGTCAGGAATGAAAAAATGTATTCCTTTTGTAGTTGAATGGCATAAAAAATTATTCTTGCATTAAGAAATTTTAAAATATATATTACGTGGATTGTGTAAATCGCAAACTGCAATAAAGTAAATCCTTTTCATCCAACAATGACAATACATTAATCCGATGTCGTAAATAAATTAGAACTCTAAAACCCATGCAGGTTTAAGGCAATGTTTAAAATGAACTTGAGGTTTTGGATGATTATCAATGGCTCACTCCATTTCTATGAATGCCTGGTTTGAACAAGCTGTATAGTTTGACTTTGATGTAACAGTTTGATCACCGTGTTCTGGAACACACTTTAAAATAACCTGGGCAACATTTCAAGAAAAAGTAGTCTTAAGGTGTTGAAAGAGTTTGGTTTTCTCTCTTACTACATGATCTTTGTAATGAGCTGTACTCAAAATCTATTTTATATGTTAAAGCGGCACTGTCATGCCGAACTTACCTTTCCTCAATCTCTTCCTCTTCTCCCCCTCTCTCAGGATCTGTTCTTCTTTTCTTCCTGTCTGCTATAGTTTTCTTTAAAATCATAAGACAAAGTAGGGACTCTTTGCCTTATGGAGGATTCCTCCGGTTGACCAGCTCTGACCAGCGGAGGAGCAAAGTGTGCTTCATTTCCGCTGGTCAGAGCAATTTTCCCATGATCCTTACCTTTCCTCCCTGTTCCCACGATGCTTCCTGTCATTTTAGCCGAAACTGGCGAATTGCGTTCTAACTGAATGAGAACATTATGTTGTTTTTGTTTTAGAACGCAATTCGGCACTTTGTTCGGATCGCAATTTCATTCAAATGAATGAAACTCCGATCCTATTCATTGCCGCGGCTGTATCTTGCAGCCGCTTAGTAGATAACTCCCTAATTCCCACGGTATCAGGGAGTTATCTACTAAAAGGCTGAAGGACCTAAATTGGTCTTTCAGAAACATTTACTAATACTAAGTAAAGATTACTTAGTATTAGTAAATTATGCCCCTACTCGCTATACCGCGAGTAGGGGCATGTCTAGTAAACAGTGAGCAGCCTGTGGCTGCTCACTGTAAAAAAATTAATAAAAACCTATTGGCCCCTACCCCTAAACGATAGTGGGTGGGGGGCCATAAAGATAATGAGGGAGGGGGACTTGCTGTCCTCCCCCCGGCCCCCACCCCTGTGCGTTGGGTGGGGGCCATAATGATAATGAGGGGGAGGGGGACCTACTCTTATCCCCCCCCTGGCCCCCACCCCTGGGCAGCGGGTGGGGGCCATAACGGTAATGAAGGGGGGGAACCTACTGTCTTCCCCCCCCTGACCCCCACCCCTGCGCGGTGGGTGGGGGCCATAAATTACAATGGGGGGTACCTACTGTCCTCCCCCTCACCGGCCCCCACCCCTGGGCGGTGGGTGGGGGCCATAATGATAATGAGGGAGGGAGGGGACCTGCTGTCCTCCCCCCCGGCCCCCACCCCTGGGCGGCGGGTGGGGCCATAATGATAATGAAGGGGGCGGCGGGTGGGGGCCATAATGATAATGAAGGGGGGACCTACTGTCCTCCCCCTCTCCGGCCCCCAACCCTGGGTGGCGGGTGGGGGCCATAATGATAATGAGGGGAGGGACACCTACTGTCCTCCCCCCCGGCCCCCACCCCTGGGCGGCGGGTGGGGGCCCTAAATCAAATAACCCCCCTCCATCAAAGGTGACTAGGGGTCCCCAAGCCCCTAGTCACCCACCCCCCACCCAAATAAAAAAGCCCCTACCTACCCCCATCACCCTAAAAAATAGTGAGGGGGGAATAAAATTACTACCCTGTAAAGTAAAATTAAACTTACCATTCGACGTCTTCTTTTTTCTGAAATCTTCATTTTTCAGCCCCAAAAAAGGGCAAATAAAAATCCATTATAAAATAAAATAAAAATAATAAAATAAAAAAACCCGAGCGCAAAAAAGAAAAACCTGCCGAAAAAGAAAAAACCCAAGCGCAAAAAAATCCATCTTCACCCATGGAGGGCTCCGCTCAGACTGAGCTCTGCAGGGCGGGGGAAGGCTTATAAAACCTTGCCCCGCCCTGCAATTAGGCTAAGAACACTCTGATTGGTGGGTTTAAGCCAATCAGAGTGCTCTTTGTCATTTTACACAGCGTGGGAAAGTTCATTTTCCCACGCTGTGTAAAATGACACAGAGCAATGTGATTGGATGGCTTGAAATCCATCCAATCACAGTGCTCTGTGTCATTTTACATAGCGTGGGAAAATTCCAAAGAACTTTCCCACGCTGTGTAAAATGACACAGAGCACTGTGATTGGATGGATTTCAAGCCATCCAATCACAGTGCTCTGTGTCATTTTACACAGCGTGAGAAAGTTCTTTGGAATTTTCCCACGCTGTGTAAAATGACAAAGAGCACTCTGATTGGCTTAAACCCACCAATCAGAGTGTTCTTAGCCTAATTGCAGGGCGGGGCAAGGTTATATAAGCCTTCCCCCGCCCTGCGGAGCTCAGGCTGCGCATGGATTATTATTTTTTTTTGCGCTCAGGTTTTTTCTTTTATTTTAAGTTCGACGGGTATAATGGATTTTTATTTGGCCTTTTTTGGGCCTGAAAAATGAAGATTTTAGAAAAAAGAAGACGTTGAATGGTAAGTTTAATTTTACCCTCACTATTTTTTTAGCGTGAGGGTGGTAGGTAGGGGCTTTTTTATTTGGGTGGGTGGTGGGTGACTAGGGGCTTGGGGACCCCTAGTCACCTTTGATGGAGGGGGGGGCTATTTGATTTAGGGGGGGAGAGGGGGAGGACAGTAGGTCCCCCCCTCGTTATCTTTATGGTCCCCACCCACCGCCCAGGGGTGGGGTCCGGAGAGGGGGAGGACAGTAGGTCCCCCCCCTCTTTATCTTTATGGCCCCCACCCACCGCCCAGGGATGGGGGCCGGGGGGAGGACAGAAGGTCCCCCCCTCTCATTATCATTATGGCCCCCACCTGCCACACAGGGGTGGGGGCATGGGGGGAGGACAGTAGGTCACCCCCCCTCATTATCATTATGGCCCCCTCCCACCGCCCAGGGGTGGGGGCCGGGGGGGGAGGACAGTAGGTCCCCCCCTCATTATCATTATGGCCCCCACCCGCCTCACAGTGGTGGGGGCCTGGGGGGGAGGACAGTACGTCCCCCCCCTCATTATCATTATGGCCCCCACCCGCCGCCCAGGGGTGGGGGCCGGGGGGAGGACAGTAGGTCCCCCCCTCTCATTATCATTATGGCCCCCACCCGCCGCTCAAGGGTGGGGGTGGGGGGGGGAGGACAGTAGGTCCCTGTCCCCCCATTGTAATTTATGGCCCCCACCTGCCGCGTATGGGTGGGGGCCGGATAGTAGGGATTTTATTTTACAGTGAGCAGCCACTGGCTACTCACTGTTTAGTGGACATTCCCCTACTCGCGGTATAGCGTGTAGGGGCATTGGGGAGATTTTATTCTCCTTTATACAATTATGGGGGTCATATTGACCTCCATAGAGTGAGAGGGGGACATGGGGGGCTTATGAAGTGGTGGGGAGCACAGCTCCCTGCCGCTTCTCTTTTTACATATTACAAGGAGGGAGCTGCATGCCAGTACCTCCCTCCTTGTAATAAACTGAACGAGCAAACGAACAGTTTGTTCGTCTGATTTTTCTATTCATTCATTCATTCATTCGTTCATTCGTCTGTCTGATGAATGAATGAATAGATGAAATTCCCGTTTGCATGTCCAGGTGTTTCACTGGGCATGTGCGGGAATCTCAGTGCTATCTAGTGTGGGCAGATGACGTGTCCCACAGGGACTTCACCTACCCACACAAAGATGGTGGCGCCCTGAATATAGATCGGGGCAGAAAATACAGATTAATAAATAGGTAATCTGGGGGGCTTATGGGGCATTTGGGGGTGACTAAGGGGTCAGTTGGATGTAGTGGAGGTGGGAGGGAGGTTAAAAAAAACGGGATTCGGCATGACAGTGCCGTTTTAAGGACAATTCCATTATAGGACAATGTATTCTATTTATGCACATTTTGTTATTGTAACGGAACCGCTGGCACCCCGACCGGGTACCTTCCGTTGATGGATACTCCTAGTGCTTCCCGAGGACTCCAAGCACTCCGCCAGACACTATAACCACTGCAGACCCCATGAACCACCGCAGCTTGGTTGGGGTCTCGCCGTCTCCACCCACTCTGGACCCAAGACCAGGGTCCAGCTTCCAGTAGGTCAACCTCTCCGAATTCCAGAGAGCAGGAACAAGAACAAGCTCTGGGGAGTATAGTGATTATAGCAATCCCCAGAGTGTAGTTCTCCAAGCCGAAACTTCATGAAGGTTCAAGATGATCTGAACTTTTAATGACCACACACTGGCTTTTATGCAAGTCCCCATGCAAGTGGACATCCCACAGGGTGGGACACAGTACAACCAATCATTTACAGGAACACCGTAAAACACACCCAGCACCAACATACAATCCCTCCCCTCTGCCTGTTATATAATTAGTAAACACAATGGGTTAATGTAATTTATCACAGGCAGGAAAAATACACGTTTTATACATACACTGCAACTTTAAAAAATATGCATCATATTCACATAAAACATACATATTCAGAATCAGCATACTTTAAATATAAACATAACCAAAAATCCTACAAATCCCTCCAGTACATAAAAAGTTAGGTGGAAGTCCTGTATGACCGACCGCCAGCACATTTTCCTGCCCAAAACAGTTCCATAGATTTGGGCTGTGCGGCCGGTCAATTTTATGCAGAAAAATGACTAAGTCCCATTCGAACGTGCGTTCGAATTGCCGAACGGGACTTAGTCTCTGCAGCTGAAAGTTCAATGCAGGAGAAGGTAAGGGTCAGCGGTGTTCGGTGAAATGTGTAGCCGATTTCAGTTCCATGAATTTGGCTACACACACCGCTGACCTTGTTCGAATGAACAAAGATGGCCGCCGCCACGTGTTCGTTTGTCAAACGGCGGCCACCCAGCGGTCGGCAATTTACCTACAGCAGGCTCCCAGCCTGGGAGGTAAATTAGCCGCACACTTCCACTTCTGGGTGGTCCGCCTGTGTGGTACTTGGTTCAGTAAGCCCCATTTACTGAACCAAGTGGAAAATAGCCAGGAACAAAATATTTTAACTAAGTCTGGGACACTGGGGACACCGTCTTAAAGGGGCATTGTCACACAAAGTCTCAATATGTCCCCAGACGGTTCTTAAAGGGCCAGCATGGTCCACTACAAGTCCATAAGCCACAATGCAGTTCTTAACCCCTTAATGACACAACTTCTTGAATAAAAGGGAATCATGATGGAATATATCCGTCGTCTGTCCTTAAGGGGTTAAAGGGCCAGCAATTTTATAAATAATAATAAATAATAATATAAATCCATTAGCCCAAATAATGTTTTTAAAGGACCAAATCTCCCAGGGGCCGTAGTATTGCGGAAGGAGGCTGTCAATCAGGCTCCTCCAACAGCCAGGGGAAAAGGGCAGCTTGTCACCTAAAAATCCAGTGACAAAAGGCGTTTCATCACAGTTATCAAACATAAAAAGTGAGAAGCAAGTGTCAATAAATAAACGTTAGCGGTGAAGGCCAACTGTGGCATGGAACACATTAAAAGGACAATAAATACTTGTGACATGTGACAGGGCCATATTTTATATTGATTGGACCCTGGACAAATATTTGCTTGGGCCCCCCCGGACCCTGCCCCCTCCCACTGCTTGGCATCACGCAGTGGCAGAGCTAAAGTCAGAAGGGTCCTGGGGTGAGAAGCAGGGCCAAAAGGTAGATCCCTATATGTTGTGCAACTTCAACAATGCTTTGACAGCTGGGGCTCTACTATTTTCCCATGCTTGCAGAGTTGTGTTTAGTACTGAGCGGTGTTTGGAAGTAAGCATATTTTTGTATGGAGTATGTTTGTGTGAATGTAGGGGTATGTTTGTATGTAGTGTTGGTTTTCGAATGCAGGGATGTGTTTATATTTAATTTTGGTGTTTAACAACGAGGTGTGTTTGTATGCAGTGTTGACGTTTCAATGCAGGAGTGGGTTTATATGTAGTGTTGGAGTTTGAGTGCAGGGGGTGTCTTTGTGTGTAGTGTTGGCAGTTAAATGTTGAGATGCGTGTAACTATATACATACACTGCCACACACACACTGTGATTCACATACTTACACACAGATACACACATACTAAAATAAATGCAGATACACAGAGATACACACTGACACACATGCCGATCAGTGGTGGATGAAAAAATAGAGCAGTTCCTATAGGCAGAACTACCTACCACCGGGCCCCTTTAAATTTTGCAGAGACCGAGCCCCTCCCAAGCAGAAAGTGCTGGGAGGAAGTGACTATCTATCAGTTACTTCCTCCCAGCTTACTGACCGCGCGGGCTGGGGGGACTAAAGACACTCTGAGAGAGGAGGAGGGAGGAGAAAGAGCTCTGCTGGCAGCCTCCCATCCCATCAGCCTCAGCCAGCCCCATGAATTCACCTCCCTTCAGCAAAAGGTATGGAAACAGGGGCTGGTTAATAATATGTAAATTACAATTTGTGTGTCAGTGTGTATGTTTAGGTATGTGTATCTGTGTGTGTGTCAATGTGTGTATGCCAATGTGTATGTATATGTGTCTTTGTGCCAGTGTGTGTGTGTGTGTGTGTGTGTGTGTGTATATGTGTAGGTATGTGTATCTATGTGTGCCAGTATGTGTAGGTATGTGTATCTGTGAGTGTCAGTGTCTATGTGTGTGTGTGTGTGTGTGTGTAAACTGTACCAGTGTGTAAACTGTTTGTGTGTGTGTGTGTATATGTGTGTGCCAGTGTGTGTGTGTAGGTATGTGTGTGTGACTTTGTGCATATGACAGTGTGTTATGTGTAGATGTGTGTGTGTGTGTGTAGGACAATGTATGTATGTAAAGGTATGTGTGCCAGTGTGTGTATTGTAAATGTGTATGTGTATGCCATTGTGCATATGTGTGTGCCTGTGTAGGTTCGTGTGTGTGTGTGTGTGTATACCAGTGTATGTGTCCACTATAATCACCTACCCAACACACCCCTCTATGCTCCACTACAGCCCCCCAGCCTGCTAATTACAGCCCCAAACCCCCCACTACAGCCCCTAAACCCCTACACAACAGTCATCTGTCCCCCCACTAAAGCCCCCTGTCCCCCCACTACATCCCACCACCAGTGACCCAGTGATTTGATTCTGGGTCAGCCCCTGATGCAGATATACAGACACTTATACATTCAATTTCTGACTTGTATATACAGTAATCAAATCATTGTGATCTAATTGGTTTACTTCTTTGTATGCTCTTTCTAATATTTTCTCAGGATATTTCTTTTGTGAAAACTTCTTTAACCCCTTAAGGACACATGACGTGTGACATGTCATGATTCCCTTTAATTCCAGACGTTTGGTCCTTAAGGGGTTAATACCGTTACAGTCTGTTCTTCAAAAATATTTTTATCCATGCAATTCCTTCTTTATAGTTGCCCTTTAGGGATGTTGTTTAACCACGGTGTGTAATGTCCGCTATTATATAGTACGTAACTACTAGTGTTCACTTTTTTAAATACATTTTTGGTTTTAATAATATTATCCTCCACATAAATCTCCAGATCTAGAAAGTTAATGTTAGATGTGCTAAATTCAATGCTTAATGAGATACCCCAATTCTTCTTCATCTTCTTCTTCTTAGAATTAATAATAATATCTAAAATAAAGTGCAAAGGTCTTGTTCTGTACCATTAAACCAAATAAAAAAACAAATCATCAATGTACCTATGGTATGTGACCAGGTTTGTCCCCCATGTTGGGCTACCAAAAATTAATTCATTTTCCGAACTCAACATAAATAAATTAGCATAACTGGGGGCAAACCTGGTTTCCATAGTAGTACCTTGATGCTGTAGATAAAATGTTGAAAATGAATTAAAAACTTTATGTGTTCCTTAATATAATTAATTGATTTTTCCAAATTTTCTTGTATAGCTTTGCAACCCAAATCATGGGGAATAGATGTATAAAGTGTGGATACATCTGCTGTTACTAACATGTATCCCTCATTCCAATTGACCTGTTTTAAATTTTTTATAAAGTCTGTAGTATCTTTCAAGTACGATGACATGGCTTTAACTAAATTTTGTAGCCAAACATCCACATACTGACACACACTGACAGACATACTGACACACACACATTGACAGATATACTGACACACACACAGACACATACACAGACAAACATGTTGATACATACACTGACAGACACACACAGACACATATAGACAAAGAGACACACACACACTGACAGATACACACACTGATAGACATACTGACACACACAGAGACACTTACACTGACAGACAGACATACTGACACATGCAATATTTATATTTTTAAACACACCTTCCAGTTTCCTACCTTTTGCTGGAGAGTGGCTTCCCTGGGGTCAAGAGTGATGCCTGAGGCTGTTAGAAGTTGGGGTCTAACTCTTCAGCCTTCCTCCTCACTTTCTGCACCTCCCTCCCGCACTCTGTGTTCTCTGTGAGAGGAAGTGACTCACAGCTTTCCCTTCCTCCCATTCTGCCACAAGGCAAGGGGCCCGGTCACGCTGTTAAAGGGACGCAATGCCCAACTGGGCCTCTGCTGACAAATGCCCTAAGTGCATTTTATATATATATATATATATATATATATATATACATATATAATTTTGAAAGCTTGGCACTCTCATTTCTGGGAAAAATAGTAGAATAACTAGCCTGGGTGCCGCGTGGATATGTATATAAGATAATATCAATCCAGGGTGCACTCACAAGACTTTTCAATGGTGATTTAATAATAATTGAATTAATCATCATTGAAAAGTCCTTTGAGTGCACCTTGGATTTTGTATTATTTTGTGTGTATATATATATATATATATATATATATATATATATATATATATATATATATATATATATATATATACACATCATTTTTTATTATCACTTGTATAGCGTCAACATATCCCACTACGCTGTACAATTATAGAATGGGGATATTTAATGACAAGTAATTGACATACAAAATTAAGAGGTGAAGGGCCTGGCTACTCACGAGACTGGACGCGTGAGAGATCAGCTCCGTCGGGGGTAACCGAAAAACAGCGATTATAATAGCATACCCGAAGAAGAGACCCACACATACCAGCATTGGTGAGCTCTGCACCGACCATGTCACACCGCACGGCAAAAAAAACGAAAATCCGACCGGCGGAACTGCAAATCACAGCACTCACACCACCGAGCCTCAAAATGGCGCCGAAGGCCCTAACTCCCCTACAGCTTACTCCGAACGGAGTGACAGCACCTCAATTTCTCTGGATCCCACGATGCCGGCATCAGAGACAGCCATGCAAAGAATGATGCAAGACCTACAGAATAACCTGCAGGCTGAATTTTCTAAATTGGCCAGAGATGTCCGCATGGACATTAAAGCGATATGCGAGCGCACTTCCCAATTAGAAGAAAAGACGGAAGAAATAATCGCTGCACACAACAACCTGGCCTCAGGATATGAAGCATTTGACACAAGACTGAACGCACTCGCGGCAAAAGTAGCGGATCATGAAGACCGCGACAGACGAAACAATGTCCGCCTGCGCGGTATACCGGAAGAGATTAATCCCACTGAGCTCCAAGACTTCGCCACGGAACTTTTCAAGACTTTATGTCCAGATCTCAAGGAGGAAGAACTGCATCTAGACAGGATACACCGCCTACCGCGCCCTAAGTTTCTGGCCTCCACCGCTCCACGAGACGTGCTAACGCGGGTACACTATTTTGTGGCCAAAGAAAAAATTATGAGAGCAGCGAGGAACCCAGGCATGATACCAGAAAAATTTGCAGGTATTCAGCTGTTTACCGACCTGTCAGCGGCCACATTGGCGAAGCGCAAGGCATTTACGCCCTTCACAGCAGCTCTGCGGAATGCAGGAATCCAATATAAATGGGGGTACCCCACCCGCCTCATAATAAGGAAGAATGGAGTGGAACATCAAGTCCGCCGGAACAAGAAGGTCTCCATCTCCTCGAAGAATGGAATCTCCCTATACCTGCACAAAGACGGGACGCCGAAGACGGGACTCATCGACAACCACCAAAGATGGTATCCAAAGACTGGTTTACAATATCCAATCACAAGTGAAGGACATTTCCTGTATTCTCCAGTACAGCTAACCTGTATTCTCACAAACATCGCCTGAGGATACGTGAGCATATGCAACTGCTTGATAGCAGTATATACACATAGAAATCGTATTGCTTTACTTTATCGTTTTGTTGATCTATGTTTTGATCTTTTATATTCTGTTGATGATATAATAAGGGTTGAGATAATTGACTTAGGTCCGGGAACATAGTGGGCTCGAGAAAGTAGGGTAAAAACATGTATAACGAATACCCTCCCCCCACTTGGCTCTACAGAGCCGCATACCTCTAACAGACGGCAGACGCTTCAGATCTGCAAACTATATTGTATATAGTTGCTTTCGAGCACTGGTTTAACCTACACCCTCCCCCCCCCTCCCTGAATCCCCCGAGGTATCCAAATACGACTTTAGACTTCCAAGTCAGGCGACAAGCAGTACGAACGGAATACGATGCTCAATCGCATCAACCACGCTTGATTTGTACACACTATAAACATACTCATAGTACTACCCCATGGTGGGAAAACCATATAACAGCTAATTTTGGGATTTTTCGTACAATACCCAGCATAGCAGGTAACATAAATACAGAGGCATCACATAGTCACGCTATCACCTATGAGTGGTGTATGCTCCACAATCTCCAACGACGCATTAATATACCTCTAGCAACTTATAACGCCCACCGATGATGACCCTAAATATATTTTCGCTAAACGCTAAAGGTCTTAACTCCCCACATAAAAGGAGACTGGCACTGACTGAGGCTACTAAGTTTAAAGCCCAAATTGCGTTTTTTCAAGAAACCCACTTCCTTAATGCCAAAATGCCCAAATTCACATCAAAACAATTCCCCCTAGGGTTCCATACTGGGTACACAAAGAAAAAAAGAGGCGTATCTATTCTGGTACACAAGGATGTTACCTTTAAGCTCCATAAAAAAGTTAAAGACAAGGACGGCAGGTTCCTTTTACTATATTGCACTATAAATGAGGACCCATACACACTACTAAATGTGTATGGCCCGCATGACAATCAAAAAGACTTTCTATCCAAAATCATATCCTTAGCCCATAAGTTTACTTGTAACAACTTAATCATAGGGGGTGACACTAACTTCATTCTTGACAGCACTGCCGATACAACCTCCACTCACAGTGTAAATCGGACGACCTCACGAAAACGCACTCTCCTTGCACAACAAATACGACAGACAATAAATGGAGCAGGCCTCATAGACATATGGAGGATATTACATCCCTCTGAAAAGGATTTTACTTTTCATTCGCAAGTATATAATTCATACTCCAGAATAGACAGGTTTTTAATACCCACTGCTATGACCCGAAAAATTATCGGCTCACAGATAGGGATAATGACATGGTCAGACCATGCACCTGTACTACTCACAATACAGGAACACTTCCCACACAAGGGTCAAGGCACATGGAGACTCAATGAAACGTTACTACACGACCCACACATAGTTAAAAGCATTGAAGAAGATATCCACACCTTCTTTGACCTAAATGACACAAGAGAGACCTCCATAGCCACGAACTGGCAGGCCCATAAGGCCGTAATCAGAGGTAATTTGATTAAACATGCCAGCTATAGGAATAAACAGAGAACTGCTAAATATACAGATCTCATAAGACAAATAACGGAGTTGACTCACGCGAACAAATTAAACCCTTCACAAGACCACTACGAAACTCTTAAATCTCTACAAACACAACTAAGTGATATAGAGACAGAGAAAACCAATTACATTTTACACAAATACCGGCATAAATTTTTTGCGCATGGTAATAGATCCGGCGCTACGCTTGCAGCGAAACTCAAAGAGCGTTCACCGAACTCCAAGATAGCCTACCTCCTGACAGCCGACAAACAGAAAATACTTCATCCGCAAAATATTGTGGATGAATTTGCTAAGTATTATAGTACGTTATACAATCTCAAAGACTCAGAGGGTACACACGTCCCCACCCCCGCCCAAGTTCAGGATTTTTTGTCCAAAATGAACTTACCTACTCAAACAGACGAGGAAATAGCAAAGATCACGAGCGAATTCACGGAATCAGAGGTAGCTGCAGTGATAACCAATCTGCCCACACATAAATCTCCGGGTCCGGACGGGTTTACAAACCTGTACTATCAAACATTTGCGAAGGCATTACTCCCACATATGACCTTGCTTATAAATCATTGCTACACCAATGGATGTATGCCGAAGGAGATGCTTCAGGCACATATCTCCACATTGCCAAAACCAGGCAAACCTGCAGATGTATGCCCAAATTTCCGACCCATATCCCTTTTGAACTGTGACACTAAGATTTATGCGAAACTAATAGCGGAGAGACTGAAAGGAATCTTGACACGTATTGTACATAATGACCAATCAGGATTTATTAAATCGAGACAAGGGTCAGATAACACTAGAAAAATTCTAAATATTTTAGCCCATATGGACACAAACCGATTGGAAGGTCTTCTCCTAGCGCTGGACGCGGAGAAGGCCTTCGATAGACTGAACTGGTATTACATGGAACAGGTACTGCTTAAGTATGGTTTCCCAACGTCTTTTATAGGGGGGATCATGGCACTGTATCAACAACCTTCAGCCAGAGTCACAAATGCAGGCTTTGTCTCGAGCCCCTTCAACATCACAAATGGGACGAGGCAAGGTTGCCCACTATCACCATTACTATTTGTGCTCTCCCTCGAGCCCTTAACACACATAATAAGGAACCATGCCCAAATTAGAGGGATACGGGTGGGAACAGACGAATTTAAACTAGCTATGTTCGCTGATGACATCTTCATAACCCTAGCAGACCCTGATGAATCTCTGACCTATCTCATAACTGTCCTCGAGGAATATAGCAGAGTTTCGTACTATAGACTAAACCAATTAAAGACTCAAGCCCTACCAATTAGGCTGCAGCAAGAGTTGGTACAGTCGCTAAAACAACAACACAAATTTGACTGGAGAACTACACATATTACGTACTTAGGAGTAAAAATTGCACCCACACTTAGAGGAATTAACACTCTCAACTTCTCCCAACTCCCACACCTCTGCCTGCAAACATTACGCAAATGGAAAGATGTGAGGTTGTCTTGGCTCGGGAAAATTAATGCAGTAAAAATGGTGGTTCTTCCCAAACTTCTATATGTATTTAGGATGCTGCATCTCCCTTTATCCACATCACTAAGCAAACAACTCCAACGTCTTATAAACAACTACATATGGAATAATAAGAGACCACGCCTCCCATGCGTGCTTCTGCAAATCCAGGCAAACAAGGGGGGGTTAGGCCTCCCTAACATCGCACTTTATCACAAAGCTGCGATACTAGAAGCAGCAATAAAACTGCACACCCCTTTACATACATTTCAATGGGTAGATATGGAAAACGGGTACTCCCCACGCTCCTCAGTGGTAGACATACTATGGACGCCCAAACACCTCAGGGAGAAAAGTATCTCGATACTTCCTACATCTAAACTCACAATCCAGATGTGGGATTACCTCCATAAAAAAACATACGAACACTGCAAAATTTTCCCCGTGGGCCCCAATAACAGCGCTACAGTCCATATCTCCATGGTTATTTTTCCACAAATGGAAAGAAAAAGGCATCTTACATATAACTGATATATACCGACATGGGACCATAGTGCCGTTCCCTGATCTCCAACTCAAATATGCCTTACCGTCAAACTATATATTCCCGTACCTCCAACTTAAAAGCATAATTATAGAAATGGTACACAACCCAATCCAAGATGCTGCCACTCCGAACACAGAGCTTATAGCCATGTACAATAGGTGCCACAAAACACCACTCAAGGCCAAGGCTCTATCCCTAGGATACGCCGCCTTACAGCAACATCTTCCTCTGACAAATTTTGCTTTTGCGATTCAATGGCATAAAGAAGGTCACCCACAATTCACTAATGACCAATGGTTGAGGTCACTTGGTGCACTCAAAGGCGTAACATCGTGCTATACACACTTAGAGGCACATAAAAAATTGGTGTATCGATGGTATCTCACTCCGCACAAGCTACATAAGATTTATCCGAATAACCCACTAACATGCTGGCGATGCACCAATGGGATAGGGACCATGAGTCACATCTGGTGGGACTGTCCTACTATCTTACCACTGTGGACAGAGGTCCAACATCTGGGTAACTCTCTAGGACTTATAGAGGAAATACTCACACCCACCAACGCTATATTCCTACTATTTCCTGATCAGGTTCCTGCGCAGGACAAACACCTGTTAACTATGCTAATTCTAGCTGCACGTAACCTTATTGCTTGCCACTGGAAGCAACAGATTTGTCCGACACCAAAACTATTACACCACAAAATACAACAATACTTGAAACATGAAACATTAATCTCCTCTACGACCAAACGTAGAGACATCGCACACAATAATTGGCTAAGATGGAGTCGTTGCATAACCGACAATCAAAGCTCAAAATAATCTACCATGCAGGCATAGATGATTCTACATATAGGGTAAGCTTTATTCATAAACATGGCATACGACACATAACTGATAACAAAGGGTTGGTCACTCATGTTTGTTTCATTTACGCCATTAAGTGCCATTTGTAATGTTAAATGCACATGGCACTTCAAGAAAGATGTATCTTCCTGACCGCAATCTTATGTATATAAATTTATATTTTATGTTAAAATGCATTATCTTTATTACATGAACGCAATTTACCCACATCAGACCTGTAGGTGACAGAGCAGCTATTTAGAAAGTTATGTTCTCATTCTCTCTCTAATAAACTGAACACTGTGAGGTGTTAGGTGTTAGATTAAGTTTAATTATTGGTTCTCTCCATAATCTCCCCAATTTGTTCAAGTGTTGCTAATCTGAGTTTTAGCAACTTGTATCTTGTTCTTTGTTTTAACCCAAACTGGATCTAAAGTGTATCTGTTTCAACAGTCACACATTATATTATGTTTATACTATATTATGTTTGTAACATATTGTAATTGTAACGAACTATTTGTATCTATTATAGTGCAAAACTTGGATATTTATATTTGTGGATACCCCCCTCCCCTTCTTCCTTTCTGTATCCCCCTCAAATGACTACTTTGAAAACTCAATAAAATACGAATTTGAAAAAAAAAAATTAAGAGGTGAAGAAAGCCGTGCAAACTTACAATCTATAAACAAATATAATTTAAATTTGTCAATGTCATTACACAGTTTCTTTGCGCTACCACACTTAAATTATTTTGGAGTTTCACACTGATTATTGTCAATTAATTAAGTCATGCCATATTCCTCCTTCATGACCAAGGCTGACCCTATTATTGAAGGAAAATGTAAAAAAAAAAAAAAGGGATCCAAGATTTATGGTGAAATAGAAAGCATAGGATGTAGCAACAAAGGCTCCTGTTTAAGATTCCAAGAATAGTATTTTAACAAATCAGTAATTATGCACACAGTTTAACTGTGTTAATCAATTTAATATCACACTTTTTAATGTAAAGATTATAAAAGCAGAGATCAAACTGCTAATTTAGCACATTTTAGTGCATCTTCGTCTAATATGTTTGATCTAATCATTCTATTACCTTGGAGAACTAAAATATTTTGAATTAAATACTTTCATGTCTATTTTTTTATTTTTTTATTTTTTAATATACAAACTGCTAGCATACAGAAATGAAAGAAAATAAGAAGCAATGTTACGTTTGTAAGCAGATGTAAGCATTTGAACATGGTTAGCATGAAAATTAATTTAGCTTTATAGTATTTTAGCAATTAAGGATTATATGACGATAATATCAAAGTCATGTAATTACAATTTTCCAGGACAGTAAAAATTAACTAAAATTTACAAATTAAAGTCTTCAAAAGTATTTTACAATATTAAGCGTGCCTATTCTGAATATCTTACCACCCACCTCTATGAGAAGCTTTAGACAGGAGATACGTCTTCAATTGTATTTGTATCTATATTAGCTGCAGAGACAATTTCTGTAATTAATCAAAGGTCTAATTTTATGGCTTAGGAAATACTGTGCAAGTTTTTTAATTTTTTTTTTTTTGGGGGGGTGGAGGGGGAGGGAGGTTTAAATGGACACTATAGTCACCAGAACAACTACAGCTTATTGCATTTGCTCTGGTGAGTATAATCATTCCCTTCAGGCTTTTACAGTAAACACTGTTTTTTTCCAGAGAAAATGCAGTGTTTACATTACAGCCCAGGGATACCTCCACTGGCCACTCTTCAGATGTGCTTCCTGGGGCAGTGCTGCACACTGTGTCTACATCCACAGCATGCAGATACTAAACTTTCTTCATAGAGATGCGTTGATTCAATGCATTTATATGAGGATATGCTGATTGGCCAGGGCTGTGTTTGGCTTATGCTGGCTCTGGCCCTGATCTGCCTCCTTAACAGTCTCAGCTAATCCCATGGGGAAGTATTGTGATTGGCTGAGAGAATAACCTCTGATGATGTCAGCCAAACAGACAGATCGTGGGCAGAGCCAGCAGCAGACTTAAATAAAAGTAAGATTTTACTACATTTATGGGGGCAAGTCTAGGTCAGAGGGGCTAGATTATATTTTTAACACTATAGGGTCAGGAATACATGTTTGTGTTCCTTACCCTCTAATGTTCCTTTAACAATTAATTATATACATTTTTTGAAAAAATATATGAAACGTTGTACATGCATGAGCTCCATACTCTGCCATCTATATATCTTTATAGGATATTACTTGGGCTAGAGATATTAAGACTACATGCTTACAAGGAGAAGTAAGACCAAGCAGCAGAGCTAGAATGAATAAGGCTATCCTAAACCACCCATGTGGACTGTATCTTCTTAACACTGAATTTCAATGTTAGAGAAATGTAGAGAACCCACAGAAAATGTTTACAGTAATATTTCACATGTATTAACAAATTAACTTTACAAAAGCAGCTTTCATGGATATTGACAGATCTTTTTTGCTGTCTGTCTTTGTAAATTGTCTTATTATTTATTTTCACAAGATTTTTGCTTTCTTAATCATGGCAGAAAATGTTTTCCCCCAGTTATTAATAACTTATGCGTAATAAGCTTACTGCGTGCTCCGTAATCGCCATGAGTTTGAAGACTTGCATCTCTGGATTTTCACCAGGAAAGATTTTATTTCTGGCTTCATCTGAGACACATAGCCCGAGGTTACAATACAGGACTTAATCTGTGTTTTCTCCTAAAAGATTATTTCTCTTGTAATGGTCATCGATTTTATAAAGTGAGCGTGATCTTGAGAAATGCAAGTGGAAAACCTTGATTTTCTTACTTAACTATAAGGCATACTTTTTAAAAAATATTAATTTGAATTCTTTGTTGAACAAAAATGGTTTTATAGCATAAGTATTATTCTTTTTTGGGGGGGGAAATGCAAATTAAAAAGTTTTAGGAAACTTTTTTTATATTTCAGGGTTATGAGTTTCCCTTATTTACATATTTAGGGCAGTAATACCCTTGCTCATTATATATATATATATATATATATATATATATATATATATATATATATATATATATATATATATGTATATATATATATATATATATTAATATATATATCTACATACTGATCAGTCAGACCATTAAAACCACCAGTCTAATGTCATGTTGGTGCCCCTCATGGTGCCAAAACAATTTTGATGTATCAAGGCATGGACTCCATAAGACCTCAGAAGTGTCATACACTGTTCAACCACAACATAAAAACCAACTGCCTAATATTGGGTAGGTTCCCCATATGCTGCCAAAACAGCTCTGATGCATACCAAGACATGGCACCAAGACAATAAGGACGCATGACGGAACCAGTCAGTTGTGCTGGGAAAGCACTTAACGGCGCTTGATGGACTGGGTCAGTCATGCACTTAATTGCCACGGTCACGGCAATCACGGGGTTAATGCTCCTCTGGTCTGCCTTGGTATTTGAGGCAGACCGGTAGCACCCGATCTCGTTGTCCGCCTCCCTGCTCTTCCGCATTCAGTGTGAAGTGCAGGGAGACGGATCAATGATGATTCTCTTCAACCTGTAAAAAAAATAAATTAAAGTTAAATCTCACCCTCCCTTTCCCCTGCTTTAATAAAATGAACCCCTTCCCTGTCAATTGATCACTGACTACAGTGATCAATTGGCAGGGACTACATTTTACTGTGATTTGATTTTTTTTTTTTAATTTATTATATATTTTTTTTAACCCTCAGGGGTTAAATTTATTTTATTAATTTAAATATTTTAAAAATATATATTTAGCTGGGGTGGGTGGAAGTTAGTGGGGAATTGTGGAATTTGGTGTAAGGCTAGCTAGGGCTTAATATTAAAAAAGCTTTAAAAAGTGAAAAAAAGATTAAAAAAAATGTTTGAATAATGTTGATAAAAAGTTTTAAAAAATCTCACCCACCCCTTTTCCCAGTCCTAATAAAAATTAACCCCTTCCCTGCCAGTTGATCACTACCTACTGTGATCAAAATACAGATCACAGTATTATACTGTGATCTTATTTTCTTTTAACCCATGAGGGTTAACTTTTTTGTATTTTTTTAGCCCTGAGGGGTTCAATTAATTTCATTAATTTAAATATTTTACAATGATATATTGTGCTAGCTGGGGTGGGTGGGGGTTATGGGAAATTGGGGAATTTACTATTAGTGCTGCTTACTGCTAGCTATGGGTTAACAGTAAAAAAGTTTATACAAATTTTAAAAGTGTAAAAAAAGTTTAAAGAAAGTTTTAAAAAGTTAAAACATTTAAAAAGTAAACAAAAAGTTAAAAAAGTTAAAAAAAATAAATTTTAAAATGCTCATTACAACTATACCTGGAACATACTAGCTAAAAAATGATCCCATGCTAAGGTTCAAAATATGCCTTTTTGAATTATCCAGGGGTGTGTGCTTTAATAAATAGTATGTAATTAACAGAGCAGGAGATAAGAACATCTAAAGTAAACATATTGTAATGTCACATCTGATTTAAAATAAAACATTTATTTTTATGTTAGCTGTGTGAGTCACAGCTAGGAGAGGTGTTCCTATGGCTCTATAAACAAAAGCAAAAGTGATTTAACTCCTAGATAGCAAATAATTGAGCAGTGAGACTGAAGGGGAATTATTTATACACTAAAACTGCTCCGTTAGACTAAAGTTGTTTTGGTCCTTAGAGTATCCCTTTAAATGAACCCTGCGGTCTTCCAAAGACGATAACATGAGAACCTTACATCTAAGTAAACAATGCTATTTTACATCTACTTTTAAAACACTCTGTAATCTACAGTCACTTTTGCTTTGAACAAAACTCATGCTATTCCCAGTAGGTGAATTTAGAGCAGATATGACTGTGAGGATATTTAGCACCAGAGAGAAGATCAATGAAACAGTTATGGTCACCAGGAGATAATCATTCAACCTCAGTTTACCTAAACACATTACAGCATTTCTTACAATGTAAGGGAATAAAAGGTGTGTCTGGGATCATGAATGTAAAGTGAAGACGTAGGGGGTCATTCATTGTTAAAGAGCTAATTCTAAAATATCAAGCAGTCAAAAGAAAATTCAACAGACATGTTCCTGCTGATTGGTCCACTTGCAAAACCTACCGTATTTGAACTATAAATACCTCCTAATGCTTTTTACAAGCATTTTAAAAGACAATGATCACAGCAATGTTTAAAAGGAAATGCTGTCTCTGTAACAGGCTGTGACGAGACCAATCTTGCCACATTGCATTGGAGGAGCCTGGTTGCCCGTCTGTTGCCTCTGGACTATGGCCCCATGTTAAAAAGCTTTTCCCCTGCAAAGACACGAAAGCCGGGTCATTCGGTGCTTGCCCTGTTTGAGAGGTGATACCCCAGATAGCTATGCCATGGAGCTCAATCGTATAATGAAAGACTATGGGAAAGACTTTGGCTCCATGGTAATTGAACTGTATGTGTGTGATCTGAGTGCCATTCAGTAATAATGTGTGCTCAGATCTGAGCTATCTGGGGATATGTTGAATGTACCTGTTTTATGCAATGGCTGCACAGTTATATATTTTTATGTATTTTATTGTCTTTTGCTGCCACGTGTTCAATGGAGTTTTGCCTCTGTCCTTGGAGATAATTGGATTACTTCCCAATTATCTCCAGGATAGAAGACTCTGTGGAACTGGTTTTGGGCAGTAAAGCCATGCTTCATTTGGTCACAAAGGACTTCGATCTATCTTTTGAAACAATGGACCAATGTGGATGATTTTGACATGTTCGTACTTGGATTATGCTGATTCTGAAAATGTAAAATGTTTTATGTGAATGTGATGCATACTTTTAAAGTTATGAATAATGTGTAAAAACTGTATTTCTCTGCATGTGATAATTACATTACCCATTGTGTAAGGTAATTGTATCACAGGCAGAGGGGAGGATTTTGTGTGGGAGTGTCTGAGTGTATTGTACATGTTTATTGGTTGTTTTCCAAAACCCTGTGGGTGGTACTAATGCGTGTATAAGAACAATAAACCCACAGCTCTGGCTGTTCACTGCTTGACCCTCAACACAGAGCTTTGTCTCGTTCTTGGGGGGGATTTACTGTATGCTGCTCCAGTTTGACTGCTAGGAGTGTAAACCTATTTGTATGTTTTTTCCTATTCGGCTGTTTACAGCATTCATATGGTTCCAGTTCAGCTGTTTACCGCATTCATATGCTTCTCCGGTTTGGTGGCTTGGTGGCTACAGTAGCTGTGCCTGTATATCAGGAAGGGGAAGATCTACTAAACGGCTTTTAAGCCCTTTTATGCCTGGGGTGCCGTTACACAGGCTATCCATCAAGACTGTAAGTTTCCATGTGACAATGGCCTTTAACTCCTCCTGTATTTATTTGTCAAGTTTTGTTTTGTCATTTTAGCTATGGACAGTGGTGAGGAATGTGTTGGCGCTTTATAAATAAAGTATAATAATAAAAAGCCATGATAAGATTGTGTGCATGTTGTTAAGTAGTTCATACAATGGGCCAAAATTTGGAAGATTTAAAAAAAAAAAATTATGGTAATTGTTTGATACAATTTGACAAATGCAACATTTCATGTAGAGCTGGCAAGAGTTTATTTGTAATTAAAGGGACACTATAGTAACCAGAACAACTACAACTTAATGTAGTGGTCTGGTGTCTATAACCTGTCCCTGCAGATTTATTAATGTAAATGCTGCTTTTTCAGAGAAAAGACAGTGTTTACATTGTTGCCTGCTAACACCTCTGGTGGCAGTCACTCAGACGGCCACCAAAGTTGCTTCCTGTGTCAGTGTTTCACAATATGCAGCACTGGCGTTCAGTGATTCCATGCTGAGCATTGAGGAGCTGAATGTTCCCCAGGGCCGGTGCATCCATAAGGCGGCACAGGGTGCCAGAGCAGTGGGGTGCAAAAATCTGAATCCCTTGCCACTGGCTGGGAACTCAGATTTTTCAGATTACCTCACTCTCCCTGCAGCCAGTGAAGTCAGCCAGCCTCTCCTGATGATGTCAGGTGGAGTGGGCGTGACTTGCACTGCTCTTCTACCAGACTCCCGATTCATGCTACTGTGTGCTGGCTGCAGGTTCATGCTTCTGTCCCACCTCTCCTTGGTAAGCCCAAGGTAAGCCTTAGGGAAGGGTTAATAATTATTTTTTTCCAATTTTTTTTTTTTAGGTACCCCACCACAGTTCCCCCCCCCTACAGCTCTGTTCCCTTTCTCAGCCCATGTGCCCCCACCACAGCACCTGTGCCCCCACAACACAGGCCCTGTCACCCTCTCACCACAGCTCCTGCACCCCTCACCACAGCACCTGCGCCTCTCACCACAGCAGTTGTCCCCCCTGTTATGGCTCTTTTCCCCCCTCTACAGCTACTGTCCCAACCTCTCAGCCCACGTCCCCCCTCTTAGAGCTGTCTCCCCTCTCAGCCCCTGTCCCCACTCTCAGCACCTGCGCCTCTCACCACAGCAGTTGTCCCCCCTCTACTGCTCCTGTCTCCCCTCTACAGATCTTGCCCCCCTCCAACTCATGTCACCCCTCTCAGCCCCTGTCCCCCCCTTTAAGCCCCTGTCCTCACCCCTTAGCTCCTTGCCCCCCCCACTCAGCCCCTGTCCCCCCACTCAGCCCCTGTCCCCCCACTCAGCCCCTGTCCCCCCACTCAGCCCCTGTCCCCCCACTCAGCCCCTGCCCCCCCCCCACTCAGCCCCTGCCCCCCCCACTCAGCCCCTGCCCCCCCACTCAGCCCCTGCCCCCCCACTCAGCCCCTGCCCCCCCACTCAGCCCCTGTGCCCCCTCTCAGCCCCTGTGCCCCCTCTCAGCCCCTGTGCCCCCTCTCAGCCCCTGTGCCCCCTCTCAGCCCCTGTGCCCCCTCAGCCCCTGTGCCCCCTCTCAGCCCCTGTGCCCCCTCTCAGCCCCTGTGCCCCCTCTCAGCCCCTGTGCCCCCTCTCAGCCCCTGTGCCCCCTCTCAGTCCCTGTGACCCCTCTCAGCCCCTGTGACCCCTCTCAGCCCCTGTGACCCCTCTCAACCCCTGTGACCCCCTCTACAGCTCCTGTGCCCCCTGCCCCCTCCACCATACCCCCACTACAGCTCCTATTCCCTTAGTACAGTCCCTTAGTATCCCCACTACAAAACCTCTCCCCCACTTGCAGCCAATATCACCCACACCACAGCCCTTTTCCCAAATTGTAGCCATCAACCTACTTCAGAACCTATCTCCCACTATATATCCTAACCACCCAATTACAGCCCATACCCTCCACGACAGCCTCTAACCCACAACTACAGTTCTTGTCCTCCACAACAGTCCCTAGCCCCCTTACTAGACCCCATAACTTTTCAATTACAGCCACTACTTGCACACTTCCCGATATTAGATTCTGGATCCGCCCCTGCTCTGTATGCCTGTATCTGTATGACTATATGAGTGTGTCTGTATGTCTTTGTATGCCTGTGTGTGTGTGTGACACACAAAGAGGCTGGGTAAAGTAAGAGACACACAAGAGGGTGTAAAACATAGTAAAGGGGGATAAAATACACTAAAGATGGTAATAAATTCAAAAGGGGGTTTACAGGACACACACTTGAAGACACATTTTTTTAAAAAGGGTTTGGGTGCGCGGCAAAATGTATCTTTGCCTGTGGAGCCAAAAATCCTTGCACTGACCCTGATGTTCCCTATAGAGATGCATTGATTCAATGCATCTTTACGAGGATATTCTGATTGGCACAGCACTGCGTTTTGTCGTGCATGTGAAATAGCCTCAAAATGATTTCCTATGGGAAAGCATTGGATTAGCTGAGATCATCAAAATTGATAATGTGAGCCATTGAGGTGGGACCATATGGGGACAAGGAGAGTGGGGAAAAAAGATAAGCAAAATCACCTTTTCAGAGCGATCTAAGGGGGGGCTGGTAGCATAAACAGCCACACAGGCAGGAATATACGTTTGCATGTAATCATTTAGAATCCAGGCAAACGTATTGAACAGAGATGGAACATGCAATGATACTCCTGCATTGCAGATCTTGGTCCCTATTGCATTTACATTAAAAATGATTTTGATAATAATAATGATGTTGATGTTGAGATATTGTGCCTCCTTGTTCTCCAGATACAGAATGACACACAATGAAATGTAAATCTAGTTTGGCTATCCAACTGCAAAACAAAATTGATGCCGCAATGAGATAGGGAAAATAATTAAACGGCAATTATAAGTATCTTAGGAAATCTAGCTATATGTTTTATAATTTGTAAATTAAATACAAACTGGTGGAAAACAATAAGTGCATCGACAACAAGGACAGAAGATATGAATTCATTTTCAATTTTCAACTTCTTAATTATAAGGTAACTTTAGAGAGTTAGTCAAAAAAAATCCATCTGTCATGTCCTTAGTTAAGAAGAAAGTAGAGGTCACTCATATGGTCGCTGTAACCCAGGGGTTCTCAACCCAGTCCTCAGGACCCCCTACCAGTCCAGGATTTGGGGATAACCTGGGTGTGTCTAAGGTGTTTAGAAAAAGGGAAAAAAAACACCTTAGACTCTAAGGTGTTTTTTTCTTTCTTTTTCTAAATACCTTAGACACACCCAGGTAATCCCTAAACCCTGGACTGGTAGGGGGTCCTTGAGGACAAGGTTGAGAACCCCTACTTTAACCCATCTCAAATAATTTGTTATGGGCCTATGTCACTGGCTGTAGTTTTTCCCTGTTGTACCCCTATTAGCCCGATGTTACAGCATCCATAAAGTACAGGAAGATTTACTTTGGTGGCCAGTCATAGGCTTAGAGAATCTCAGAATGTTCTCAACCTATCTCTAGCTTCCCATAATGAGTAATAGTACAGACTGTTATTCACAATGGACAAGTCTGTCACCGGCCACTTTCGCTAGTTCCATTCTCTAGCAAGAGGGCCAATACTGTCAGCCCTAGAGCAGGCTTATTATTATAAGATGTTAATTCTAGAAAGAATAAATATGTACTTAAATGTCAATATAATATGAAAAAAACATACATTAACACAACTAGAATGGTTTTTACCTGCCTGCTGCATTTCTGAGGTTTAGGAAGAATACATAGCACCATGACATGCTGTCAGACGATTGGTTCAATACTAACATTCTTACAGCACAGATCAATATGTTGATGGACAGAATAATAGACATTACATGTTTTGCATTGCAGATCACCAGGGCTACCTGTGATTGTGTAGAGGAAAATATGTAACACTCTTCCCAACTCTCTCTGCATTGATTGTGTGTCATAATAAAATTGTTTGGATTGAACAAAACTGCCAACTGCTGTCAGGAACTATATCTTTGGTTGGAGTTTAAAACTAAAACGTTAAATAAAGATGCCCTAAAACTGGATAGATACAACAAGTTACTGCAGTCAAACAGCTGAACTGGGGCACCGACACATTTAAATATTGTTTAAAAACCACTATAAGACTTAGTCTTGGGAACTTCAGTCAGTGAGGTCAACATACAAAATATTGAGGTTAGGTAAACTAGAATCCTTAATGGATTGATCATGGCAGTCAGTGTGACAGAGTAAAAACATTAAGAGATAAGCAAAGTAGAATAAAAAACATCAGTGACCCATATCAAGCTAAATAAATACATGTTAAATGGCCAAAAGTATCTGGTCACAGATCAAACCTGTTAATTAATTCCATCTATCAAGTATGTCAACCCTGCCAAGTATTTGGTCTTCATCATAAAGACTTGTTAAGGTTTTAGGTTTTACCCAGTATTCACTGCTCTACCTACTCTGTAGATTTTGTCTGACCAGCAATAGCATAGAAAATACCATCTATAAGCACTGTATTGCATTCCTTGAATCATACTGTCAAGAATTTTCAGGGGCTTAAAATTCCCAAGTCCAAAGTTACCATCCAGGCCACAGTTAGGCACCACTACAAGCCTGAAGGATCCATAGCTAGTGATGTCATGCACATAAAATTTTCGGTTCGCGAACAGTGAACGCGAACTTCCGCAAATGTTCGCGAACGGGTGAACCGCCATGGACTTCAATGGGCAGGAGATTTTTTTTTATTTTTTTTTTTATTCTTTATTTTAGTAGTGCATATAGTATACATGGATGCTTGCATAGCCACAACAGTCGGTGCAGGCTAGACATAGATATAGAAAAAAAACAAAAAAAAAAACAGTTGTATGGCTCATTAACGTTGCACATTTTTTTTTTCTGTTAATACATGAGAATAGGAACAGGTTGAGTCTGAAGCTGCCATGGTGGGTTATGTAGGCTGAGTTATGGTACATTTCAACGGTGTTGCACATAGCCCTACAGCATGTGAAAAAGTTGTGTTTTGCTACCTGTTTGGTACATATTTATGCTAGTGTTGTTAGTGAAGGCTGAATAATTACATTAGGTTAGTTAGTGTGTTAGTGCCAGCGCAGCTCTTGGATTGCCACAAAAATACCCGCTGCAAAGGACAGCTGGTTGTCATAACTAAGGGGTAGAGAGTTTACCACGAGGAGGGAGGGCCCCCCTATTGGTGTCCTTAGTGAGGTGTGCCCTCATCGCTAGCATGGAGAAGTGGCCTAAACAGTGAATTGTAGAGCATAACATAAAAGTATAAGAGTAACACCAAAGGAAAAACAGTAAAAAATACTACAACATTTGCAGATAGAAACTACGTGAGGCATCTGTAGTGTCTAGAGTCCCGGTCAGCCAACCCCCGCAAGAGGTATACCACAGTCCCACTCTGGTGCCTTTGTGAGTCTTGGCCTTAGTCGCGGCATGTGGTCAGGGGGCGCCCCGTGTTGTGGTTGTGGGACGTTGTTGGGCTGACCTGGTGTTGCCGCCATTTTGGGCCCTGTGCCTCGCCATCTCCACTCCCGGTATAGTGTCACTCCCTTCTTAGGTGAGGTGATTCCCAGCTGGGAAGCCTTCTGCTTGCCAGTGTGCCTCATGCTCTGATGTCCTCTGCATCTCTGTGCCCTGTCAGCCATCGAGTAGCACAGTCCGTGAGCCGGTCTAGGCCCAGAGGGTCCTCTTCGTGTCTGTAGGCATCGCTGCGATATGTGCCTCTTCTGACTGTGTGGAGCCAGTGTCGTTCTTTGCCGGATCGGCGGTGGGGCGGGAAGGCCGGCTTGCATTGGCGCCCTGCTTGGGTAAGTGAGGGCGTGTGGTGGCTGCGCGGGTGCTGTTTCGCTTGATGGAAGTGAGTGGTCGTGGCGAGGCAGGTGGGTTTAGCTTACCCACCAGCTTTCTCCAGAATGCCTCGAAATGGTTGTTTATTCGAGTGAGGATATCGTGTGAGTTGTCACTGTGGTCGTAAGCAAACGTTGTGTCCGCCATCTCAGGGAGGTCTCCGTTTACCGTCTTTTGCGGTGTCCCCCTTCTCCTCACGCTCAGGGTCGCCACCCCAGGGTGGACCGGGATTACCCCCGCCGGTCCCAGGGGGGGTAGCAGGGCTTGCTTGTGCGGTGGGCAGCTTCAGAGTGCCTCCAGGACAGGGGAGCGGCCGCCTCCCCCACCCGCTGCAGACAAGGCCGCAGTGTCGGTCGTGATTTCATCTGGCCCCAATCAAGTCGCTTAAGAGCCCATTGTGTGCCCTCCATCGCTGGTGGCATGTGGGTGCTTGGGAAAGTTGTTTGTGTCGCTTGGGTGAGCAGATTTTCTCTTGTTTTGTCAGGCTTTTGTGGGAGCTCATTGTGACAGATCCATCTGTATAGACTTATATTGCTGGTTCGTCTGTTTGCTTTAATTTCGTTGGATTTCCTGTCCGTATGCCCCTGTTCATGTGTTTCCCCAAATACCGATTGAAACTACCGAACGGACGGCCACCCAGGAGAGGAGTGTGCTGCTAGTTAACCTATTGGCCTCAATTAGAACGTTGCGGTTAACCGCAGACATCTCTCCATTCCATTCGTACGGGTGGTCATCGTTCATATGCCGACCACGAGGCGGCGGCCATTTTGGGACACGAGGAGAATCAGCGGTGTAAGGTGCAAATCCTATGGAACTAAAAACGGATACTTTATCTGCCAAACACCGCTGGAAGCTGCCGCCCGC
The DNA here is from genome assembly GCF_036172605.1 of Pelobates fuscus. Taxonomy (NCBI): domain Eukaryota; kingdom Metazoa; phylum Chordata; class Amphibia; order Anura; family Pelobatidae; genus Pelobates; species Pelobates fuscus. Next base: position 45,865,002 of record NC_086319.1, on the reverse strand, counting down.
CTTCTATTTAGTCGAGGTGTACAAACACCGGTCAGTTCGGGAGTTTCTATCATTCGTATGGACTTTACCCAGGTAGCCGTCCCATGGAGTCATTCGTATACCGAAGGACTTGTGAAAGACTTTGACTCCATGGCGATTGAACTAGGTACATCGGATCTGAGCGCTATTCGGTAGAAATATGCACTCAGATCCAGGCTATCTGGGGATACGTTACACGAACCATATGCATTCTGTATTTTTGAATTTATGTATTTTATTGTATTTTTCTTATTATGTTTTAAAATGGCGTTTGTCTCTATCCTGGGAGATAATTAGGTTTCTTCCTAATTATCTCCGGGATAGAGAAGAAGGATTTATGGGTAAAATGGGAAGGGCTTATATTGAAGCCACTGTGATTGGCTACTGTCCAATATATTGTACAGTCTTCCACAAGGTCCCCTAGGGGAGTGTCCACCTTGTGGAGACCCGCATAAATACCGGGCAAGTAGCCCCCATTAAACACATTCCTGTTTGACCTTCAAGACGGAGCTTGGTCTCGTTTGTGGAGGGATTTATTATTGGGACAGTACTTTTCGTTATTCCTAGCTGTGGAAGGATTTCGACTGAATTGCTGATCGGGAGTTGCCACGTTCATATGCTCCATTCGGGAGTTTGACGATCGGCTGGATTAAAACTGCATTTCTGGAGAAAGGGGATTATTCACTAAACGGCGGCTTCCTTCCCCTGGCGGTGAGTGTCGTAACACTCATGAAAAGCACGACTATCCGCCATGATGGTCAGGCCCCGCCCTCGGGCAGGCGATTTTTTTTAAAACCCACAGGGACTCTTTCTAACCACAATAGTGATGGAAAAGTTGTTTCAAGGGGACTAACACCTGGACTGTGGCATGCCGGAGGGGGATCCATGGCAAAACTCCCATGGAAAATTACATAGTTGATGCAGAGTCTGGTTTTAATCCATAAAGGGCATAAATCACCTAACATTCCTAAATTGTTTGGAATAACGTGCTTTAAAACATCAGGTATGATGTTGTATCGATCAGGTAGTGTAAGGGTTACGCCCGATTCACAGTGACAGACCAAACTCCCCGTTTAACGCACCACAAACAACCGCAAACAGTCCATTTGCACAACCGCAAACTCCCCATTTGCACATGTTTTAGTGCAAACAAGTCTAACTACTAATATAGTTGAAACATGCTACTTTTATTCATGCCAGACAACCATGCAGGCCAGACTAACAAACATGCCAGGGCCCATCATAGTTAACCACCTCAGATAGTAACATGGCTCCCTCTATATAGAGAGTAAACATGGCTCCTCTCTATATACATAGTAACATGGCTCCCTCTATATACAGTGTAAACATGGCTCCCGCTATATACAGAGTAACATGGCTCCCTCTATATACAGTGTAAACAAGGCTCCTCTCTATATACAGAGTAACATGGCTTCCCTCTATATACCGTGTAAACATGGCTCCCTCTATATACAGAGTAACATGGCTCCCTCTATATACAGAGTAACATGGCTCCCTCTATATACAGAGTAAAATGGCTCCCTCTATATACAGAGTAACATGGCTCCCTCTATATACAGAGTAACATGGCTCCCTCTATATACAGAGTAACATGGCTCCCTCTATATACAGAGTAACATGGCTTCCCTCTATATACTGTGTAGACATGGCTCCCTCTATATACAGTGTAGACATGGCTCCCTCTATATACAGTGTAGACATGGCTCCCTCTATATACAGTGTAAACATGGCTTCCCTCTATATACCGTGTAGACATGGCTCCCTCTATATACAGAGTAACATGGCTTCCCTCTATATACCGTGTAAACATGGCTCTCTCTATATACAGAGTAACATGGCTCCCTCTATATACAGAGTAACATGGCTCCCCTCTATATACAGTGTAAACATGGCTCCTCTCTATATACAGAGTAACATGGCCCCCTCTATATACAGAGTAACATGGCTCCCTCTATATACAGAGTAACATGGCTCCCTCTATATACAGAGTAACATGGCTTCCCTCTATATACTGTGTAGACATGGCTCCCTCTATATACAGTGTAGACATGGCTCCCTCTATATACAGTGTAGACATGGCTCCCTCTATATACAGTGTAAACATGGCTTCCCTCTATATACCGTGTAGACATGGCTCCCTCTATATACAGAGTAACATGGCTTCCCTCTATATACCGTGTAAACATGGCTCTCTCTATATACAGAGTAACATGGCTCCCCTCTATATACAGAGTAACATGGCTCCCCTCTATATACAGAGTAACATGGCTCCCCTCTATATACAGTGTAAACATGGCTCCTCTCTATATACAGAGTAACATGGCTCCCTCTATATACAGTGTAAACATGGCTCCTCTCTATATACAGAGTAACATGGCTCCCTCTATATACAGTGTAAACATGGCTCCTCTCTATATACAAAGTAACATGGCTCCCTCTATATACAGTGTAAACATGGCTCCTCTCTATATACAGAGTAACATGGCTTCCCTCTATATACCGTGTAAACATGGCTCCCTCTATATACAGAGTAACATGGCTCCCCTCTATATACAGAGTAACATGGCTCTGATCTGATCTATATACAGAGTAACATGGCTCCCTCTATATACAGTGTAAACATGTATCCCTCTATATACAGAGTAACATGGCTCCTGAGCTGCCGGTGGGGGCCCTATAAAAGAATAATGGGGTGGGGACCTATTGTCCTTCCCCGCCCCCACCCCTGAGCGGCGGGTGGGGGTCCTAAGTTACAATAAGAGGGGGGGGACCTACTGTCCGCCCCCACCCCTGAGCTGCGGGTGGGGGCCCTATAAAAGAATAACGGGGGGATCTACTAAAAAACATTAAGGGGGGAGCCTACTGTCTCCCCCGGCCCCCACCCCTGAGCGGCGGGTGGGGGCCCTAAATGAAAATCACCCCCTCCCCCATTAAAGGTGACTAGGGGTCCCCAAGCCCCTAGTAGCACACATAAATAAAAAAGCCCCTACCTACCCCCCTCACCCTAAAAAATAGTGAGGGGGGAATAAAATTACTACCCTGTAAAGTAAAATTCAACTTACTGTTCAACGTCTTCTTTTTTCTAAAATCTTCTTTTTTCAGCCCCAAAAAAGGCCAAATAAAAAGCCATCATACCCGTCGAACTTAAAAAAAAAAAAAAAAAAAAAACGAGCGCAAAAAATAAATTAATCCATCTTCACCCATGGAGGGCTCCGCGCAGACTAGGGTATTAACATATACCCTATTGTTACAATTGTTACTTGAAAAGCATGAGGAATGCCGTTGGAGTACCACATGCTCATTTGTTATACCTCCATGCACTACAAAAATAAAGGATTTAAAAAAAAAATAAAAAAAATAAAAAATAATACAAAAATAATACAAAAATAAATTAAAAAATGTATGCAGCTTCCAAATGAATCTGAGGTGGGAGGGTATGCTAGGGAGGGTGTGCTGCTGATTGGCTGGAATGTGTCTGCTGACTGTGAGGTACAGGGTCAAAGTTTACTCAATGATGACGAATAGGGGGCGGATCGAACCGCGCATGTGTTCGCCCGCCACTATGTTCGCCAGGAACTGTTCGCCAGCGAACCGTTCGGTACATCACTATCCATAGCATATTTACCAGGATGAATTTTCTCTCACAAGGGCTAAATTTTCCCTCACAAGTCTCCCTCCAAGTCAACGGTGCTACCATCAGCTCCACCACGCAGGCTCGCTGCCTAGGTGTTCTCTTTGACTCCAACCTCTCCTTCAAGCCTCATGTTCAATCTATCGCCAAATCCTGTCATTTCCATCTCAAAAACATTGTGCGCATCCGCCCCTACTTCACGCCAGATGCGACTAAGGTGCTGGTCCATTCCACTGTCCTTTCTCGCCTTGACTACTGTAATCCGCTTCTCAGTGATCTTACGTGCTCCCAACTTGCACTGTTACAGTCCAGAACGAATGCGGCAGCAAGGCTCATCTTCCTGACCGCCCGCACCTCCCATGCCTCACCCTTCTGTCAGTCCCTACATTGGCTTCCTATAAAATATAGAGCTCAATTTAAAATTCTGGTTCTTGCTTTGAAATCTCTACGTAATGCTGCTCCCACCTATTTATTCCTCCCTTATATACAAGTATGTCCCGTCTAGGCCCTTACGATTTGCTGAAGACTTACGTCTATCTTCTGTCTGTACTCCCACCTCTGATGCTCGCCTTCAAGATTTCTCAAGGGCTGCACCGTTCCTGTGGAACTCGCTTCCCTCCTCCATTAGATGCTCACCCAGTCTCCACTGCTTCAAAAAATCATTAGAAACCCACTTCTTTATAAAAGTGTATCAATTAAACTGTTAATAACTCCTGACTGATTCCTCTTCTGCAACTGTCACTACTCTAATACTATCCTTACCTTTTTGTGTCATTTTACCCCACTCCCTCTAGCATGTAAGCTCATTGAGCAGGGCCCTCAACCCCTCTGTTCCTGTGTGTCCAACTTGTCTTGTTACATGTCTGTTCGTCCACATATTGTAAAGCGCTGCAGAATTTGATGGCGCTATGTAAATACCATAATAATAATAATAATTAATAATAACAAATGGCTACTGGCAAGTGCACATTTTGTGCCCTGCTCTAGATAATAAAAAAATACAGGGTTCCAGTATATATCCCATAAAGAACTTTCCTTTATCTGATAAACCTAGCATGGCTTCAAGCATAGACTCCCATATGAGCTTTATAATAATTCAACTTGGGAAAAACAGCCAATCAATAGCTATAAAGCACTACCTCCAGACTGCAATTCCTGTTATTCTTATAGTTAAGGTAAAATACGACCTAGTAGAAAGCATGCATCCATATCCTCCCTAACTTATGTGACTCACTTAATCATTAAAGATTCACTAGATTCTTCTGATACCAAACACCATAGACACAGTAACCCTATATCCTACAAGAGATAAAGATATAGTCTGTAGGCACGTAGTGAAATAATCAAAGGGAAGCTAAGACTAGGTGAATAATCAATAACATGGGCATGTATCACTCATTTACATATCTTTATACTTCTTTTTATTTTAGACAAAGGATCAGAGCTATAGAAATGTTAAAACTGTTTATAATACTCTGAAATAATGCTCTAAATACTTTGTTTTCTTATACTGAGCACATTTACAAATAAATTGCTATAAAACTTGGCTATATAGAAAATATAGCCCTTTCCATGCATGGAACTGTGGTATTTTTAGACAGGGACGTATTCAACTGCATCATAACCGCCAGATATTTACGGGTTTGTTTTAGAACGCCTTCATTAAAAACAAGAGACATTTGTGGCATTTATTCTCACTTTCATGTGTGACATTTCAAAGGCTGAATGAGAAGCTTAGTGTGAAGAACACTGCCTTTGAAACCGGTAAACCTGATCTGAATATGAATTGTAACCATTCTATCAACCTTGTGGAGAAATATCAAGTTCTTTCTCTGCATTTGGGCATTCAACATTATCAAGTTAGACATCAAGGCACCTGCAAATGTCTTTGTGAACTAGAGGATCAAGTTTTAATTGTTAAATAAACTTTACATGGAATGTTTCACATAGCTAAGAAATGTGTACAAAACTATAAAACGCAATAACATAAGAACTTTTAGTTTGAAGGGTTAGTGCAGGCACTGTGACCACTTCAGTGAGCTGAGGTGGTGTTGGTGCCTTGAGCCTGTATAGGCAGCATTTTGCTTTGAAACACTGTACATATGGATATTTACTTTTCTACTGCTGGAGCTGTAACGTCACCTCTGGCAGCGTCAGTGAGGCATAATTAGTCAGCCCAGGAAAAGAGGCTTTGTTGTATAGGGAGAGGCATTATTAGTAGAAAGAGGGAAGTGCTCATGCCATTGTACAGAACACTGGTGAGACCTCACTTGGAGTATTGTACGCAGTACTGGAGACCGTATCTTCAGAATGATATTGATACCTTAGAGAGAGTTCAGAGAAGGGCTACTAAACTGGTTCATGGATTGCAGGATAAAACTTACCAGGAAAGGTTAAAGGATCTTAACATGTATAGCTTGGAGGAAAGACGAGACAGGGGGGGATATGATAGAAACATTTAAATAATACATAAAGGGAATCAACACAGTAAGGGAGGAGACCATATTTAAAAGAAGAAAAACTACCACAACAAGAGGGGCTAAGGGTTAAAAATAATATCAGGAAGTATTACTTTACTGAGAGGGTAGTGGATGCATGGAATAGCCTTCCAGCTGAAGTGGTAGAGGTTAACACAGTAAAGGAGTTTAAGCATGCGTGGGATAGGCATAAAGCTATACTAACTATAATATAAGGATAAAGACTATTGAAAGTATTTTTAAAATTGGGCAGGCTAGATGGGCCAAATGGTTCTTACTTGCTGTCACATTCTATGTTTCTATGGCTAATGCTAATTTTGTGCAAACCTTGATGTGCAGATGCTCATTTATTGGCCGAGAGCACTCAGCTGATGTGCTTAGCAAATCAATAAGCAGCAGTATTGTCAACTGGCTTCTTTTGCTCTGCAGAAGTTGGATGGCCTGAATCTGCCTTCAAAGAAGAGCAGGAACTCAGTGGGAACTGGGTTACAGGGCAAATCATTACAGCAGACTGTCGTGGTTATGATGGTTGAAGTAATCCTTTAATCATTCATACCACCTGGGCTACTTCCCAAAACTGACTCCACTTGCAACTTTTAGTGAATCCCCATTAGTTGAAACAGATATTTCAAATTCATAATTCTCTAAAATGTTAACTGTAGTAGAGGTACAATGAAGAACACGTTGATATTGGTAAGGGTCCAGTGAAAGTATTCTGTTGAGTTAATATCATGGTGCATTACTTTAGAATTGAAGACTGGAATACTAAGCTAATATTACAGATGAAGAATGAATGGGTGACTCAGATTCTGTTATGTTTATACTGTAAATCCACCGTAAAAAAAAAGTTTAAGGAGCCATTCATTTGAGATCATTTTAGATTTGCACAAACGTTCAAGCCTTATATTCATATGTGCATGTAATATTGAATAATGTGAGCGAAATGTCTGTCATGAGAAGATACACAATCATGAATTTTTTAGATAACATTTTATCAAAGTCTTTGAACTTTGTGAAAGAAAATTATACCTCTGGGATTTTTTGAAGACATAAAAAAGTTGCTACCATTTTTATAACATCACTAGTATCTAGCAACTAATGACTTTTGACAGAGTAGGTAGAGCAGTGAATACTGGGTAAAACCTAAAACCTTAACAATTCTTCATGATGAAGACCAAATACTTGGTAGGGTTTAAATGTTGGCATGATTGATAGATGGAATTAATTAGCAGGTTTGATCTGTGACCAGATACGTTTGGCCATTTAACATGTATTTATTTAGCTTGATATGGGTCAATTGTGTTTTTTATTCTACTTTGCTTATTTCTTAATGTGTTTATAAAGATATGTAAATGAGTGATACATGCCCATGTTATTGATTATTCACCTAGTCTTAGCTTCCCTTTGATTATTTCACTACGTGCCTACAGACTATATCTTTATCTCTTGTAGGATATAGGGTTACTGTTGCTACGGTGTTTGGTATCAGAAGAATCTAGTGAATCTTTAATGATTAAGTGAGTCACATAAGTTAGGGAGGATATGGATGCATGCTTTCTACTGGGTCGTATTTTACTTCAACTATAAGAATAACAGGAATTGCAGTCTGGAGGTAGTGCTTTATAGCTATTGAGTGGCTGTTTTTCCCAAGTTGAATTATTATAAAGCTCATATGGGAGTCTATGCTTGAAGCCATGCTAGGTTTATCATATAAAGGGACGTTCTTTGTGGGATATATCCTGGAACCCTGTATTTTTTTATTATATAGAGCAGGGCACAAAATGTGCACTTGCCAGTAGCCATTTGTTATTGTTATTATTATTATTATTATGGTATTTATATAGCACCATCAAATTCTGCAGCACTTTACAATGGGTGGACGAACAGACATGTAGTTATAACCAGACAAGTTGGACACACAGAAACAGAGGGTTGAGGGCCCTACTCAATGAGCTTACATGCTAGAGGGAGTGGGGTAAAATTACACAAAAAGGTAAGGATAGTATTAGAGTAGTGACAGTTGCAGAAGAGGAATCAGTCAGGAGTTAGTAACAGTTTAATTGATACGCTTTTATAAAGAAGTGGGTTTTTAATGATTTTTTGAAGGAGTGGAGACTGGGTGAGCATCTAACGGAGGAGGGAAGCGAGTTCCATAGGAATGGTGCAGCCCTCGAGAAATCTTGAAGGCGAGCATTAGAGGTGGGAGTACGGACAGAAGATAGACGTAAGTCTTCAGCAAATTGTAAGGGCCTAGACGGGACATACTTGTATATAAGGGAGGATAGATAGGTGGGAGCAGCATTATGTAGAGATTTGAAAGCAAGAACCAGAATTTTAAATATTTTATAGGAAGCCAATTTTAGCATGAAACAGACAAGTTGTAAATGTAGCTGAGCAAATCTGTCCCATTTTAATATTTTGGTCAAAATGTGCGACCCCTTGCAAAATTGACCGTTTATTGAACAACTCTGCATCTGTTACAAATGTGTAGTCATTTGCAAGGGTAATTTAAGTCTGTAGCAATCAATCATACAGTATGAATTGTTTTCCAATATGGCTTCACATCACCATCACACTTATTCTCTGTTCAAAGTTTGGAGTATGACAGACAAACAATATCCTCTGCAGAACTCATTGAATTTATAATGACAGAATATATGTTATTTACATTTTTGTGGATGTGAAATGAAAATAATGCACTATGGGATATATTTGTGAATGCAGTATAACATTTAGTACATTATTTCCTTTTGTTTATTAAGGGTAAGATTTGTAAGGCCTATTGCATAATTTAATGTTGCTTAAGGGACTATGGAATTCAGAATGTCAACTTTATTCAAAATTACAATTTACCCAGTTTTAGTACCTTTTTGAATTATAATGCAAGGTTTTCTGTGAAGGTCATCTGCAAGTTGAAACTCAAGTAAAGTCTCTGTAGGGCTGCTTTTAGCGAAAGTTTGTCCTTATATTGAATATGGTCAATGGTTTTGTCCTTATATTGAATATGGTCAACAGCAGATTAATCTTTAAATTGGTATAAACATTGAGTTATAAGATTATTTCAGTAAACATACAAAGTCACAACATTAAAACTACCTGCACAATATCCTGAAGTCCTCCAAAACAGCTCTGATTCATCAAAGCATGGACTCCACAAGACCTCTGAACATGTCCTTTGGTATCTGGCATCAAGACATTATCAGCAGATCCTTTAAGTTCTGCAGGTGGTGAGATGGGGCCTTCATGAATCGGATTTGTTGTTCCAGCATATCTGGGGAATTTGGAGGCCAATTTAACACCTTGAACTCATTGTCATGTTTCTCAAACCATTCATTAACAATGTTTGCAGTGTGGCAGGGTGCCTTATCACGTTCAAAGAGGCTACTGCCATCGGGGAACTCCATTACCATGCTAGGGTTACATGGTCTGTAACTATCTCTAAGTGGTGTGTGTCTAGTTAAACATCCACATTAATGCCATGACCCAGGGTTTCCTAGCAGAACATTACCAAGAGCATAAGCATAACACTGCCTCCTCTGGCCTACCTTCTTCCCATAGTGCATCCTGATGCCATTTCTTCTCCAGCCAAATGACACACCCGGCCCCATAAGCTGTAAACTGCAATGTACTGTGTGTTCTGACATCTTCTGGGCCAGCATTATGTTTTTCAGCAACTTGAGCTACAGAAGCTGTTGTGTGATCGTACCACAAGGGCTGGCATTCGCTCCCAACATGCATCAATGAGCCTTGAACACCCATAACCCTGATGGTGGTTTATCGATTTTCCTTACTGGACACACTTTTGTTAGATACTAACCACAACATACCAGGACACCCCACAAAACTTGCTTTTTTGAAAATGCTCTGACCCGGTCATCTAGCTATCACTATGTGGCCTTTGTCACAGATCTTTTAACTTGCTTGTTTTTCCTGCTTCCAAAACATGCAATTAAAGAACTGACTGTTCACTTACTGTCTAATCTATCCCACCCCTTGGCAGGGGCCATGGTAATGATATAATCAAAGTTATTCACTTCAACTGTCAGTGGTATTAGTGTTGTGGCTGATCAGTGTCATATGTAGTTTGATCCCTTGAGTTCCTATATGTTTTGGAAAACTGTTTGGAACAGGATTGCCCAATTTGTCTCTGAGAACTAACTTTAATTCATGTGGAGGCCACTTTCAAACTGGAAAGAGAATAATGAAGGTGTTTTGCAGAATTTAGGTATTAGGTTGTGTATTAAATTATATTAAATTACAACTGAAGAAGAGATCCCTGATCTTCTCATGTTTCCCAAGGTCCTACATTGCCATTAGTATGCACGTGTTAAAATATATACAAATTATTGCACTCTATTGAGTGAGAAAGAAAAAAGAGTCACTGAATGCATACTGGTCGCAATATCTGGGATGATAATAATAATAATAATAATTAATAATAACAGTATTTAACCTGGAAAGTCACATTCAGATTATTCTGGATGTCAAGTATGTCCTGGGAATGTTACCTTAGCCCAACATCCAGGATTTTGCTCCCACACTATACTGACTAGTGAGCCCTGTGCACTAAAGGAACTTTCTTCACTCCATTCTGAACAAGATAATAGGAATGTATTTCTGGGCTTTCATGGCTTTCAGGATTTATTATTCCATTGACAAAAAGACAATAACTCAATCAAGGGCTTCCTTCATTACAAATAACCTGTCTTCCAAAAAAGACTAAGTGAAAAGCTATCTTTTAAATTCACTATAATCTACAATCCTTGGATGTGCTATATTATATCTTCTGAGGCAATTTTCTCATCACAGTGCAACACTGCAAAATATCTGGGTGTTTTATAAATAAGTACGATGGTAATCTCTGGCCAATGTCAATGCAACTAATGATCTTCTCATCAATATCCTACTAGACTTGGTGTGTTTTTGTGACCTTCTGTGCTAATATCCAAAGAAGAAAAATTAGAAAAGCTTCAGTCTTCGACCTCAGTCTTGACCTATCTAGAGCTCGGGTCAGTAATGCGACTCAAGTATTTCTTGTCCTTTATATCAAAACAAAAATAATACATTTGGGCTGTTACATTGCACATCTTGGATCTCTAAATAAATGAAAATACACCAGAATCCCAGGACACCAGATACAGAGGTCATACAAACTAAACATACACTAAAAAGAAATTATTGGATGACGAGCAATCAATTTGCTAATAAAAGAGATGACAAAAATAGCTTAGAGGAAAACTATATGTTAATTTTCATTTTCATTTTCAACAGCATCTTAAATAATGTTGAGTAATCATCATAATGTAGGATAATATGCTTACAAATTACCAGTATTTAGAAATCTCATTCATTATCAAAATGTGTTCTTCTTGCTGTTCTGTAATAAATACAATAATGGCTTTTCAATACAGAAACATCTATCTATCTATCTATCTATTTTGCAGCATTAACAAATATATATGTATTATTCAATTTTTATAATTAAATTTTTCTATAATTATAATGTAATTTTTTATATATATATATATATATATATATATATATATATATATATATATATATATATATATATTGTATATATGTCTTAAAATTTGAACAAATCCTATGCTGCTTACAGCCTTACAAGCTACTTGTAGAAGTGGAAGTGGACCGGTCAAGAAGAGTAGGAGGTCCGAGTCCATTCAGGAATCAAGGTGTTCTCTTGGAAAGTTTTGGTATCTGGTTGATTGGATAGGATAAAGTCCTTGTGTTGAGTTAATGCTTCAGGCGTTCATGCTTCATGTTTAGTCAGAGAATTTCATACCCTCCCAGTGAGCAGTGGTAGTGTTACATCGATGTCATTACTCTAAAATTATTTCCACTGCCCCCTTACATTTTGGGGCATGATTTTAAAGCTAAAGTGCTTGGTGCTTTAATCAATGACATGTTGTGGTTTCTTATTGGTCCCTATTGTGCATAAAGTATTCTTAGTGCTTATTCTGGTTTTTGTTTCTGACTACTTGCTTTCCCACTACTCTGACCTCTGTCCACCAGGGGGCTTCAGTATCTACCTGTCTGCTACCTGACTCCTTTGTCTGGATGCAGTGCTGATCCACCTGCAGCCCCTTACCAATTAGAGTCAGCTCCTCCTAATCAGCAGGCGGCAAAAGCCAGCTCTGCATGAGGACTGGTATCTGGTCGTTTGATTTTTCCTGATGGATCTTTGTTACTCTGCTGACTGATTTCCTGGACTCTGACCTCTGCCTGCCTTACCGACTACAATACTCTGCTGCCAGCCCTGACTTCTGCTTCTCATCTGACCCTGCCTTTGGATTACCCCTTCATCTGTATTGCGCTTTGGTTTTTGCCTTCTCCTTGTGCCATCTCCTGCACCTGGGCTCCAACTCCTGGTAAACTCTGACAATATGTTATATTTGATTCAAATAGGATTACACTCTGCCATTTGTGGTTTACACTGTGACACTTGCCATTGCAATACCCACCAGGGGTTAAATTTTTACTAGCCATGGATAATTTTTAACTTGCCAATGCCTAGTGGAAAGAGGAAATTTTGTGCCTTATATATATATATATAATGTAAATCATAAAAAGAGAATCATCTACTAATGGTATAAGATATACTTATACGTAAGGGGTGCGTTAAAGTGCAAAAAAATAGATAATGGGGTGATTTACCATATGTGTATATGTAGATGTACAGGGGGGTGTAGGCAGTTCATAAAAGACAAAGAAGTACAGATATAGTGCAGATGGTAATAGTAAACAAATAATATGACTTTGTTTGGTCAGATAACGCACATTTATTGGAGCCTATAAATATTGGTTCCGTATAGATCATAGATATGCTCTTAGGGCAACATCACACCACTCCTTCAAACGGAATATACCCTCAAAAAAAAAAAAAAAAGAGCAAGAGAATGGGCCACCAATGTGTAGTATCACTAGTATAAAATGTATTAGATTGTCAGGATCGGGTCAGGGATCCAACACGCAGAGTACAAAGAGTAGCAGATACGTATACCGGTCCTTAGAATGGCCGGACTTAACGTATAACTACGATAGAATGGTCAGAGACAAGCCGAGGTCGAGGGAACGAGAAGACAGGTAAGCGAGAGACAAGCCGGGTCAAGGATAACAGAAAGACAGGAGAGTAAATATCAAAGCCGGGTCGGAACCAAAAGACAAGAGAATAACAAAGCACTGTGTGACTAGGCGGACTAGAACCACGACAGGGCAATGAGTAAATGAGATAGCCACTGTTAAGTATGCTGGTTAGGGAGAGAAGACACGCCTCCGGCGAGTCCTGATTCGTCTCCACTGATTTGAGTGACAGGGTGTTCCGGGTTGGCGTCATGACGTCGGCCTCTGAGCCTCCTGCTATAAAAGGAAGTGGCTCCCTCGCGGCCGGCGTTTGCAAGACCGGGTGAACCGCGAGGAACCGAGGAGACATGCCGTCCGGACGGATAAACTTCTAAGTCTCTACCTCTCTTAGAGGTAGAGGCTTCAGGTACCCTGACAGTACCCCCCCTCTCAGATACGCCCACCGGGCGGAAGGAGCCGGGGCGAGATGGAAAGCGGGAGTGAAATGCGCTGCGAAGGTGAGGAGCATGAACATCCTCTTGTGGTACCCAAGTCCTCTCCTCAGGACCATAACCCCTCCAGTTAACCAAATATTGTACTCTCCCCCGGGAGACACGAGAATCAATAATGGAGTTAACCTCATACTCCTCCTGACCCTCCACCTGAACAGGGCGCGGAGGGGCGATTGTGGAGGAGAATCTGTTACAGATTAGAGGTTTCAGCAATGACACGTGAAAGGAGTTTGGGATGCGTAAAGCGGCTGGGAGAGCTAGACGATACGCCACTGGATTAATTCGAGTCAAGATCCTGTAGGGACCAATATAACGAGGAGCGAATTTCATGGAAGGAACTTTAAGGCGAATATTCCTAGTACTCAACCAAACTCTATCGCCTGGAACAAAATTCGGAGCCGCCCTTCTACGTTTGTCAGCATGTTTCTTAACCAGCATAGAATTGTGTAGAAGAATCTGTCGAGTCTGATCCCACAACTTCCTCAAATTGGCCACATGGACATCAACCGACGGCACTCCTTGGGAAGGAGAAACCGAGGGAAGAATAGATGGGTGAAAGCCATAGTTCATGAAGAAGGGGCTTGAATGCGTAGAGTCACAAACGAGATTGTTGTGCGCAAACTCCGCCCAAGGAATCAAACCGACCCAATCGTCCTGGTGTTCGGAAACAAAACAACGTAGGTATTGCTCAATCTTCTGGTTGGTACGCTCGGCAGCTCCGTTAGACTGAGGATGATAGGCGGAGGAAAAATTCAATTTGATGCCTAATTGAGAACAGAATGATCTCCAAAAGCGTGAAACAAATTGGGAGCCTCTATCAGAAGTGATCTCCGAGGGAATCCCATGCAAGCGAAAAATTTCTTTAGCAAAGATTTCCGCCAATTCAGGAGAAGTCGGGAGTTTAGGCAACGGTACGAAATGTGCCATCTTGGTAAACCTATCGACTACGGTGAGGATAACAGTGTGCTTTTTAGAAACAGGCAAATCCACAATAAAGTCCATTGCCACACAGGACCAAGGTTTGCCAGGAATTTCCAGAGGCTGCAGAAGACCACAAGGAAGTGAATGCGGTAATTTAGTTTTAGTACAGACCACACAAACTCCGATAAAATCCTTAATATCCTTCCGTAGCGAAGGCCACCAGAAATCTTTGGAGATCAAAGAGTACGTCTTGCGAACACCCGGATGACCGGCCACCTTACTCTCGTGAAGACACTGTAAGAGCTCCAATTGGAGTTCAGGAGGAACGAAAAGTCTGGAAGCCGGAGTCAGTCTAGGTGCCAGATGCTGCAAGCTCCTTATCTGATCAAGTAGCGGAGAATGGACTTTGAGAGTAGTGTTAGCAATAATGTTACACTTGGGTACTATAGAGGACAAAACCGGCTCAGATACGGCAGCAGGTTCATACTGGCGAGATAAGGCGTCGGCTTTAGAATTCTTAGAACCTGACCTATATGTGAGTACGTAGTTGAAGTGAGTGAGAAATATGGACCAACGAGCCTGTCTAGATGATAGTCGTTTAGCCTCTCCAATATAGGATAAGTTTTTATGATCTGTCAAAATAGTAACAGGATGCAAAGTACCCTCCAATAAATGTCTCCACTCCTTCAAGGCCATTATAACCGCTAGTAGTTCCCTGTCACCAATGTCATATCTGCTTTCAGTACCTGACAACTTTTTGGAAAAGTATCCACAAGGATGTAATGGTTTATCTACACCCAACCTTTGGGACAGAACAGCACCTATACCTGTCTCAGAAGCGTCAACTTCGAGTAGGAAAGGTAGTGTAGTATCAGGGTGAACTAAAATTGGTGCGGAAGCAAACAGCTCCTTGAGTGTCTTAAAAGCCAGAAGTGCTTCAGTAGACCAATTCTTAGTGTCAGCCCCTTGTTTGGTCATATTGGTGATGGGAGCAATGATAGAGGAGTATCCCTTAATGAAACGTCTGTAGTAATTGGAGAAACCAATAAATCTCTGGATAGCCTTGAGACCCTTAGGTAAAGGCCAATCTAGTATGGATTGGAGCTTCTCCGGGTCCATTTCAAACCCTTCCCCAGAAATCACATAACCAAGAAAGGTAGTTTGTGATTGGTCAAAGCTGCATTTCTCTAGTTTGCAGTATAAGCCATGCTGAAGGAGTTTGTGTAAAACCCTTCTGACTTGTCCGTGGTGAGTCTCAATATCCCTGGAATGTATAAGTATATCATCAAGGTATACAATCACACAGTCATCTTGAAACTCCCTAAGAACCTCATTAATAAGGTCCTGAAATACCGCCGGGGCATTGCAGAGACCAAAAGGCATTACAGTATACTCATAGTGCCCATATCGAGTATTGAATGCAGTTTTCCACTCGTCACCGTCGTGAATTCTCACCAAATTATAAGCACCTCTAAGGTCTAACTTAGTGAAAATTTTAGAACTTTTTAATCGATCAAAAAGCTCGGTGATCAAGGGAATCGGATATACATTTCTGATGGTTATCTTGTTAAGACCTCGGTAGTCAATGCAGGGTCTTAAAGAACCATCCTTCTTTTTAACAAAAAAAAATCCAGCCCCAGCAGGAGAGGAGGATCTTCTAATGAACCCCTTGTCTAGGTTCTCACGAATATACTCCTCTAGAACTAAGTTTTCATTCGTAGACAAAGGGTATACATGACCCCTGGGGGGCATGGTACCAGAAAGTAAATTAATTTTGCAATCAAAAGGCCTATGTGGTGGTAAGGTATCAGCCTTTCCTTTGTCAAATACTGCCTTTAAATCTTGATACAGGGACGGTATCTGTACTTTGGTAGAGTCGGTAGCGTTATTAAGTGAGTTGACACTACAAAGAGGTGACACTTTCTTTAAACAATTCTCTTGACAATCCTGACCCCACGAAACTATCTCCCCTGATCTCCAATCTATAACGGGGTTATGTCTCTTAAGCCAGGAGTATCCCAGGACTATGGGAACAGAAGGAGATGAAATGAGTAGTAGGGATATTTCCTCCTTGTGTAGAATACCAGTAGTTAAGTAAAGGGGTATGGTCTCCCGGAAAATCACAGGCTCAACTAAAGGTCTACCATCAATGGCTTCAACAGCCAAGGGTGTCTTCCTTAACTGGGATGGGATAGTGTGTTTGGTGAGAAACTCTTGGTCGATAAAACTCTCAGCAGCGCCGGAGTCTATCAATGCCATAGTCTCTAAAGTTCCCTTCTCCCAAGTTAAAGAGACCGGTAATAGGAGTCTATGTTCTTTGTAGTTATGAGTAGAGGACAAAATCGAAACACCCAAGGTCTGTCCTCTAGAGAAACTTAGGTGCGAGCGTTTCCCGGACGACTGGGACAGCTCAAACGTACATGACCTCTGGCCCCACAATACATACACAGTCCTTCCCTTCTCCTGTACTGTCTCTCCTCCTCTGATAGACGAGTAAGGCCTAACTGCATAGGTTCTGAAACCTGTGGATTTTTGGTTTCAGAAATTTGAAATGATGGTGCTAGTGTAAAGGAAGATTTACCGGTTCTATCTCGAGTATTTTGTCTCTCCCTTAGACGTTCGTCAATACGAGAGATAAAGGAAATTAAGTCCTCCAGATTCTCGGGAAGCTCTCTTGTCGCTACCTCATCAAGTATTACATCAGATAATCCATTTAAGAATACGTCTATATAGGCCTGTTCATTCCATTTTACCTCTGCCGCCAAAGACCTGAACTCTAGTGCGTAATCCACAAGTGTTTGGTTGTCTTGTCTAAGGCGCAACAGTAATCTGGCTGCATTGACCCTCCTGCCAGGGGGATCAAAAGTTCTTTTAAAAGCAGCTACAAAAGCATTATAGTTATAGACTAATGGATTATCATTCTCCCACAACGGATTAGCCCATCTCAGAGCTTTCTCAATGAGTAAGGTAATAATAAATCCCACTTTAGCCCTATCAGTAGGGTATGAACGAGGCTGTAGTTCGAAATTAATACTAATCTGGTTCAAAAAGCCACGACACCTTTCAGGAGAACCAGCATAACGTACAGGTGGGGTAACTCGGGAAGAAGCACCTACAGTAACTACCTCTAGCCCTGAACCCACAGAAGAAGCAGACATATTACGCATCTCTTCAGGTGGATTAATAGGACGAGACAGCAGCGCCTGTAGTGCTAGAGCCATCTGATCCATCCTATGATCCATGGCGTCAAACCTAGGATCAGGGGAACCAAGCTGACAATTTGTACCTGCAGGATCCATGGCCCTGTCGTAATGTCAGGATCGGGTCAGGGATCCAACACGCAGAGTACAAAGAGTAGCAGATACGTATACCGGTCCTTAGAATGGCCGGACTTAACGTATAACTACGATAGAATGGTCAGAGACAAGCCGAGGTCGAGGGAACGAGAAGACAGGTAAGCGAGAGACAAGCCGGGTCAAGGATAACAGAAAGACAGGAGAGTAAATATCAAAGCCGGGTCGGAACCAAAAGACAAGAGAATAACAAAGCACTGTGTGACTAGGCGGACTAGAACCACGACAGGGCAATGAGTAAATGAGAGAGCCACTGTTAAGTATGCTGGTTAGGGAGAGAAGACACGCCTCCGGCGAGTCCTGATTCGTCTCCACTGATTTGAGTGACAGGGTGTTCCGGGTTGGCGTCATGACGTCGGCCTCTGAGCCTCCTGCTATAAAAGGAAGTGGCTCCCTCGCGGCCGGCGTTTGCAAGACCGGGTGAACCGCGAGGAACCGAGGAGACATGCCGTCCGGACGGATAAACTTCTAAGTCTCTACCTCTCTTAGAGGTAGAGGCTTCAGGTACCCTGACATAGATATTGAAGTAGGTATTGAGCTCACCTTATTTAGAACCTAAGTACCGGCTCTAAGGTATGTAGGCATAGTGCCACTATAAAGGGGATGGCATTTTCCCCAATGAGGGTTCCTGAGGCTGCAGAGGACACTCAATGTATACATTTATTAAATTAGTAATAAAGTAATAAAAATTGTTTAAAACAATACAAAAAATATATAACTTACTGTCCACACTTGTGTGAAAAGTCCTTGCCAGTCAAAACGCATTTCACTCCTCCTGAGCTGCTTCAGTGAGCTTTAAACCAAGTCTCATGAAACCTTCATCTTTAATAGTCTTGTAGTCCTTCCTCTTCACTCCCATATGGTTTGTAATTAGCCAATGGCGTCAAGTTCAGGCTATCTGCCCCTTTAATGGATTATTTTCACCTGTGTTCGGGGCCCCTTCTTGGATGTTGTAATTCCCGCCAGTGTTGTCATTAAAACACATTGGTGGTTCATGGGAACCTGCGGGGAAACATCATGTACGGCTGTCATGCTTGGCTGAAGTGACGTCGCAGAATGCACAATTCGCCACATCTGCCAACTAGTAAGGGTGGTGACTTCCCCCACAGGCATCCCCTCCCCACCCTAAGGCTTGTGTCATCCTGGGTGGAGGTGGGATGTGGGGCAGTGTGTCGGCGCCACCCAGGGTAGGCGAGCGCAACATCAACATCATATATTATTTTCAGATAGTGTATATCTAGTTCAGGACATATTAAAATAATTGTAACAATCTTAAAATACACTGCCTGGACAAAAAAAAAGTCGCACCTGGATTTAACGTTTGGTGAAATCAAATCATAGAAAAACAACAGTAGAACTCGGGGCCATGTTTAATAGTGAAAGTAAGAGCCTTTCCACATGCAAAATGCGAAGGGAGCTCAAGGGATTGAGACTGAACAGCTGTTTAGCCTTAAGAAAACCACTAATCAGTGAGGCTAATCGGAAAAAAAAGGCTTTAATTTGCTAGAGAGCATAAAGGACCAGATTTACCCTGTTCCAGAGTGATTGGCACATCATGGTAAGAAGAGAGGTAGATGATGTGATGCACCCATCATGCCTAGTGCGCACTATACAAGCCTGTGGGGGAAGTGCTATGATCTGGGGTTACATAGTTACATAGCTGAAAAGAGACTTGTGTCCATCAAGTTCAGCCTTCCTCACATTTGTTTTTTTGCTGTTGATCCAAAAGAAGGCAAAAAACCCAGTTTGAAGCACAATTTTGCAACAAGCTAGGAAAAAAATTCCTTCTTGAACCCAGAATGGCAGTCAGATTTATCCTTGGATCAAACAGTTATTACCCTACATTGAAAGATTATATCCTTGAATATTCTGTTTTTGCAAGTATGCATCTAGTAGCTGTTTGAACATCTGTATGGACTCTTATAAAACCACTTCTTCAGGCAGAGAATTCCACATACTGATTGTTCTTACAGTAAAAAAACCTTTCCTTTGCCTTAGACAAAATCTTCTTTCTTCCAGTCTAAACGCATGGCCTTGTGTCCTATGTTAAGTCCGGTTTGTGAATAGATTTCCACACAATGGTTTGTATTGGCCCCGAATATATTTGTATAATGTTATCATATCCCCTCTCAGGCGATGTTTTTCTAAACTAAATAGGCTTAAATTTGTTTACCTTTCTTCATAGCTGATATGTTCCATTCCTTTTATTAATTTTGTAGCCCGCCTCTGCACTTTTTCTAGTGCCATAACATCCTTCTTTAGAACAGGTGCCCAAAATTGCACAGCATATTCAATATGTGGTCTTACCAGTGATTTATAAAGAGGCAAAATGATATTCTCGTCCCGAGAATGAATGCCCTTTTTCATGCATGACAATACCTTACTGGGGTTGCTGCAGTTGGTCAGGTCTAGGTTCAGTAACATTATGTGCCCAAATAATTAGGTCAGCTGACTACCTGGATATACTGAATGACCAGGTTATTCCATCAATGGATTTTTTCTTCCCTCATGGCACGGGCATATTCCAAGATGACAATGCCAGGATTCATCAGGCTCAAATTGTGAAAGAGTGGTTCAGGGAGCACGATGCATCATTTCCACACATGTATTGGCCCCCACAGAGTCCAGACCTTAACCCCATTGAGAATCTCTGAGATGTGCTGGAGAAGGCTATGCGCAGTGGTACGACTCTCCCATCATCAAAAGAAGATCTTGGTGAAAAATGAATGCAACACTGGACAGAAATAAATCTTGTGACATTACAGAAGCTTATCGAAACAATGCCACAGTTAACGGGTGCCGTAATCAAAGCTACAGGAGGTCTAATTAAATATTAGAGTGTGTGACTTTTTTTTTGGCTAGGCAGTGTATATTGCTTAAATAGTTAGAGAAAAGAAAAATTGTTGATTAAATAAAAAAGAGGACATATAAATATGTCTATATTGTAGTAAAAATCAACTAAATAAACTAAATAAAATGGCATAATTCAAAATCTATATTCAAACCTTGTGGCTATAAGTTTCCCAGGTTTTGACCAAGATTTTTATAAAATTAACCCCTCGCCAGGTACCTAAAGCTTTTTGTATGCCCATGAATTTAAGACCATTTGGGTTGCTTTTATGTTTTAATATAAAATGTTGTGATACACTGTGCCCTTCGTGGCCTTATTTGATGTTCTTAATATGCTCTTCTATACGTGTATGTAGATTTATTTTTGTGGGACCTACCTATTTAAGACCACATGGTCATTCTGTGAGATATATTGTGTTAACTGAATGGGAGATGATTAAATCGTTTATCTGAAAGTGCTCATTTTGTTTTGAATTACTAAACTTCTTTATATGTCTTTTCCATATCGCTATTTGGCCTTTCTTTATCTTCTAACATTTAGTGTCTGTATATAACTGGTTGAAAGGTCATCCTCCTTATATCCTTTCTCTATTAGTTAATTTCTTAATTTGCTCACTTGTTCTATTATTATAATTTATTATTCTCTGAAATCCCAATGCCTCCCAATGCCTCCGTATCAGAAGAAACTGGAGGGGGGGGGGGGGGGGGGGGAAAGGGGGGGCACTTACTTCCCCCCTGGATTTTTCAACTTGTTCTGCTATTTTTGGTGTGATTTAAAATGAATACCGGCGCTGGCCAGTAGGTGGCGCTGTGTATAGAGAGACACAGGGATAGGAAGCTGCATCTATCCCTGCTTCTCTCTGTTGAGTGTAACCGCAGGGGAGCAACACATGCAGCCAGCAGAGAGCCTACAGATCAGGTAAGTGAGGGATGGGGGGAGGTTTAAAATAGCCTATAGATTGTGGAAGTGAGGCATGGGGAGAGGCAGCCTATATATTAGGGGAGCATGGCATGGGGGGCAGCCTATATATTAGGGGAGTATGGCATGGGGGGGCAGCCCATATATTAGGGGGGTATGGCATGGGGGGCAGCCTATATATTAGGGGAGTATGGCATGGGGAGGCAGCCTATATATTAGGGGAGTAAGGCATGGAGGGCAGCCTATGTATTAGGGGAGTATGGCATGGGGGGCAGCCTATATATTAGGGGAGTATGGCATGGGGGTGCAGCCTATATATTAGGGGAGTATGGCATGGGGGCAGCCTATATATTAGGGGAGTATGGCATGGGGGGCAGCCTATATATTAGGGGAGTATGGCATGAGGGTGGGCAGCCTATATATTAGGGGAGAATGGCATGGAGGCAGCCTATATATTAGGGGAGTATGGCATGGGGTGGGCAGCCTATATATTAGGGGAGTATGGCATGGGGGGCAGCCTATAGATTAGGGGAGTGAGGCTGAGGGGGGGCAGCAGCCTATAGATTAGGGGAGTGAGGCTGAGGGGGCAGCAGCCTATAGATTAGGGGAGTGAGGCGAGGGGGGCAGCAGCCTATAGATTAGGCGAGTGAGGCATGGGGGGCAGCCTATAGATTAGGCAAGTGAGGTGTGGGAGGGCTAAATGAAGAGTCAGCAAGGAGCAGGAAGGGTCTGCAAGGAGCAGGAGCAGGAAGGGCATGCAAGGAGCAGGGGCAACAAGGGCAGGAAGGGTCTACAAGGAGCAGAAAGGGACAGAAGGAGCACAAAGGTAAAGTTGTAGAAGGAGCAGAAAGGGACAGAAGGAGCACAACGTTAAAGTAGGACAAGGAGCAGAAAGGGTCTGCAAGGATCAGAAAGGAATCAGAATGAGAAAGGAGCAGAAGGGCGCAAAATAAGCAGAAAGGTAAAGGAGCAGAAGGAGCCAAATATAGAAGACAGTGTCAGAAGAAAAAGAAGACTGTCAAATAAAGGAGACGAAAAGGAGATTGGAGCAGGAAGGACAAATGAAGTGAACCCTCCACTTTATTCTGGACACCACATCATAAGGCTTTGGTACATGGGCCTGGCAGGGAAACTCTGGACCTTCTCATCTCCCCAGGTAAAAAAAAAAAAAATCAGTGTTAATGTGTTCACTTTTATTTACTGAGTGTCAGGAAGCACAGAGTGACGCTGGGTATGGGTGTTGCTGATTGGCTAGAGCGGTCAGCTGGCACTCTAAGCCAATCAGTAGCTCCCCATTCATAAAAAAGAAAAAAAATTATGAACCGGGAACTAGCGATTGGCTTAGAGCGTCAGCTGACCATTCTAGCCAATCAGCGGCACCCATGCCTGACGTCAATCTGCACTTCCTGACACTCCGTTTCAGATGCCGAATACCACTGAGGGATCTGGAGCTGGAGGAAGCCTTTGGGGTTAAACCATTTGAGAGCGGTTTAACCCCTTAAAGGAAAGAGCAGGGGCTTCCTGGCATCATAGCATTTTCATTTAGATGAAGTTGTTATGGTGACCAGACTGTTCCTTTAATTTGCTTAAAGGAACACTATAGTGTCAGAAATACAAACATGTATACCTGACACCATAGTTGTGAAAACGCTATTCACCCTGGCTTTATGTGATAATGACTATGCTCCTCCCCTTCATGACACTGTCAAATAGGGGCCAAGCATAGATGTCATTACAATTATGCCCCCCCCCCCTGGAAAAATTCCTGCGGACGCCCATGACTGAGCCTATATTTATAGGCTTCATTAAATGTGAGTGATCTGACCAAACAGAGTCACACTATTTGTTTACCATCTGCACTATATCTGTACTTCTTTTTCTTTCATGTACTGCCTATACTACTGTGACATCCTGTTCCTAGCTGCGGATCAGTCTGGTGATGGCTTCTGGTATCCAGTACTCTTTTTACTATTCTTTTTTAGTTTTTCTTGTTTTTTTTGGTTTTCTATTCTATATCTGGTTTTCTTTAAGTTGGGTTTTTCTGGGTTCATTCCTGTAATCCGTCCCTGGAATTCCCAGTCTCCAGGTTTGTATTCCCAGTCCATGTACAGTCCTGTCCAGTCCTGCCCATGTTATCTCTGTTTCCCTAATGTATTGTGTACATGTTCTGTGTTTAGCTTACTATCCTTCTCTGGTTCTGGGTTCTATTAGTTCTGTCTTGTTTTTCATGTTTGGTGCCTTTTCTAGTCTTGCCTTGTTTCTGTACTGGATACATTCTTGCTGCAGAGCCTTCCTATTCAGCTCCGGGGAGGTCTGCTTATTTCCTAGCTCCTAGTTCCTGGGATCCGCTGTAGCTGCATCAGGGTTCTGGTATCTGGCCGCACAAATGCTGGTGCTCAACACCAGGGGGCGTGTGGTTACCCTGCACCAGAGCCTGACCTACCCACTCTCACGCTGAAGACTCCCACTTATCATCAGGCATACTGGGTCCCGGTCCTCGCACCGCCACCCGGACAGTGTCTGGGTCCCGGGCACCGGACCGCAATCCTGACAACTACTCTGTACTTCTATTTATACACGTCGGTTAGTCACCCCATTATCACTTTTTTATCTTATATAAGATAAAAAAGATATGGTATATCTTATACCATTAGTAGGTGATTGTTTGTTGTGTTGTGTGGGGAAGTGGGTATCCCACACTATTGTGTAGAGCTACTATTTTATTTCACATAATGCACTTTTTGAAAAGATACAACCCCCCCCCCCCCTTCCCCCTCTTCAAAAAGAGGGTATCCCTGTTTTGGTTTTATTTTGCACATAAAAATAGAATATTCATCTTAAAATAAAATTCTGTTCTATAAAAATAATCATGTAAATTACAATGCTTTCTGGATGTTTTGATGAGAAATATATTTAGAGATGTAGTATGTATGAATTGCAGACTGCATACGATATAAAACAAATGATTAGTCTTTACCTATTCTAGGTTTATCAACACATTTCTTTTTCTCTTTTATTATCCCTTAATTGAGTTGATGCTAAATTTATACAGTTTTGTGCTAGTTTCTCCCAGAAATGGCATGCTGCCACACTTGGAAAAAAAAGTCTTCACAATTTTAACCATTTTATACACAATAATGAGTTGTTTTGATAGAAAGTACAATATGATCTTACTTGAATGGCTTAAGCTATATAACATCAAGTAATTGCTGTCACTTTCAAATGATTTGTAACAAACCAATGTGGGTGAGGAAAAATGTACCTGTCAAAAATAGTGTTATATAATAATAGATACAAAACTTTAAAATGTTTAATGATCTAAAGTGACTGGGTATTTAGAAACACCATTTAAATTAATTGTATTTTTCCCAATTTTTGTTTCTTTTCTTAAGAATGCTCAATTGTAATGTTGTTCAAAGACCCTTCCAAATAAGGGAACAAGAAACATGACCCTACTCTGAGGATAGAGGACTTTGTAACTTGCAATAGCTGCTATAAGGCTTTGGATCATCTTGCATATTTTAATTCTACAAGAAATAGGAATCACAGTGGTTCACACTAGGTAACATAAGTGTGTATTTATCATGAATGGCTATTTCCCAGGGACTCCACATGTAGATACAATATGCACAAACAAAGGGATAAACCGCAACATCTTATAAAAAAAATTAAACGAAAGAAACAATGGTGCAGTACCCTTAAAAAACACTACCACCAATGTGCATAAAATTGAACCCACAAACACTAGTATTTAGAGGGTCTTCAATATAAATCCACTTTTCTTCATAACTCCGTGGATCAATCAATCTTCAGCAAAATTTGTGTGAAAGCCTCAATAAAATGAAATGAGCCTCAATAAAATGAAACAAAACAGGGCATTTATTAAATATGTACAGAACATATAATATGAGCATCTAATCAGTTTCACCATGATAAGGTCACTAATTCTCCCCTGGACGGAGTATTGAAGCTCTTGGTTTTTTGTTGGCTTGGTATGTTTTGTTGCTGGAAAATTCAACTGCATCTGTATAATAATGAATCCTTTGTGCATTAAAAACCATTGTGTATTTCTGTTTTCTATTGTTTTTTGTATTATTTATTGTGCTTGATGTGACCATTGTATTGTATTTTTATTTTTTTATTCTATACAAATTATACATGGAAAAAAATGAAATCTGTCCAATATACAGTGGTTTATTCTCAAAGCCATAGTTATCAAAGCTTCAGATTACAGATAACGTATATTATGTAGAACACTAAAAAATACACCTTGATATAAACAAAAATGGCTAGTTGACCACTTTTAACCATTTTTTAACATAAGCATTAGCAAAATATGGATATATATAAATGTCTCTCGTAGAAAAAGTAGGACAGTTGTTAACCCCTTAAGACCGCAGCCAAATGTACAAGTTGTGAACGAAACAAAATGTAAACAAAACCTGGCATTTGCGCTATATGTCTGTCCAACCGTAATTCACCTCTTTCATATTAAATGCACTCCCCCTTATTATATATCATTTTATTCAGGGGAACAGGGCTTTCATTTAATATCAAATATTTAGCTATGAAACATAATTTAATATAAAAAAAATGGGAGAATATAAGATTTTTATTTTATTTTTTTAGTTCTACATGACATTTTAACTGTCAATGTCTTAATACTGTTTGCTTTTACTGCAATAAAATACACATATTTGTATTCAGCAAAGTCTCATGTGTAAAACAGTACCCCCTATGTACAGGTTTTATAGTGTTTTGGGAAGTTACAGGGTCAAATATAGCGTGGTACATTTGAAATTAAAATTCGCCAGATTGGTTACGTTGACTTTGAGACTGTATAGTAGCCCAGGAAATAAATTTACACCCATAATGGATTACCATTTGCAATAGTAGACGACCCAAGGTATTGCAAATGGGGTATGTCCAGTCTTTTTTAGTAGCCATTTGGTCACAAACACTGGCCAAAGTTAGCGTTAGTATTTGTTTGTGTGTGAAAAATTCAAAAAATGACAATTTTGGCCAGTGTTTGTGACTAAGTGGCTACTAAAAAAGACTGGACATACCCCATTTGCAATACCTTGGGTTGTCTACTATTGCAAATAGTATGCCATCATAGGGGTAATTTTCATTCTTGGGCTACCATGGGGTCATAAAGGCAACGTAAGCAATCTGGCGAATTTTAATGTGAAAAAAATGAAACACAAGCCTTATATTTGACGCTGTCATTTTTGAAAACACCATAAAACCTGTACATGAGGGGTACTGTTGTACTCGGGAGACTTCGCTGAACACAAATATTTGTGTTTCAAAACAGTAAAAAGTATTGCAGCAATAATATCGTCCGTGTAAGTGCTGTTTGAGCGTGAAAAATGCAAAAAACTTCACTTTTACTGGCGATATCATCGTTGTAATACATTTTACTGTTTTGAAACACTAATATTTGTATTCAGCGAAGTCTCCCAAGTAAAACCATGTACAGGTTTTATGGTGTCTTGGAAAGTTATAGGGTTAAATATAGTGCTAGCAAATTAAATTCCCTATACTTTCGGCATGGGTTGTCAGGCAGGTCCCGCTAATTTCGTTCTACGTGTATTGATATAAATATATATATATTAATATCACAATACAGTTAGAACGAAATAAAACACATCTATATATTTTTTAATATTTTATTTTCAATTATTTTTTTTTATTTTATTTTTTTACGTATTTGCATATTTTATTTTTTTATATTATATATAAATATATATATATAACAATAATTATATATATATTTAATCAGTATCAGTCTACGTGTAATTTGATATTAATATATATAATTATATATATATTAATATTAAAATACACCTAGACAGTGTGTGTGTGTGTGTACATGTGTATATATATACTTAGATAATATATATATATATAGTATATATATATGATCTAACTATATATATATTTTTTTTACACTTATTTTATTTTATTTTTATTTGATTTCAGCCAGCAGGGGGACTAACTGTCATTACAGTTAGTCCCCCTGCTGGCAATGCCTGAGCCAGCTATCCCGGCCATGTGATTGTGAGGTCCTCGCAAGGACCTCACTCTCACATGGCCGGGGGGGCTGCTGGCTGCTGGAGGGCGGACGTGCCGCGGGGGGCTCCCTGGGAGTCCCGCCAACCGCGATCGCCGGCGTGGGATCTCCGGCGACCGGGTAAGTAAATAAAAACCGGAGGGCGTACATTTACGTCCTGCGGCGTTTAGAGCCGCTTTAAAAAGGACGTAAATGTACGCCCTCCGGACTTAAAGGGTTAAAGTTCTAAAAATCAAGCAATGGCCTTGGGAAGTCATGGAATCAGCAGGAACAGTCCCTTGGTTTTCATGGCAATTATTTAGTTTTAGAAAAATATCCCACAATACTTTTTATACCTAACTCCGTGGTGTGCAAGACCTGCTGGGTTCTCCAAACTCTGTTCCTCCAGATGTTGTCAAACTAGATCATTCTTTGTATAAAATAGATTGCATTGCAATGAACTGCCAATTGCCCTGACACATTAAGCATTAAAGGGACACTATAGTCACCAGAATGACTACAGCTTATTGTTTTGTTTTGGTGAGTATAATTATTCCCTTCAGGCTTTTTTCATTAAACACGGTCTTTTCAGAGAAAATACAATGTTTACATTACAGTCTAGTGATAACTCCACTGGCCACTCCTCAGATGACTGCTAGAGGTGCTTCCTGGGGCAGCACTGCCATTCAGTGTCTCCACCCTCTGTATGGAGACACTGCACTTTCATCATAGATATGCATTGATTCAATGTATTTCTATGAGGAGATGCTGATTGGCCATGGTTGTGTTTGGCTTGTGTTGGCTCTGCCCCGATCTGCTGCCTTTTCCAGTCTCAGCCAATCCAATGCTTTCCTGTGAGAAAATCATCTGATGATGTCAGCCAAGCAGGCAGATCAGGGGCAGAGCCTGTAGCAGAAAACTGTAGTAAAGGTAAGATTTTACTATATATAGAGAAGGTAAGGGGGGGGGGGGAGGGCAGGGGGGCTAGATGGTGTTTTTAACATTGTAGGGTCAGGAATACATGTTTGTGTTCCTGATCCTATAGTGTTCTTTTAACAAAGAGCTGCCTTTTCTCGATCTCCTTGCTGCCACATCTTGTTCGACCCTATCACTTACTGCAAAAGCCAAAATGCAAACCAGCATGTTGTGAAGTTTAAACTAAGTATTTCAAGTTTTTAGCTTTCATTGTTTGTATAGGTACATAGATTTCTTGGAATTTTAATGATAAGTTTTATTCATATTTGGCATTGACTGGGGACAGCTCATAAGTAATAGGAATTAAATTTCACATCAGCTTAATCACAACATTATACTTAGTATTAGGTCCTAGAAGAACGAATGTAAGTCAGTGCTTAGTATTTTCAGTTAGTTTCTACCACTTGACTTACTGCGGAACAGATCATATTTGATTTGTTTAACCCCTTAAGGACACATGACATGTGTGACATGTCATGATTCCCTTTTATTCCAGAAGTTTGGTCCTTACAGGGTTAAATTTGCTAGATTTAGATGTATACGCTCTATGTAGATGTATATTGCTGTGGATTTGTATGTGGGATATATGCTTAGAAAGTCTACAAACATTTGCATTGAAAACACTTTCTGATAATGATCTCAGCAACAGTTTACCAGATATGCATAATGAAGAATATTAACTGTAATTGTTGTTTTTTTATTTTTAACTAAACGTACATGCTTAGACAGACAATACACATGATGTAAAGGGATAACAATCTCAGCAACACCCTATAGATATAGGAGAAACCTAAACATCAGAAACCTAAACCAGATACTGAACTATGTACAAAGTCACACTGATATTTAGACATAGCATGTATATACATTGCAAGGTATTAAGAAGGTACTCCTTGGTAAAATGCTAACCATGTGAGAGTTCATATCACATAAGCTTGCATTGTCTTTTGCCAAAATGGAATGTAACCATTCTAGCAAGTCATGTTCCCAGTTGCAATGCGATTTGCTTTACAGACATTTGATTTGGCTCAGTTTCTGAAGAATACAATGCGGGGAGGGGGGGGGAGCAGGTATTATTAATCTGCTGTATCCGACATGGAATATTAGCACCCTAAGGTTATTGGCATGCCATGAACAGTCTCCTAATCCTAAACTTTAATCCACGGGTAGGCAACCTTTGGCACTACAGATGTAGTAGACTACATCTCACATAATGCCCTCACAGCCATATAGCTTGCAAAGTATCAGGGTTGACATAGTCATCAACAACTGGAGTGGCAAAAGTTGCCTACCCTTGCCCTAGTCCATTATTATATGTACCACCTAAACATAGCCCTGTATATGCCTAATCCTAGCAGCTCAATTATAAACATTGTTTTGAAATCACTGTGAGTTTATGAATGCAACTGCTTTAGAGTTTCACTCTTATGACAGTTTTAACTCTTTTTCTAAAAATTCAATATTCTAGTTGGGGCCAGAATTGCATCCCCATGCTATTTCATTGGGTCCCCCGTAGTTAGGAGGGACAAATAATATTTATCAAGCAACTGCCAACAGCAGACTGTTCACTCATTCTGCCTGTGGCGGAACCAGACACCTATTTGGATTATGTGCCTTTCTTTTAAATCATAGACTTATTTGGTTCGGGAATTAGGGTCCACCAAACAAGTTATAAATGTATTGTTCGTATACCTAACAAACTCCTAAACAGTTAGACCACACAGGGGAGTCGTGTGTTGCCAATTGACCCTATTAACCTCCTTCACACTTGGAAACCACAACGTTCTAGGGTTATCGGCTGGGTGGCCGTCGTTCGTATGACCGAACACGTGGCAACGGCCATCTTTAGCCGCAAACACTTACAGCGGTGTTTTGTCACCGAGTGCATGGAACTATAATTGGATACTAAACGGCGCGAACACCACTGGGACTTCCACCTCTGTTTGTTTGGTTCCATTCACCTGAAAAGAGCGGCATTCGTTAGGAGCAAACTCCCGAACGAGGGTCACACAACCAATGGATATACGAATGGTTACATTCGTTACTTTTTTGTTTTTCGTACTCCCGAAAGAGACCGACCACTCGGCCTACATTCATGGAACTATTTTGGGCAGACACCTCATGTGCGGTCGGTCTAATCTATACCCCGGTAACGTTTCGGCTGCGTTCGTAGGATCTGAGTGCTTCCGGGATATGTTGGGCGCTCAGATCCAGGTTACCCAGGGATATAGGACTTAAGGTAATGTAATTATGTTGTGTATTTTTTCCTGTCCCCTTTCAGGTCCAGTGGGGAATGCCCCTGGAATGTGATTTATGTGTGGCTCCCATTAAACAGCTGACTCCCAGAACTGTGTATTGTCTGGTTACTGGGGGAATTGGGATTATACTGCTGAACTACTTTTTTCTTTATGTTTTATAGACTACCAGCGGAGATATAGGTTTTATTATTGCAGCTCCGCTACATTACTTATCCTAGAAAATCAGATTATCCTTTCTCACAATAAGAAGTTTTTAATCTTTTCTTGTGTATAATTATTTTCTTTTTAAAGGAACACTCCAAGCACAATAACCACTACAGCACGCTTAGTGGTTTAGTTCAGACAGTAGTAGAAGATGGACCACAGGTAAGAAGTCAAACTGTTCTAAACCCATTTGCCTACTTACAATAGAAGTACCAGGACACTTCTGTAACCATATGGAACCATATAGTGGTTATGATGCTTGGAGATTCTTTTAATTATATTACTCTTGACAACTTGATCACTGAGTTCATTTTATAAATTATTTTGGTCCCAGTTAAAAAAAAATAAAAAATAGGAATCACTGCTTTAGGCACAACTGACAATGGGATAACCAAATACTTTTAAGAATTGTTTTCTAAAGTCAAGTGTAAAACATGTTTGTAATTATCAGTTCGACTGTAAATCTGATGTCAAGGTAACAAGACAGGAATATCAACATCAACCTATTGTCAAAAATGAGTCCAGTGTTAAACTGAGTTCTCACAATTTAAATATATCTGTTTCCTTTTAAATGTCAATACGGGACATTATTTGTGTCATGAATGTTTATTTTCTCATTTTATTTTCAGTACTGCCAGTGCATGATTTCTGGGGTGTGTGGGGGGATTTCAGTAATATATTAATTAGAGATATAAAACACATCCAACCCAACCTGGAAAAGAATCTTGTCTACTTTGTCCTAAATGTTGCAATTGTCTTGATAATTTGTCACAAACCCCAAAAGTTGGCAATTGACAGAAAATATCAACTGAAGTCTGATAAAAGTATATTTTTTTCTGCTGCTGTCTATTTCCCAGTGCTTCAAGCACAGCAGGCAGTGACACAACAGAGCAGTTTTGTTTTGTTTATTTTTCTTTACAAACTGAAGAAGGAAAGCCTTTTCAACTGTGCACTGACTGAAAACATTCTGCAAAAGGTATGAATTGTGTCAATGACAAAATTGTGGAAAAAAATGAAACATCATAGAAAAAAGTATCTGAAGGCTTGCAGCAGCAAATGTGTCTACGTTCATATCATGCCATAAAGAGTTTAGAATATAGGAACAGTAATGAATTAAATTATGCAAGGTAAAGTTATTTTGAGAGAGAGAGTGTGTGTGTGTGTGTGTGTGTGTGTGTGTTTTTGTGTGTGTGCGCGCGTATGTGTAGATTTATCAAAAGTGGGTTAGTGGTAATAAAAATGAGGCAATTACCATGGAAACCAGCAAGCACATTCCATGGGTGACTCATCCCTTTTACAATTTTGCACCATTTTTTTCAGTAAAGAATACTATGATAAAATATGTTCAATTGATTATTGAATCACCCAGCATTTCTTGAACTATTTAATGTTCTTATTTATCATCTGCATTGTATGACTGTGCAGACTTAAAAATAAAATGAAAAAAATGGGTCAGGCAAAACAAATAGCTCCTTATAGCTCCCTCTCATATGTATCAGATAAAAAATTGCTATTTTTTTAAAAGTAAACAAACATTCTTAAATGCATATATGATGGAAAAGTAAATAACAGATCTCACCCTCCAGAATCAGACATTATGTCTATTAAAGGATCATTAATTATTCCAAATAAAAATGCTGAAAATAATTATTCTCTATTGCTTTTTTTTTGTTATGCAGGACAAAGCTTAAATTGGAAAAGGCAGCTTTTAGGGGATTTAACACAGAGAGTTCTATTAATATAATTCTGTGCTTTGTGATAAGAACCCCCATGGCTGATAGGTTCCGTTTCTTTGTGCTTGAGGTGAAGTATACCTAACCTCGCAGTCAAAAGGAAACCCAAGGACCTGGAATCCATTTAGACTATCTGAGTACCTGGGAGCATTTTAAGAATTTCTATTTGTTAAACTCTAGTTTTTCACAAAGGTGGAAAATGTATTGTTATTTTTAAACACAATCATAGTCTAACTGACAATGATGGTTAACTACAGCATTTCCGATGTTCTCTGAGTTATATTGTCCCTTGATGCTTAGTGTCAAGGTTGACCATCGTGTGTTTAATGTATCAGACTCCAACTCGGTCAGTGAGTGAATATATTGACAGCCTTGGAGAAGCCTTAGTACATTCTAATAAGATTACTAAATGAGTAGAGATCTGCAGAGAATCGAAAGAGAATTGCACATATTAGCCAAATCCAGGATAGAAAATATTTCCCGTTTCGGGATAGAATTTGCAATTTCATCATTAACGGACCACTATAGTCACCCAGACCACTTTAGCTCAATGAAGTGGCCTGGGTGCCAGGTCCATCTAGGGTTAACCCTGCAGCTGTAAATATGTTTACATTGCAGGGTTAATCCAGCCTCTAGTTCCTGACAGCCGCTAGAGGCGCTTCTGTGACACTCAATGCGAAAATCATATTGAGCACGCAGAACGTCCATAGGAAAGCATCGAGCAATGCTTTCCTATGGGCGGTTTGAATGTGTGTGCGGCTCTGGCTGCGCATGTGCATTCGCTCCACTCGGGAGCTGACGTCAGAGGGGGAGGAGAGGTCACCAGCGCCAAGGGAGCCTGGCGTTGGATTAAGGTTAGTGGCTGAAGGGGTGGGGTGGGTGGGGGGGACCTAAGGACTATAGTTTGTTTTCCTGGCACTATATTGGTCCTTTAATGTTTTAAATGTAAGTTTAGTAAATCTTATTTTCAGTCAAATTA
Source organism: Pelobates fuscus (assembly GCF_036172605.1). Lineage (NCBI taxonomy): Eukaryota > Metazoa > Chordata > Amphibia > Anura > Pelobatidae > Pelobates > Pelobates fuscus. Next base: position 45,831,016 of record NC_086319.1, on the reverse strand, counting down.
TTAAAAGCTGCATTTGTTTAACTTGGTTTTATATTCTACATTGTTTTCAAATGACAAGAACAATGAAACAACAAATAAAAGCTACGACAAGACAAGCATTTCAAATAATTAGATTTCATTTACACACAACTGATGAGCTACAGAAGCTATAGCTATAAGTATAGTCATTTCAAAATTATTCATATTAAAATGTGATTTATTTGATTTACTACTGCAAATTTGCAAATACACATGTATTTCCAAGGATACCCATTACTAAAACAGATGAATGTTTTAGATTTAAGTGTGGTCTGGTACAGATTTAATGCAATTCCCATAACAGGACCACAAATGAGCTCATGTTATGACTTATCTGGTTGCTGTAAGCTATAGCAGTGAGCATCACAGAATAATATAGTTCAATCAACTGTGTACACAATTTGCTTACAAAATACGGTTTCTTCTACAAAGAGAATTATGAATTATAGGCCAAATCACCAAAAATCAAAAAAGTTGACCCTAGAGCTGTTCCTAGGGCTAAGCTGGAACATTTTAACAGCATGTCTATTTTCACCTGAAGTTTGAAATTTGCCAAATTTCTTGGGTTCATAAATAACACCCAAGCTAAACATAACTTGAGATGTAATATGTGTTAACACAGGAAGTTTACTTCACTTGGAATAGATCCATAACAGTTTTTTGTTGATTTTATTTTTCAAGGTAGTACCCCTGAACAACCTAAATTTGATAAAAAATGTTTTTGGTGACTGCCAGACAATCATTCACACCTTGTGTTTCAGGAGACAAACCTACCTTGGGGTTTTGTCTTTCCAAATTTGACCATGTGTTCAAATTAGATCAAGATTCAGGACTGCCAGCATAAGGAACAAATGGTTTCTCTGTTTTTGTTTTTAAATCTTGGGAACAATATAATAAGTCTTAGATTTCAATCACAAAACTCTTATTTATAAAACCTTTCCATTAACCAACCGGTACTCACCATTACTGGGAGGCTTATTGATGGGACATCTAATTCACATTCATTAATACGTTATATAATTCATTCTTCCGCTTTGTACTAGAATGTAATTACTTTACCCACCACTGTGACATGTTAAAAGAGCTAAACTGGCTATCTCTGGAATCCCGACGCACTCTTTATCTTTCCAGACTTGTGCATAAGAGCTTTTCTGAGAAGCTCCCACCCTACCCAAGTAGAATGCTCTCCCCAGCTGTTCCCACCTCCTATAACCTCTGATCCAGTACTAGCACGATATTTAGCATACTACAATACAAAAATAAAGTGTCTCGATCCTCATTTTCCTACAGAGCACCGCAATTATGGAATAACCTCAGCGACACAGTCAAACCTTCATTCAATCTAAAATCTTTTAAGAGGTATTTGGCAATATACCTCAATACATAATACACCTGTCATGGTTAAATACATGTATTACCTGTTATGTATCAAATGTATATATGTGTGTATGTATGTATGTATGTATATATATATATATATATATATATATATATATATATATATATATATATATATACACAGTTTGCATAATGTATTTTTTGTAATATTCAATCGTATTGTAACAATGCAATATTTTGTGGACCCAGGACATACTTGAAAACGAGAGAAATCTCAATGTATCCATACTGGTAAAATATTTTATAAAAAAATAAAAACAATAATTGTTTTAATTATAATCTAGCACATCATAAATATAATCTACACTCCCTTCATTATCTCATGGGTGCTAGTCATTTGGGACCGACAGTGTTATTGTTATTGTTATCATTAATGATTTAGTGATTAAAGTGAAATGTTATTTCTGCTAATATATGTAAGATTAGCACTTGATATTACCATTGATCTATATTTTGTGATTTCTTAGTTATGTATTTATTTTAAGTGTTACTTCTTAAGGTGGTCAGCATTGTAACTCTGACACCTGTTATTCTATTTGCCTCATTTAAACTATGAACTGTCTTCAAAATGTATAAGTTAGACAAAATTGTGGTTCAAGCACTCAAGGGCAACGTGTTGATCCCACAAGGGATCTTTCTCAAGCTTGAGAAACGTTGTGGGATTGAAACGTGGCACTTTTTTCCAATATATCTGCTGTTCAACTGACCCTTGAGTGTCTGGACCACAATTTTGCCTAACTACTACAGGAGGGATAGCCAGCTAGAGGTCTTGCTGCACCAGGTACGGTATTCCTCTTCTTTCTATATATTTAGAAAATGTATAAAACATTTTACAAGGCCTGCAGGAAAAAGAAAGGTTGAAGTGCACGGTGATTCTGTTACTCATCGTATGATGAAGAGACTCCATAAAAGAATGTATTTTTCTCTTTTACTCAGTCATTCTGAACTGATACAATTACAGGTGGCCACACTTTAATCTCCGTACATCAAGTTTATTTTATTTCATTTGTTGTATGTTGAACACATTTTAACAACATTAAAAGGTTACATTTTGCAAATAATGTTATACCCCAGGCTCTAACCTCTCATATTCTTGCTACATTGTTTTCCCAAGACTATGGTTGTTGTGTCAGCCACAATAAACTGTGCTGTGTGTATGTAAACATCTAGGGATCTGTGTTTTCCGACTGTTTTCTTTGCTTTTGCTTACAGTATGCAATTACATTTTGAAATACACAAATCTTCCGACAATTTACATTTAAGGAAACTTGTTGCTTTTCATTTTATAGATTGAGTTTTACAGCTACATGCAGGGCTGTTCCTAGGGTCACAGATGCTTGGGTGCAGAATAATTTGGGGGGGCACGCCAAGTGGGCATGGTCATCTTAACTAACCCCTCTCCTTTGCAAATGTCCAATCATGCATATTTCTAAGGCAACTGCATTTGAGGTTGTAGTGGTGGTTGGATTAGTTGTGGGGCATTGGGTCAGTATTGGTGGTTAATTGCTGTAATGGGGGATTGGGGCTGTAGTTGAGTATAATGCCAGTATTATGGGATAGGATGTGTAGTGGGAAATAGGAGCTTTAGTGGGATATAAAGGCTGAAGTAGTTAGTTAGACAATGTAGTGTGGGTATTATTCTATAAATTCAATTTAACTGTATATTCAGCTTTGTTATATTGGGCTTAAATTTGCTAATTACTGCTTTTGCGGAATTCAATAATTAGTGGAAATACATCAAACACAAAATTGAAATATTTGTGATGATGCATGTAAGAAAGATTAACAAATAGTATGTTGTGTTAAAAAAATGGATTTCTAAAACATAAAAAAGAGGTGTAACAATCAAAAAGAATTGTTTAAAAAAAAAAAAGTGTAATATTTTCAAAAAGGCTAGGCTATGGATGCCAGTGAGTTCCTAAATGAATTGGCAAAAAACTGGGATATGGAACACATAAATGCTACAATGAGCTATAGAGTTCATGGTGCTTACAGTAGTCATCAAACCCCTTAAAGGACCACTATAGTGCCAGGAAAACAAACTAGTTTTCCTGGCACTATAGTGTTAATAGGTCCACCCCACCCTTATGGCCCCCCTCCCGCCGGGCTCTAGGGGGAGGAAGGGGTTAAAGACTTACCTTTCTCCAGCGCCGGGCTCCCTCGGCGCTGGGGACTCTCCTCCCTCTTCCGCCGAATGTGCATGCGCGGCAAGAGCCGCGCCCGCATTCAGTCAGTCCATAGGAAAGCATTCTCAATGCTTTCCTATGGACCCTGGCGTCTTCTCACTGTGAAAATCACGGTGAGAAGCGCGGAAGCGCCTCTAGCGGCTGTCAATAAGACAGCCACTAGAGGCTGGACTAACCCAAATGTAAACATAGCAGTTTCTCTAAAACTGCTATGTTTACAGCAGGCAGGGTTAACCCTAGAGGGACCTGGCACCCAGACCACTTCATTAAGCTGAAGTGGTCTGGGTGCCTATAGTGGTCCTTTAAGGACTGAGCCAGTTGTACAAGTTGTGATCAAAACAAAATGTAAACAAAACCTGGCATCTGCGCTATATGTCTGTCCAACCGCAATTAACCTCTTTCATATTAAGTGCACCCACACTTATTACATATCATTTTGTTCAGGAGAAACAGGACTTTCATGTCACATCAAATATTTATATATTAAACATAATTTAATATGAATAAAATGTAAACAAATGTGATTTTTTTTTTCTTTCTTTAGTTATGCATGGCTTTTTAACTGTGACAATATGTTAGCTGTTACTGCAATAAAATGCACATATTTGTATTCAGTGAAGTCACATGAGTAAAACAGTACCCCCAAGTACAGGCTTTATAGTGTTTTGGAAAGTTACAGGGTCAAATTTAGCACATTACATTTTTTAGTTTAGACACATTGAAATTTGCCAGACTGGTTATGTTGCCTTTGAGACCGTATGGTAGCCCAGGAATGAGAATGATGGCATACCATTTGCAAAAGTAGACAACCCAATTTATTATAAATGGGGTATGTCCAGTCCTTTTTAGCAGCCACTTAGTCACAAACACTGGAACCTGGAAACCTGAGGTTTGAGTAAGTACTTCAGTAGGTGATCTCATCCGACCATCAGAGCAGACAACCTTCCTTAAATCAGCACAATTGTTCAACTATTTATTACTTGTCTGTCTGTTTAAAAAAAAAATATATATATATATATATATATATATATTAAAAAAAATATTTGCTGCACATATAAAAATGTATTACCTGTTAGCATTACAGTAAAAGGAACCTTTAATTTGTAAGGAACTAATTTTTATGTCAGTGGGGCAGGAGGGGGGGGCAACAGGTCCATCACCTTATTATGTAGGGTTTACACCTGCTGCCCATAGGTGGATGGAGGCTGGAGTCAATAGATCCAGCCCACCATTTCATTATTTAGGGTCTCCACCCACCGCCAATGGGTGGGGTTGGTGAAGGACAATAGGGCCTTATTATATAGGGCACCTAGCCACCGCCAGTGAGTGGGAGCTAGACAATAGGCCCAGACCTCTTGTTATTTAGGGCCTCTACCCATTGCCGATGGGTTATTTAGGACCTCTACCCAATGCCAAAGGGACACTGTGGGGGACACAATGGGTAGGGGCTGGGATATCACTATGAAAGAGAACTGCAGGTTTTGCAAAATGTGTGCATGTTTTCATTATGGGTTTATGTACTAAACATTGATTTCTCTTTGTTTATTGTGAATTCCCTTACTAGAGCTTTTATTATAAATATAACAAATCAATCTTCAAACTCCATATTTGATGCAGTTTCATTCCATAATAATACATATGCAAAATGTGTACATTAGAACATTTAAGGGGAATATTTATGGGGCAAGATTAAATGTCCCGTTTTTAACAATTTACAAAACAGAATTATTAATACAAGTCTGATAATAATGTGTTTATATTTATTAAGTGCTATCTAGCATGATTATTGATGCAAAAGAGACTATGCTGAAACCTCTAGGTCAAGAGAGGTATGCAATAAGTGTGATATACTTTATGTTAAGTAATTCCAAGTGTGTATTTACTGTGAGATTGTATACAAATCCCTGCTGACTTTGAGGGTTGCACGGAAGATCAAAACAGACACTGAATTAACCTACCAGCTTGAAGACAAAATGCACAGAGACATCACAAAGCATACAGACATCACAAAGACATAATGCAATCCAACACCAGTTATGGATGACACTAATTGACTTATATCTCATGCCACCAGTGTTAAAATAGTATTTATAATATAGATTTAAATTAGCTTTAACTGAAGCACTGCCGGGTAGACAGAATGAGAAGATCTATTTCCTTGGCTTATTTTCCGAACATTCTCACAAAAGCCATTTCTGTTTCTAGACAGACGTTAAGCAGTGGGAAGCAACACATGTATTTGCCGTCTTAAATCAAAACGTTGGGTGATAAGCAAGTTGCATAGCAGCTTATTTTTAGCATTTTGCAACAAGAAAACCATATAATCGTGCTCATACTTTATAGATACCATGAATCCTTCACAGCCCAAGGCAGGACGTTCAACAAAAACAGAAGTATAAGCAGTAAAAGTCAAAAGCAGGAAATCATGCTTAAAATATTATTTTTAAAGCTTTGAGGGCATTTCTTTGAGGATTTTTTTTTGTATGACGTTTCAATTATTTAGCTATAGAATTCAGAAATTCCTCTCTACAAAACATCTCCGTTTTGCTCATTTCAGCTAGAACGATGTATACAGGGGTCATCGAGATAAATATTTACCCAGAAGGTACATCTGCTATCTTCCAATTGCAACCCTGCTTCTATTTATATGAGCTTAATGTGTGGCTAACACAGTTCCACTAGAGATACATCAAGCTATTTATGCCGGCAGGTGAAAAAATGCTTTCAACAGCTGTAGAAACAACAGTTTTTTATTTCTGTCAAGTAGTTTCTGCGACAAAAATATACAACAATAAAAATGGAGAGCGTTTTATTGAGAAATAAAACAGAACCCAGCTATTAATTGAACACATGGATATATTACTGGCACGTTTAGACAGCCTTACATATAATACAGTGGTCCTAAACTCCTGGATTGTCACCCAGAACTAGGTTCCTGTGTTTTATTTCTGTGCATCCCCAATAACTGAAACAGAAACAAAAAGCCCCGGAAAATTGACCAAAATAAAACATTATCATTATTATTATTATTATTATTATTATTGGCATTTTAATCCAACTTATTTCGCAGTTCTTTATATTATGAAGGGGGGAATTGTTACAATAAATGAGACAATTACAGAATGTTACAAGAACTATAGGTTGATGAGGACCCTGCTCCAATGAGCTTACAATCTAAAATAAATTAATTATTACAGCATCACACTCTTCACCAGTGCAATGAAGACTCCCTTTACACTGGAAACAGTCTGAAGGAGGATGTCACAGGTTCCAGTGTCTCTTAGTGTCCCTTGGTCGCCGCTTCTCTAATCCTTCGCTGATCCTGAATTCAGGTACAGCATACAGTGATTATAGCCCTCTGGAACTTTGTAAAATTCAGGAGGCTAGCTGTTATGCCTCTCCAGCAGGCTGTGGCACGGGGGCTTCCATGACAGAGGAATTTCAACATCTTTAGCCAATTTCCAGACATGTATCTACTCTGTCAATCTATTCTGTAAACTGTACAATTGTAATGGTTAGAACAGTGTTAAGGGGACACTATAGCCACCAGAACACCTACAGCTTATTGAATTTGTTCTGGTGAGTAGAATCATTCCATTCAGGCTTTTTGCTGTAAATACTGTCTTTTCAGAGAAAATGCAGTGTTTACATTTGTCAGGACTTACGATTAGAATCCTCTCTGGCTCCGTTCTGACACTTCCGGTATGCGGAACAAGTCTCCGCCCCCTTCTCTGACGTGGCTCTCTCAAGCCCTTATAGAGAAACCGCGCCAGTTTCAAATCGCTTGGTGAATGTATAAGGTTACTTCCGCATTCATATCGCCGGCTAAAGCTCCTTACTTCTGACTACTGTGTACCGAGCTCCTGGACTGTAAAACGGAATCCCTGCCTTCTCCAATCCTCTGATCATCGGACTGTTACTGGTTTCTCCTATTTTCTTCAAACCTCAAGACACGGACTGTTAAAGGTTTACTCTCATCTGGCTACAAGCAAACAGCCTGAAGACAACTACTCTCATCAAACCTTAAGTATTCCATATATACATAATTCTCAGAGTTGCTTTCTTAAGGAAGTCTCACTTGTTAACTAAACAATTCAAATTCAACTTTTCACTTGCTCTCCTTCAATTATTATTTACTTACGATTACAACTTCACTATCAATCATTAAAGCTACAGTATTGTGATAACAGAAAGGACTTTGTTTTTATATAACTCTTGGCTAAATATTAGGAAAACATAAACTCTGCAGTTGTGTTCCACATCTCATCTAATTGTAGCATAACAACATAACAGTCTAGTGATAACTTCACTGGCCACTCCTAAGATGGCTGCTAGAGATCCCTCCAGGGTCATGGCTGCCTAAAATGCATCCAAACATTCAGTATCTCCTCCCTCTGCATGCAGACACTAAACTTTCCTCATAGAGATTCATTGATTCAATTCATCTCTATGAGGAGATGCTGATTGGCCAGGGTTGTGTTTGAACCATGCTGGTTCTGCCCCTGATCTGCCTCTTTGTCAGTCTCAGGCAATCCTATGGGTAAACATTGTGATTGGCTCAGAACAACACTTCTGCTGATGTCAGCAGGCAGTGGGCAGGTCTAAAGGAAACAGTGACAATGCAAGCAGCTCCAGACTTGAAAACAAGTAAGATTTCTATATTTAGGGAGGCATGAGGGGCCCAGAGGGGCTAGATGGTGGTTTTAACCCTATAGGGTCAGGAATACATGTTTGTGTTCCTGACCCTATAGTGCTCCTTTAAAGTCGCTGTCTTATAACTGGAAAACTTGGGTTCAGACGACCTTACCAATAAGTGTCCTTGGGTATATATAATGATATACACTTGTCTACCTCAAGACCTCATAGATTATATGTAAATTGTTACCACTAATATCCCTTCTGCAGATTAAGTTGGTGTTACGCAAAAATAAGAATAATAGTGATGAGTGTTCAGGACATAAGTATTAATAAGAGTCTTGGGGCACATGTCTAGCCAATGATCATTGCTAGTGGCCAGTGTGATTTGGAAATAGAGTTGAGAAGAAGCACATGGTCCACATTTCAATGTTACCTGTATATTTGACAATTTTATATATGAGGCTTGTTGCCTCCCATGGCACTATGATGACTTCATGACTCCTGATAATTACAGATTGAAGCAAATGCAAATCATGCAAATGCAATTAGAGCTGATGAGGGTTATTTCAGACACTGTGGGTCTGCCTTTCTCTTGGAATCACTGTGGCTGAATGTTAAAAATGTCTTAATCAATTAATATGTGGATCTCCATGTGTAATCAGAAATTTAACCCTTCTGGCACCTAAAATGAAATGTGAAATTCCAAGCCATCTTTAGGGATTTTAATTTTCAGTTCTAAAGGATATATGAAAGCCTGAAATAAGTATAAAGGCCAAATAAAGAAGATGTATCTTAACAGTATTGATCATAGGGATCCAAGAAAGTGATACTTTGCTTCATAAACTTTGGATGAGAAAACTGTTAAAGTGGTTCTTAGGCATTTAACCCCTTAAGGACCAAACTTCTGGAATAAAAGGGAATCATGACATGTCACACATGTCATGTGTCCTTAAGGGGTTAATGTCAATTGGAGTAACACAGAAGCCAGGCAGTCTCTTCAGTTCAATCAATTGTGACATGAAGAGTGACAAGGTGAGGTTACATGGTGAGTTTTAGGAGGTTTTTAACCCTCCTGAGGACTAATCACACATTTGGTTGTTCTTCCCATCTGGTTACTAAAGATCTTATGGCAGCATTGACTGTCCAGTTTATTTAGTATAAGCAGCATTCCACAGCATTGCAATCACTAAACGAGGAGAATATTCCATGAAGAGACTAATTAGTATTTTTTGCAATTCCTTAAATATTGTGCTAAGCTGTATTTAGTGGGTTTTTATTATTAAGTTTACCTGGGGGACCAAGGCACCCCATTTATGAATTGTCTTGGTGGAGGCAGCGTTAAAATAGTAATAGGTATATTATTATGTTTAAGTGTGGGTGGTGTTAAGGGGGATTTTGGCATTATTTCCTAGTGCAGACAAATAGTGAAACTGAACCCTTTCACCACCACAACTACTTCATGCACACTCTTGAAGTAGGGTGCGTTCATGACAGAGGAGAAGGACAATTAAACAAGAATCACTGTACTCCAGATGGGACATTGTAAGTAGGTGGATTGACATGTTGGTTCAGTTATGACTGAATTGATCCTGGAGATGTTATGTAACCTTAGGCAGCAGGGTATGGTACGTAACAGGATGAGGGTGGCAAGGATAGGAAATATGTACCCAGCAAACCCATCCAGACTTTGGTGGGAAAATCCTGATATTTGCGTCCTGTCCTGCCATTCTGACTTATTTCCCTGGTGTCCTGATTTTGAGGACACCAAGGAACTATTCCCAACAAGCATAGCACAAGCACATAGCAACCTTTTGCTATGTCCGGGGCACTAGGACCTTTCAGAGAGCACTGAAAGAGCACTCCCTGCAGGGTCTGCCTTCAGTGGGCTGGCCTGAATGATCTACAGGCAACCTGGCTTGCATTCATGCCAGGCTGTCCTGTCAGTAATACGGGCACACCTGCCCCCTTTCTGGGCAGGACTGCCTCCTTTTGGTGGTGCTGTTGCATCATTATCCTGTCCCTTTTATCAGCTCTCCCATCAGTCTCTTGATTCTCTGGATGTCAGAGTTTGGAGGTATGGTTGAAGGGATTGTAAATGAATAAGTTAAAGTCTCACAGAGTCATCACATGTAATAAGACAAAAAAAGAAGAAAGTCGAGATTAAGGTGTTTCTCAAATTGGGAAGTTGCCCCCTGTGCTCCTGTGAGATGACAGTAACACATAAAGAGAATGGAAAGAGAGAGAACACAGTGCACATCAAAGGAGGAACATAACTAAGAGAGGGAACGGGGTAGGAGTTTAAAAGCACAGTGCATTAAAGAATACAGGCAGCAATTTCCTTTCAAAACCAGATCTATGCATGTGGATGAGTTGTTCACCAGTATGAAATGCCAATATTGTCTCATGATGGTTCATTGCGAGCCTTCATTTGTAAATTGCTCAATATGAAAAGATCTGAATAGAAATCAGTTTTTTGCACACAAAACATGTGTTCCACACAATAATGGAGTTAACAGGTTTGTTATCTAAGGACAAAGAATCCCCATAGGTATAAATACAAAGAGACCGCTTTCTCAGATTTCTTTGAAGACAAATAGAGACTAACATGCACCCTACCCATGCCTCAATATAACCTCAATATAAACATTGCATTGCTAAATTGTTTATTACACTGTGTACTAATTATTGGTTTGTCCACAGGTGTTTGCAAACCCTTGGCCTAGACAGATTCTTGTTAAAAAATTCAAGCAGATCTACATAATACAGTATGCAATCATATACTGCTATGAGAAGACAGATCCCCTGCTTGGTTTGATGTCACAGCTACGGTACAATGACTTTTTAAATCAATAAGACAGCAAGGGGATGTTGAGAAGGAATATCTGGACTGTTACCATAGAAACATAAGTATCAGGATCCAGTGTAGCTGATGACAGTGAAAGTTACTGTATGAGAGTATAAAAAGAAGAAACACAAAAAAAAACACACACACAAAAAAAACAGTTTTTCTACTGTTACAGATGTAAAAGCTAGGTTTAATGGATTTAAAACATGGAATGATTGTTTTGCACGGACTGTTCTGTAATTTAACAAAGCTTAAACATTTAACCAGAGTAAAGATTTATTAGCTACAGTAAACATGCACCAATCATTGACCCATTATATATAGTATGTATGGTGACTTTTTACCAGACATATGGCCCAAGGATCATAGAAGTGTGTCTGATCATCACTGTGATCCTCCCAATCCGTCAAGGATGGAAATTAAGAAATATGTGCAATCATGGACATATTTCATTCGGTACAAATGCTGTTCATGATGAAGTTGCATTAAATAAATAAAATACTGAAAATGGAAAGCTAAATTAAATCCCCATAGCTAGACTTAGGAAAATGCACCTAGGCAATGTAAATAGAGTAGAACGAAACACGGTGTGTTAATGAGAGATACACAGACAGATATTAAATATACTCTGTCAAAGCATGGTGTCTTATAGTTTACACTTTTTATCAATGAAGCATCATTCATAATCAGACGCCCTTTACGCCACTCGCTGCAAATCACTGTCTGACATCTCTGTTATAAATGGCTGTTAGAGTGAAATTATTCCCTCAAGACAGAAGTCTATAGCTTCAGTGCTGGGAATAAAAAGGAAAGTACAGGTGAAGGACGGGGAGAAGATAAATGTTTCAAGACGATTCGGAAGATGTATGAGGTTTCAAGCAGTCGACGTTGTAGACTGCAGGAACCTGTCACAAATATCCTGCCTTAACTTCAAAGACATCTTCGATCGTTCCGACTGCTATTCAGCTTCTTGGATTGCATCGACTTCTACGCAGTTTAATTACAGAGGAATCTGTGAACATGAAAGTGCCACAGAATATTTTTAACCGCTTATATTAAATATAATCATATCACTTTATACAGCAGAAAGGGCTTAGATTTAGTAGACATTTATTACATTCAACTGCTTTTGTAATTCAATATATAGATCTACATTGCAGCATATAAAAGCATAGTTTCTTGCAAAATGTGTTTTTTTTTATTTATTTTTTATTTAAAGGAACACTATAGCATCAGGAATACAAATATGCATTCTAGTGTTAACCCCCTGCCCCTACCTTCCCCACCACATACCATGTGAGAGTTTAAAATTTGAGATTTATAAACTTTTCAGTTCTTGTCATGCGGGTATCCAACCTGCCTCTCCGCCTCTTTGAATGAGATCATCAATGTCGATGATCTCAGCCAGTCCAATGTTTCCTCTATAGGGAAACACTGAGAGACTATTGTTCATGCGCAGTAAAACGCTGTGCTGTGCCACTCAAATGGTCTCTATGAGATGATCTGATTGAAATTGCCAAGTTTAACTCAGTAAGGGCAAAAGCGCCTCTTGTGGCTGTCAGGGAGAAAGTCACTAGAGCAGGGGTAGGCAACATTCTGCACTCCAGATACTGTGGACTATATCTCCCCTGATTATGGCAGTAAAATCATTATAGGAGCTGTAGGCAAACAACAACTGCAGTGCCAAAGGTTACTTATGTTTTCAGTTGCAGGGTTAAAACTACAGGGACATGGCACCTAGAACACTTTAGAGAGATGAAGTGGTTTGGGTGGCTATAGTGTCCATTTTACAATATACAGTTGTTAGAAGTGTGTGCTATGATACAGAAGTTTAAAATATTACAAACATAACTCTTACTCTTTAAAGTCATAACATCCCTTGTCTGGATTAGCAAGAATAATCAGTGGCCATCCCGTGCAATAAAAAAAAAAAACACATTGTTCAAAAGATTTATCACTATGTCTATTAATTTGATTGTTGACTGATTTTTACCATGTCTGGATATAACCTAACAGCTGAAATCTGGATCAATAGATTAAACGATGCAGCCACATGTTTAATTATGGAATTAAATGGTTGAAATTGGTTTTAACTTGATTTGCACACAGTCAGTCAGCTCTGACTAATACAATCTATAATTGGTTATTTTTACCAAAGTTTAAAATTAATTAACTTTCTGACAATTCACAATAAACCCCAGGGCTATTTACTAATGTGAGAACCCAAATGCAGTCATAGTGAATTTCAATTTCAAAGTTAATCTAGCCAAACTGAAAACATTCTCTAATTCAGCAATGCTTTTAGTTCGGCTACTCTATGAAATTCACTTCAGTAATATCCCTTTAAGTGAGACCAGGGTTGGATAAAAATGGGACTCCAGATGTTGTGAACTACGTCTCTCGTGATGCTCTTGCAGCCATAATGCTGGCAAAGCATCAGGAGAAATATACTCCATAACATCTGGAGAGTGGAAGGTTGCCTAGCCCTGCACTAGACCATGAATTGCGGAGAATTGGCAGTGAAACCGGAATATTCAGTCCAAAATAGCTTAATCGAAAAGAGTTTCTAAAAAAAAAGCTATTTTCAAGCTGGGCAATTTTTGTATTAAATTTGTGATTACCTTCTCATTTCTCCATAATTCCCAGTTGAGTAAGTAAATCAGTCATTTTGCAAACACTGGCAATCTGGTTGATGTAACAAAATATAGATTTTCCCATAACATCATCATAAAGATGAATTTTATCATATCATTTAGTCTGATTTATTTCATATGTATTTTTTTTTCCTGAAATAATATAGTCTTAAAATGTCAGATATCTGATTCACTGACTAATAGAAAAAAATTGTTATCGAAATCTCTGTGATGCCTGTATTCTCCTACCATTCTTACATGCTGGTTTTAGTTCTAAAGGTAACTACTGAGTAATATGCATGATTTATGTATGAGTGTACAGAGAGAGAATTAGATATGGTGCATTCTCTCTCCAATAACCTAAAAAAAATAACAGAAATACATATAATAATATCTGTTTAGCATTGCAATTAGTGTTCTGATAGGCATCTGGTTAGATCAAGTAATTTAATCATGACTTATTATGTGCTTTTTAAAATGACTGTTTTATTTAAATGGTATGCATAATCTGTTGATTATATAAACAATCCTGATTTTTGGAGAATGGGAAAGAAACTGATTCTGGTTAATGGCTGGTTTTGACAGAATAAAATAACAGCTTAACGTTCCACTGTGGTAATCTGACCGGAACACTGACTTAAACATGTCAATTTAGCTTTTGCTAAACTGCCTCACAAGGTAATTGAAAACATAAATCAGTTCTTGTTAAAATGTGTTTGGTTATACTATATTTCTATTGAAAATGTATATATCTTTCTAAATTTTCTCAGTTACTTGATTATATGTTCATGGGTATGTTGATATTAAATATCCTTTAAAGGCCAGTTGAATTCGAGGCATGTCACAATATGAAGGGATTTTCCTAACACATGATCCTTAAACGTTCCATGAACCCACTAGCCATTTGCAAGTGGAAATTCAGCCCTGCAGAGTGCACAGACGGCTCCCCACTGCTCCCAGTGCTGTGTTAAAGCCAGAAATTACTGTAACTGGGCCATATATCAAAGGTTGGATTACACCTGGCTGTGCAGTGACACTTTCAAAAGATTAATCAGTTGATCACACTTTTATTTTATATATAGCTAAAAAGCTATTTCTATTTAAATTTTTCTGACATTTTGAGCCTTAGCAGCATTTTTGTAAAGACTACAAATATTATGGAGTCCACAGGCAACTCATAGGGTGAAACCAGTTTGCAGTGTAACCCCACATGCTAGGATTTGGTGGATGCTGACAAGTTGTCATGGTGGTATGACAGGCACATAAGTTCCCACATATTGAGTTGCAAGAACAGGTTTGCAGTGGTTAGTAACATTTACACCATTTACATCAAATAGAACAACTTTCATATGTTATAGCTGACGTCTGAGAAGAACAACACACTTCTGATTCTCATGCTTCGCCTGTGCAACGGTACTCTGTGAAGTTAATGACTCTATAGTGCATGCTGGGAGACTACAGCTCCCACAATACAACATGTGGTGTGAGGGCATTCTGGTACATCACAGTGGTATTCCCTCGGCTCCCTGATCCTCATTTCCTCCCCCATAAATATAAATCAGAAACCAAGACCTAACTGAGGTGGAGCAAACCTTAATATGGCTGCTCGATTTATGGTGAGGCATGTCTCTGGAGCTCGGTTGGTGGTAAGTACTAATGTCTGCTGTAGCTCCCACACATATAGAAACCTCTTCCTCCTTGCCACAGCATTCAGAAGTGGATCGTCGGGAGGGAGGCCAGGTATGTGTGTGGGCCATGGCACACTGAAATGCGTCAGGTGTTATCTTAACTTGGACCCCACGCACAAGTGTTTTTTTTTTTTTAACCCTGCAGTGACATTCCGTGTATAAGACGAACCCCAATTTTAGACTAAATTTTTTTTAGGAAAAAACAGTCTTATACATGGAAAAATACTGTAGTTTGTGCAAAAAAAAATAATAAACTATTATTATTTCACAATGTTTTAGAGGTCAATGGCACCATAATCCACCACCGATAAACATCGACTAGTGTCAATAAAAATAAGTTTGCTGCCACAACCTAGCAAAGTACCCACAAAACCTGCTATATATCAAATCCAAAACCACAAGGTGGGCACCTAAGGGAGTATATGTAAATAAGATAAAACCCAGTGAACTATATTTTGACACATGAAACAAAAACCCATATGATGTTCCAAGGTATACAGGCCCAAATGTATTTTACAATACAAAAATACAATGTATTTACATGAAAGACAAAGGAAAACAACAATATTCATTGCCAGAAAGGTGATTGAAGGCGCTCAAGATAAGCCTTGTCATGGAACCTTCACTGCTGTAGACCAAGGCAATCAAGAGTATTGCACTAGATCTTACTACTTCCGTAAGGTAGACTGCCAGAGATGGTTCTCCAGCATCCCCTAAAAGGTATGGAAAAGGTGAGGACAATATTGCTCAGCCTTGATGCTTTCTACAGTTGGATATATTATTGTAAGGGGTGATTTAAAATTCCATTCTGATGTTAATTCATGTTCCATACATACATAGGCTTGCATAGGTCCAAAATTAGGGATGTTAAAATGATTATCATTTTATGGGTTTCTTTGTTAAATGCTTTATTTTTAGTTATTTTACACAGCATTAGCATAACCATAAAATAAATAATAAAAAAGTTGTTCATGAATTCCGGTTCAGTGGTATTGCTTATAGTATTGTAAATATATGGCATCACTTCAGTCATAATGTTTCTCTAGTAGGTAACACCAAAATAAATGGGGAAGGGAAATAAAATGGATGTATTAACTCCCTAGGGGTATGAAGAGTCATATAGGGAAGGGACTAGTTCCAAATAGGTAGTAGAGCAGCCAAATCGTTCCAGGACTGTGAAGAAGAGGTAGTTGAATGCATTTTCTGCATCCAAGGAGCTGATGGCAATAGAGTTAACCAAATCAAGTACATGCCTCTACGTGTGTGTTATCAGCAGCATGCTGAATGAGAATAAAGCCCATCTGATCTGGAAGTATGAGGGACATTGAAGGACTAGATTGAACCTATTGGACAGAACTTTGATTAGAGTTTTTTGTCCTCATTTAATAAGGAATTATGATATTGGTTACGCAGATCTAAGCGTTCTCTGGCAACAACCTGATATTGCCTGAAAGCATATGTAGAAGACGTCATCCTTCTAAAAGCCATAATTAAACATATTATCCAACTGTGGTGTCAGTGTCATTTCCTTGTCATATAGGCCCATGAAGCCAACACGGACTGGTGGCATTTAATGTTTTAACACACACAGCACCAACTGTTCTGTTAATTACGTTATTGAACTCACTTCTTCAGGAAATAACTCGACAGAAAACATGGCGGTGTAAATAACTCGTGCATGGCGAGAAACTTCAGTTATGGTGAAACTATTTTTGGGATGTCTTAATTTCAGCCATATGTTCGGCTCGGCAGAATTTTGGTAACAAAAACCCTACTTGGAAATGACGCAGACAAACTAAAAGACAGAAATGGGCCAGTCAGTGTACTGTAAAATATATGCACAATATAAGCATTATGGATGCATGTAACTGACATTTAGTTTACAGACCTAGTGAGAAAAAGTAACCAATAGAGGGAAAAACAGGAGAATCTGTAAAAAAACATCTATATTTATATATTGGATATTTATGAAAAATATAATAAATACATTTTGATCTATTGTATTGCTCCTCCGTGTTTCCCTGTATTGCTCACTTCTCGCTTGATCTCTAAATAAAATCAATAGTCAGTCAGAGACTTTTCCCTAGCCATCAATCATCTTTTTAGCATCAATCACCTTTCTTTTTGGCGTCATGGGTAAAATTCTGAATCACAAATCAAAACTAACATGTTCGGCCATTGCGTGGCTTGTTTGGTTCGTGATTCGGGTACATTTTTAGCTCGGAGTTCAGGTACTCGATCAATCACCAAGAACGACCCACATTCAGATGAATTGCACTTTGGACCAAAACCAATCTCCACATTTAAATACTAGATGTGCACTATGAGTCACCTTTCAATCAACATGCCTACTTTACCACCATCAAGACTCCTTTTTGTTTAAGATCTTCTGTCATCCTAGTCAGTATAGAAGCATAGCTGTGCGGACACTTTAGCAGTAGTCTCAAAAGACTTGTAAAGGCGTTCTGCTTTTAAATTTGTTTTAATTGTTATTGAGAAACAAGTATCCCATATTTATCAATTACAATCATCCACCAATCTTCAAGTTCTCCTCTTTCCTTTTCAACTACCAACTGTTTAAACTGTCAAAGCTACATATATTTTCATGCACAATATATTTAATGGCAACTCAATCTTTGCCAGGACTTTAAAGAATAAGTCAGTATTTTTGAAACATGATCAATTTAGAGCGTATTAACTTACGCTCTATAGTAATTTATTGACTAATAATTTAGGGAACTGCTTATCTTAGATCTTACGTTAGCATTCTTAGATCCTTTTTATAACTGAAACTAACAACGACTACTTCACCACTGTATGTACATAAGATTTATTAGCTCCTTATTATTTTTATTTTTCATCACAATATATTCAGTTTTAACCAGTTAGGAGTTAGTTCTACATTTTGTTACTTCTAACCACTGCTTACACTGTTTACAGCTCCAGTCAGATATTGTAGATCTTAAAGTTTTCCCGAAAGTTCTAAGCATTGATGAATAAAATCCTGATTGCACACCGGTCTGGTTTGACAGGTATGAAATCAGGAGACAGAGGGGGTAGGCAATTAGTGTGTGCTTGCCCAAAAAGTTGATATGTCATTTGGCTCATTCAATCATGCATCTGCTGAGCTCTGTTGAAGTGTATGGCTTAAATACCCTGTATTTCAGTGTAAGTGCATGTATGCATATTTACATTGCACTGAGTGAAAGTACTGGTCTGTTCAGGAGGCCTGCGTGGGACTTGTGTGTCACTTGATCACATTTTGTAAGTTGACAAGTCTTTTATCGGCACCTGGCTTATACCATAAAAAATCTTATAAGGCCCCTACAGTTCAGTTGATTTTCTTGCCAGGTAAACATCCCTCATTTTTTATTTTTTTTTTGACGTGCAGTGATACAAGATTTGATAACGCAGTAGATAACCTATGCAGAGGTAGGAGATATTCACTTATCAAATAACAGTAAGCATAAATGACTGCCCATTTTTTGTTTTTGATTTAAAAAGCAGCCTAAGTTTATTGTACCACAATAAGCGGTCAAACTGTTTTTGAATGGTCTGGCACTTATCGGGGTTCTTCAAGTGCCCAAAGCATTTTTTTGATATCACTAAAGCAAAAGTTGTCATTTCGTTTTACAAATATCAATTTTAACACTATTTTGTTATTTTGTTATGTATCACCTGCAAATGGTCTGACAACATATAACATAGTATATAGTTAGATATAGTGGTTATGTTACTAAGACTGCCCCTTTAACAATCTATGTTGTCCCACATTCACTTATTATGCAATGTCTTTTCCATCTAAAATATGTTGCTTAAATGCACATTTATATACGCCGGTATAAACATTTTTTTTTTCTCCACACAGATAAATTAGCAGTTAAATTAAACAATGTAGCCACCTATTATCATTTACAAGATCAACGGTGAGATTTCTTTTACAGTAAGATCTTGCCAATAAGATCTTGCCAAAACTGTTACCTCATGAGCAGATCTTTCTTTGGTCCGGTCCGTTCTGCTATTTAAATGAATTAAACTGTCCTCGGAATCAAATAAACTGTATACTTCATCTAAGGAACCCACTGGCAGGTATAGCACTGTGAGATAAATTGCAAACCTTTGGAGAGATTGGTGTGACAAATGTGCTCTTTACAAAACCTGTTACTCTGTTTATCTGCAGATTAAATATCTGTCCCTGTTCTCACCTATTGTTGCAACATTTGCTCAGGAATAAATCCCAGTCACTCTTCTATGTAGGACATCAAAGCTTTCAACACTTGTCAATACAAATCACACTCGTTTCTTGGCTCGGCTATAAACACTATAATGATCCTTTTATCAAGTACGCATACCTCCCAACTTCTGAATTCGGTTGCCAGTGACGCGAGTGACATCACTAGCAAAGTTTACAATGGGCAGAACCGTTTGGGAAAGAAGTGTTGCCGCCACAGGACAAACGTTCTGGCGAAGCACTTACTGCATGGCCCTAGTGCACATTGCAAAGCGCAAACGCATCTAATGATGTGGGACACCAGGAAACTAAAGAGAGATGGTGGGGCAGCACCTTTAAATTGGGATTGTCCAGACCAAAGTGGGACAGTTGGAAGACATAAGTACGTAATAGTACAATATTCATGCTTTTTAATAATTTGGGCTTCTATAATGAGTTGTATTGCTTGCATAATCATTTTTGTATAGCTTGTACAAACCACAATTTTTTTGCATAATATCTGCATTTTAACCTGCCGACTTCCTCATTCTAAAGTGCTTTCTTCGTGCGGCTTCCTATACCTGTCTACAGGTATCTCCGAGTCCCTCCCTCATAACCTGCAGATAACCAGAGAAAGCACAATAATACATTCTTAGAGTTATTATTACAAGTTAACAAGTTTCACATTTAGAAGTGAAAGAAGAACGAATGTCACAGAAAACTGAACTGAGACAAAATTCACAGTAACCTCTGAAAATGAGGAAAGGAAAGGCTACTGACTAGCCAAGCAACTTCCTGGAGTGGGAGTGGTTCAAGGTTTATTATGTATTTTGTGCAGATTTGTATAAAAAGTATAGTTTTAACTTTATGTTTTTTTTGGTTTTTTTTGATCAGTTGGGGCATTTTTTTATATTTTGAAAGCATTATCTATGCAGTGCATTACACATATAATTTTTTTAGTGGGTTTTTAATACATTTTCATATTAGCTTTTTTACATATATAAACACTCTCACACATAAATACATTTTAAAATAAATAATAAATAATAAATTTTATGTTTATTAAAGGATTCAAGTTTGTTACTGCAATATGCCGATAACTGAATAGCTTGTAAAGTGTAGATAAGAGACATTGCATATTCAAGGCAAATATAGGTTTTGCTGTACATAACAGCATATCTTATATATATTTATGTATGGACGTAGCGGGGAATGTGATGCGAATAAGAATAACCCTAAATAACCCCCCAATAACGACAGACACTGAATTTGGGATGAAACAGGCCACATCATTTATTAAACCTATTGGCAAGGATACACCCCCCGCTGGCTGTGACATGAACGAACAACAACATAAAAGAGAGAGGGTGGGAGGGAAGTTTTTTAGTGTCCCGTCTCCCAATAGGCACTAAGGTAAAATGATCCATACACCACTCCCAAACACATAACCACTCCCATACACACTTACAACCAATCACAAGCATCCAACCCCACACTCCTACATGTGTCCTTGTCTGCTTAGCTGTGTTATCTCCCCTGGGCCTTGTATGGACATAGCGGGGAATGTGATGCAAATAAGAATAACCCCAAATAACCCCCCAATAACGGCAGACACCGAATTTGGAATGAAACAGGCCACAGCATTTATTAAAACATAAGACTGTAGGACTCATCCAACATTTATTAAACTTTATCATTTAATTATAACCAAAGATACATTCATAAATAATACATTACTTATATAAATGTCTTTGCCAATAAAAGAGACCACATGCCTATACACCAACTTGCCCACAGGGTTCTCGCGTCCCCTCATCCAACCAAACTCCTATTTCCTTTTAATGCTTACCACCAGCCAGCTTCTAGCTCGATGGGCACATCCACGTCGGTAACTTAAAAGTTTACCCTACAGAGCAGGGAAGGTTGAGACTCGACCTTGTCCATATCCTGACACTCAATGTAATAGCCCCCCCAAAACCTATTGGCAAGAACCCACCCAAACCACCCAAGGCCTGTTCCACCGCTTCATGTAAGGCAATATTTAAAAGGTTGAGCCCGACCTCCGTGAGGTGAACTCCATCACCCCCAAAAAAATTAGCTGCCTCCAGTTCAAACACCCTGTGGTGAACTGGAATCCCTTTAACCCCCAAAACAAACCCCTGTTAAGCTTTATATGGCAGCTCTCTGATTCACTGCCAGAAGTTACGGGAAATGACCTCCGATCAAATAAGGTGTATGTCAGGAAACAGAACTAAAACGCTCGCCAAGTCCCTCGTAATGGCAGACGCTAAACCCTATATAAGCATTGTCCCCAGGTCACTGCCCCCCAGGTGGATAACCAGAACACTTGGAACCCCCAGAAGGCGGGACGGTGAACCAGCAAATAGTTGAACCCGGGAGATCACCTAAGTCCCAATCATACACACACACTGATCCAAGCAAACACACACGTACACACTGATCCAAGCACACACACACTGACTGAAACAGGCTTACACACACACACACACACACATATACACTGATCCAAGCATACACACACACTGACTGAAACAGATGGACACACACACCATGAAGTCCCCCACTTGCCTTTATTTAATATGGTCTCCCTGTGGGTCCCAGTTCAGGCCTCACTGCCTTCATTGTCTTTAAGCTCCGCTTAAATAATATATTATTGTTATATCGAGCAAGCCATGTATAACCACTGGTATCACAGCCGCTTAGAGACAAGTCAGTAGCAAAAGGTATGATTGGACTCGCAGGTCTAGCAATGATTAGAAAGAGAGGTCTATCAGGTTCGATTATCAATACAGGTACAATGAACAGTGTAGTTCGAAACATGCAGGTCTCTTGTGAAATAAGTAAACATAAGAATACAAAATGCAACGTAACTGGGTTCGGTAAGGATCGCATCTAAACATTGCAAATTTCTAAAACATCAGATACTGGCCCAAGCATGAGTGGAAGTCTAGTCTGATCAACCTCCTCGTCGTTGCTCTTGTAGCAAGTTGACCAGGTTCTAGCAATGTCAGTTGGAGAGGGAAGTTTAGGATAGAGGGGTCCAGGGAAGAAGTGGGAAAAGGGCACAATATGGCAGGTGGTGGAGGTGTATAGTCTAATCAAGGGGTGTTCAAAAGATAGATACCCACATGTTGTAGAACAACAACTCCCATGATGCTTTGCATGCATTTAGAATGACAAAGCATCATGGAAGCTGTAGTTTTCAAACATCTGTGGATTTACCTTATGGGCACCCCTGGTCTAAACAGATGTGTTTGGGAAATCAGGAGCACGGGACAGAGAAGCTATTGTATTATTTAATGCAAGAGATCAATTGTGAAACTAGATATTCTCACCATCAAACAAACAGTCATCAGTAAAACTCTGCAGACTGTTTAGCTACATTTGTAAATGTAAATAGATATAACGATATCATATTTTTCTCACTTTGGGTGGTATATAGCTATACATAATTTACAGATTGGTCATATAAAAAAAAATCCTGGTATTTTCTTTTTAAAACATTACTCTCTTGTTTTATTACTATTGTTATACCTTTATGTTTATTGGGTAAATAGATAGCTATCTGTGATTTTCAAAGAACAACTAAGCACACTGGAAAATTGAAATGGAATTTATGTTTGTTTTTGTTGTATCACTAGAGATTTCAAGCAAATAGTGCTAAATCTCCTGGGTTCATTTCTATTTGTGTGAGAAAGAAAGATCATCGTAGCAAGAATGCAACAAAAAAAGTAAAATTAAGAACTTGTCAAACAATTTAAAAGATTAATGAATAAACAGTAAAATATTACCCCTTAAGGACACAACGTCTGGAATAAAAGGGAATCATGAAGAGGAAATGTCCTTTCTTTGGACTTGTTTTAATAGTATGTACACTTATCCATGTATTTCACAAATATACATTTGTAAAGGTGCGAAAAATGTAATTACATGTAGAAATCTCCACATTTTATCCTGCAATGGGGGCTTGTGAGCAGTAGGCAGAACATCACACAAATAAAAATATGACACACCCCATGGGCAATTTTTTATGCTTTATTCAATTGTGTAATTTTCAGAGAAGTGACAATTCCCCTTTAAGGAAACCTTAAGAAGCCACCATAACGTTAGCAGGCCTTTGCATTGGAATATGCCACCTTCTACAATCGAGCAATAGTACATAGTACCAGTGAGTACTAATAGGGAGATAAGGGGAGCAGACCACCCTTTGTGCCACATATTAGGGGGTGTCATGACGGCCATCCACCCTTGTAGGGCCGGGCCGCATTATTTAATTTTAGGGAGGAGGCGCGTGGCGAAATGTAATGCCATGCCGCAATGATGTCGACATGCTCAGCCTGTCTTTCCCAAATGTTATCTCAAGAAGTAGAAGAAGGATCCGCTCTGCTGCTATTTGCAGCATCATGGCGGAAGAGCATTGAGGCCGGAGCAGAAGTGGTGAGAGAACGGAGAAGGAGCATAGAGCAGCAAGCTGTGAGTGTCTGCTTGCTCATTTTGTGATTTCTAAAAAAAAAACGGGGTAGGTGTTTTTGTGAAAAGGGCGGTCAGGATTTTTTGTGAAAAGGGGGGTGCAGGTTTTGTTGTAAAAAAGTGGGGTTCAGGTTTTTTGTGTAGAAGGGAGGTGCAGGTGATTTTGTGAAGAAGGGGGGGTGGAGGGGTTTTTGTGAAGAAGGGGGCAGGGTTTTTTGTATAGAGGAGACAGGGTTTTTGTAGAGGGGGCAGGGTTTTTGTAAAGGGGCAGGAATATTGTAGAAGAGGGACTGGGCAGGGTTTTGGTAGAGGGGGCAGGGTTTTTGTAAAGGGGCAGGAATATTGTAGAAGATGGACTGGGCAGGGTTTTTGTAGAGGGGGCAGGGTTTTTGTAGAGGGGGCAGGGTTTTTGTAAAGGGGCAGGAATATTGTAGAAGAGGGACTGGGCAGGTTTTTTGTAGAGGGGGCAGGGTTTTTGTAAAGGGGCAGGAATATTGTAGAAGAGGGACTGGGCAGGATTTTTGTAGAGGGGGCAGGGGTTTTGTAGAATGGGTCTGGGCAGGGGTTCTGTAGAAGACGGGTGGAGGAAGTTTGTAATGGGGCAGGGGTTTTGTAAAAGGGAGGCTGTGCAGGGATTTTGTTGAAGGGTGCAGGGGTTTATCTGAAGGTGGCACGGTTTATGGAGAGGGGGACTGAGCAGTGTTTTTGTAGAAGGGGTGAAATGTTTTTTGTAGAAGTGGGGGGCAGAGGTTTTTGTGAAGAGGGGCAGGGGTTTTGTAGAAGGGGGCTGGCAGGGGTTTTGTAGAAGAGGTGAAATGTTCTTTTTAGAAGTGGGGGGCAGAGGTTTTGTAGAATTTGGTTTTTGTGAAGTGGGCTGGACAGGGTTTTTTGTAAAGAAGGGGTGCAGTTTTTTATAGAAGGGGCAGGGGTTTTATACAGGTTTATAAATTTGTGCAATCAATATTCTTGAAAATGTAAAAAAAATATATATTGTGGGTGGAGTTTTTTTTGCATTTTAAAGTGTGTGTGTATGGGGGGGAGGGTGCCAAACACAGGACCCACCTATGGTGCCAAGTGCTCTAGGTACGCCCCTGCATAGTACTATAGGCTGAGATAAGAGTTAAGTCCATAAGGTACAGCTGTTCACATATCTCCATTTTCACAAGGTGAATACACTTTGAATTTGTTTAGTAAATAGCTTTATTAAATAACCCTGAGGAAGTTGAGAGCAGCACCCTTCTTATAGAAAACTGTTCTGTACAGTTAGCTTTTCCCACTGTCTTTACTCTATTAAACAGTCCCTAGAAGCTCGTATTTTTATGCTAGGTAACTCCTTTCTCTTTTAACAGTTTTTTTTTTCTCTTTATATCTCTCTCACATTCTCCCTTGATAGTTTTTCACACACATCATATATTTTTACATTTGTTTAATGTATGCAAGTGTCATCCCTGGCAATCTCTTTTTCCCTCTGGGTATTTTTGCTCTTTAATGCCTGTGTTCCTCCTGATTGTAAGATTGTTTAGACTGGGGCCTAGTAACGTATGATTTGTTTATTTATTTATTATTATTATTATTATTATTATTATTATTATTATTATCATCATCATCATCAGTATTGTTATTATTTGTTTTGTTATTACTATTTTATTTGTGTTGTTTTTTAGAGTCTCATTGTAAAGCAATCCAGAATATATACAGACAGACACAGACAGACGGACAGATAGATAGATAGATAGATAGATAGATGTGTATATAACAATTTGTTTAAACATATATAAATAAGAATGTGCAATATTTACAAATATCTAGATGATGGTTTATTGCAATATTGTAGCTCAACATTGTCTATTCACGTCTGCAGTACCACAGCGACCTGCCTTGCATAATTGCCACTATCTGTTTTTCAGTCTTACTCCCTTGGACAATGTGTTGTGTGCAAAGTGCATGTCCAAGTGAAGGCACAAATTGTAGTCATTCAAAAAAGTAATTACACACACAAAAGTACGTCATTTTTTATTATTCTATAAGAAGTGCCAACAAATTCATCGCAAATGAGGTGAAATACTGTGAACAAAATAAAAGATAATAAGGGAGTTTACGTATACATTAAGTCGACTTATACATTGAACTGATTCCTTGTCATGAATTAACCACTGGTTAACATTAATTTATTTATACGTGAACCGAGGAGGGTTCTTGAAGTTCTCTCAGTCACAGTGTAAATGAGAATTAAACCCATTCCACTGTGTAATGAAGGTCAAACAGCTGAAAGGCTGTGGTTTGATAACACTTGTTGAGAACAATCTCTAAGTAACACAAAAAAGAGAAAGCTGTGAAACTATGATCATTTTCAGTAATATATGAGTGAAATCATCATAATGGAAAGTAGTCATCATTTTTTATTATTAAAAAAAAAGCCTGTAGATTGTAAGCTCATGGACAAGGTTCTCTCTTCATTTTGTTTTAGTGTATATAAATATTTATCCTCTGTTTGCATATTTCCCAATGTAATTTTTGCATAAATTGTAAAGTACTCTGCATAAGAGTGCTATATAAAAGACTATATATATAAAAGACTATATATATATAGTCTTTTCTGGCTTACCTTTGCTCTGCAGAGACTGCATTATTTAAAGGGACTCTCCACTGCCCAAATACAAGATACATAAAAATAAATCACTGTTTAGTAGATATATCCTAAATAAAAACTACTTGCATGCATTTAATTATGCATTTTTCATTGGAGATGTATCTAAAAACAGCTTGCAAAAACTGCAGATATCTTGTCTGCTGCCTTTGCAAGCCTTCCTCCCCGCCCAGACTTTATGTAACTGTCCAATCACAGACTTCCCAATGCAGCTGAATGAGATATTTTTGCAAGGCAGGTGCTCTGTGCAATTGCTGTCTCCTGAGTTCAGTGCAAATAAGCTAATCGAACCAGGAAGTAACAGCACCAGTTGTCTGCTTGGAAAGTCAGGGGGTGTAACCAGTGTGATTTATAAAAGTGTAAATTTCTATTGAAATCTGCACTATTTCTAAGATGAAAAAAAGAGCTCACACTTTTCACACATAAAGCTAAGTGTTGTAGGGGTCTAGAGTGTCCATTTAAGATTTAAATAGCAAGCACTGCTTACTTAGCCAAAGACTATGCACATAAAGCTAGTGTGGGTTTACCAACTCTGACATCATGAGAGCTCCGACCCACGAAAAGGGAAAAGGTATTTATTACAAAATTATTGCATATAATGTTTATTTCAAATAACAAAGTTGCCTGGTCCAACCTCTGTTAGGTAAGAAAAGCTCAAATGAAATTGGAACATTGTAATATAGTATAATTAAACTTACTTTCTTACGGGACATATAGATGGTAAGAGCCATTTCATTTCACAGATTCATCCTGACTTTTGTTAGTACTAGAGGCTGTCGTTGGTGCTGCAATGATGTGGAATATTTTTTTTGTTAACTATTTTGTCCCAGTTTAGGACCATGTGATTGGCACAGTATACCTAAGAATTGTTCCAATTTTGTTCACCATGCCCATGTTTTTGTCAACAATTAGGATAACATACCGTGTCCCATGCCAAGAGATATATCATGTCAAGTGGTGATTCTGTAAATATAAACTGAAATCCAACAGTTCTGAATCCTACAGAGCACTTCTGAGATCACATAAAACGGAAAAAAACACATCATAAATTTGTGGCCAAAAATGCATGGTTTGCCTAATTCAGTTGACTCAGAATGAACTAAATGAGAAATAATGTTTTTAAGATTTAGGTTGAACCCATGCCATAAATAATGTTGCATATCCCAATATGAATGCCCTATTTATTAGTAACAGACATTCAATGAGGGTTTTAAATAACCGAAATGTTATGGTAAAGTAGGAGCCATTAATATTTAAAGTTTGAAATCAAGATTGCTGGGACAAGATGTAAATATGCTTCTGAATCAGACTTTGAGTTTTATAGTCATAGGCTGCAAAATAAAATACACTTTTTTTTTGCTATAACATTTCCTGTAAAGTGTTTTATATTCAGAGTTATAATATCACTCATTTTCATGTATGCTATTACTGTGCTGTAAAGCCATTTCTTTTTAAGCTTCCTTAAAAAAAAGGCAAAATGATTGCTTCTACCAAACACTTATGGCAATGTTTTCTTAAATTCAAATCTTGAGTCAAATAATCATTTATGTCAATTTTGACTCAACTTTAAAGCTGTGACATGCTCATCCATATGGCATTAGGCAGTATTGAACAGGCATTTGGGTATATTATTAAGATATTGGCTTTCCATCTTAGAGACCAAGGTATTTTATCCAAAAAGCAAATTTAAATTTAAAACTGCTTATGATTCCTCATGGTTAAACTCATGGAGAGATAGAAAACGCGCTAATCTTGTTTCAATTTGGTTGTTTTTTTTTGTGAACTGGCACTATTTTTTTTTTTTCTTTGCATTTTTGCTTCTTTATTTTGGCATTATCATTAAAATGGAACTTTTAACATGAACACCAGTTGTGCACATCATATAACTTGCTTTAGAGGTACCAAGGGAGAAATGAGACCTCACTACAACTTTACCTGTTCTCGAGATACATCTGACTTGCACAAACTTATATTTACCTCACTGCATAGACAAACACACACACACACACACCAAGCACACAAACAGTCACTCACTATTATGCTAGGCCTTCTATATTACATAATAAAGACCTCAAATCAAATAAAAAGACTGTCGTATTTCAGATATCACTGTGATCCTATGAAAAAGGGGCACATTAACAGGGTTATTGTTTAAGAAATGTGGGGAACTGATGATGGAACTGCAAATTTGTAAACATAGTTGATTAGAATAATTAAAAAAAATGTGTACATTTTGACCTAAAAAAAAAAGGTCCCTTTTCCATTTCCCATATTTTCATGTTTAGTGAACAGCCCAGTTTAGGAATGCACAGATTACTGTGTATGATAAAATAAACTTCAAGAAAAATAAAAGCCACTGAGCATCTTTATATTAAAAGAGATAAAATAGCTCAGCAGAGTTATGGAAAACCATGCACCGATGTCAAATATTTAGTTCATGTGTTCAAGATACCAACGTCAATTTGGAACAAATATATATACGTTAGTTGGCAAGGATATATAAAAATGTAGATAAGTGATATCATCAGAGGATTTCTGAACACTAACTAGTGTCTTCTTTCCTCGTCTTTTCGTTCTCCTCTCTTTTTTTTTCCCCACAACAGGTTGCCATGACAACTTATATTTCAATTTCTATAAATCTCTATTTATAGAAGCCATGGTACTACATAGACAAGATAAAAAGAAATCTGAATAGAAAACACCATTTTCATCATTTAATAGGAATATAACCGTCAATATCCTATACAGACTTCACTATGTTTTTTGTTTAATAAAAACAAGGCAATTTTAAAAAGAAAGGTGATTTTTTTCCCCCACTAATTTCATTGTTTATGGTTAAAAAAAAATACACGTTATAAGAGAACTCAAGGATACACCTTAACCCAATTAAAGTGTTAGTTGCTGTAAAGTGCTTTTCATTTTACACTACAATATAATGAAATATGCATTACTGACGGATACAAGGCTGGCATGATGTATAAGAGTACTATCTGCAAAGATTAATGGTTCCCAGGTCAATAAAGAACATGTCTACAGAATGAACTGTTGATTTATTCATGCACAGTGTTCACTTACAATGTAAGCATCATTCCTAATATAATTAGTCCGCATTAGCTCTCAAGATTGCAATGTTTTACAGCCGATTTGGTGTTAAAAATGTTAATTTGTATGTATTCCCTTTAAACCTCCTTATTAAAGTTTACTGACATTAAAGAAAAGGTCAGCTATGTTTTCTTATGTGACTGCTAAATAAAAGCCTTGCAATGCAAATAATGAAGCCCAAAGGGGGTACTAGAAACATTTAATTAAATGCATACAGATTTCTTTAAAACCTGTTTCATCCTTTCTTCTCAATAGAAGAGATCGGATAACGTTTCATATAGCAGGAAGAAACTCATCAAAGGGTTCCCTTTGGACGAAGCACACATCAACCTTGAGATAATAAAAGGATACAAGTAGCAATCAGTAGTATCTTCTAGATGATCTCTACAGACAGGAATTGTCTGGAGTGTCACGCAGTCCTGTTTAACCGGCGTGTAATACTTCAGGATCAATTTTACTTAGACAGCAAAATGGTAATTATCTTAATGCAATATTGAGATCAGGAGGGTGGACCTCCTTGTACCATACTGAGACATTTGTGGAATCTATGTATTAAGACAATAATGAAAACACTGTAGCTGCAGTAAAGTATGATGACTAGTAGGCTAGTTAAGAACCTTATGGACCATGATCTACAGCAGCTACATTGCCACTTTGTATCCATCCATATCGGGACTCTCTCTTTATATACATAGATTTTCTAAATAAATATGGAGACTGCGGATGTTTTTTGAAATAATCACATTATTCGCGTGTAATGTCCCTTGGCTCTTAGTAAGAAAAAAATTGCTCAAGTCATTTCCTACAGAATGGCCATAAACAATTAGCAATGCACACCATTGGCCACACTTGATGTTAGCCAAGGTTGCAAGGAATCCTTGAATGACTGAGCAATTACCTCACATTGTGCTAAATATATATTTAAGTGCTTCTTCACACATTTTTTATTTATGGCCAGTGATAATTTCCAATTAAAGTGCAAGTTGATGTAAAGTGCTTTTTATTATATTTTATTTTATGAAATATGCTACAATATAATGAAACTAAATATTTGATTTTTTTTACATAACACACATTTAAGGAACATATATTGTTATATTGTGTTTTTCTTATTGGGTTACATTCTTCCTTCCCAAAATCTATGCTCAAAACATGCAATTAGCACTAATGTTTAAATGCAAAGCTGCCAAATTTATTGGGGAACACTAAACATCCAATTAAGTAATCTCTCACCCCTTCACCGATCCATCCCCACAACTATGTCATCTTCTCTGTCTCTTTCATGCAGTGCAATCAATCATATTTTTCTTGTTCCTGTCAACCTTAAATGTTTAAGTTCCTAGTCCCTTTCCTATTAGTCTCAGTTTGTCATTATTAATATGCTGCAGTAGATTTTTTGTATCTCAAATGCCCCCACTTTTTGCCCCCAAGATATGTTCCATCTAATCATTTAAATCTCCCAGATATCCTTTTTAGTTTCCAACAAGTCTCCTGCTTCTTAAAAAACATATCTCTCTTGACTTTCTTAGATCAGACCTGCCCCAACCCACCTATCACAATTGATCACTCTTACTTTATATCTTTCACTGCAGCCCTTCAATGGCAAAAAGGTTTCTGAACCCAAAGTTTGCACATTCACAAATACATTTTTATAATAATGCTATATTTTAAATGATAAATTGACCAGAAGTAGCTTAGCTTAGAAAAAGAGTTTTCAAATCTCAGTCGCAAGTAGAGGACTCAGGGGACGGTGCATGGTGGACCACAGGTAAAAAGTAAAATCACTCTAAATCAGTTTGACTATATACAATGGGTGGGGGTGTACTGCAGTGGTTATGGTGCTTTGAGTGTTCCTTTAATATCCCAATATAGTCACACATAAATAACAATATAGATGTACTACTGGTAAAAAAAACAAAACATTTGTATGTAGATTTAGAATGTAATATAGATCCATTCTGCCTGATTCTACAGTATAAATTCTGCCAATGTATCAGCAGGTAACAGGCTTTTCATAGTAGTGTCCAGGTAAGCACATTTCTGCTAACTTACAATGACTTATGATTTTCTGCAACTTTACAATCCACTGGAAATTATCTCATCCTTATATATTATACTATATAGTATAATTTTTTCCGCTCACTGTAGAGTAGTATTTGTTATGGCTACATGGTAACACTTGACATTAATAAGGGTTTAAACAATCTTCAACAGTAAGAACATTTTATAAGATGACAAGTCTGGTACAGACCTAAAGAAACAATCCAGTATCCACTGGTGTAGATATTTTATATTTTGCAAAATGTTTATATAAGTATTTCTATTCCTATAACATTAAAATTATGTGTTAGCTTTTCAGTACAGCTTTATTTTTACAGTGCCTGTACAGTCACAAGAAATCATAGAGATTATTTATCCGGAATGTTGGCTAGAAGTATATTTTATTTTTCAAATTTATGAATTCCTTTCCTTATAAAACATTAAAGGCTTGTTTACAACCTCTTCAGTGACCAGACACTACTGTTTGCAAGAATCGATGTTTCTTGACTGCAAATGTTTACATGTAGCGACAGGGAATTGCCGGATGCCACTGCCGGAAGCCTGTAGCTAAAAAAATGGCATGTTAATAGCTTTTTAAACAATTTATTTTTGTGGTTTAAAAGTCCAATTTCATACGACTTTATTATAGTAAATTGGTACACGGTACAGAGTCTGGCAGAAAAACCTGACAATTTTGTGATGTCAGATTCTCCCTCCCTATTAATAGAGGGTACACAGTGGGAATATTAATTTATGTCTATAGCATTTGCATTGGAGCATGTTGTTAATCGGATCTCTTTTCGCTTTTGTTAAAAAGGCTTTTTCCAGCATAAAGATTTTGTCATTAAAACAGCTTTTTCCAAAGAATTTCCATATTGATCAGAACGTGAGTGTTCCTAGAATGCTGTGGGTTAAATATTTTCACCAAACAGGCCTGCATTAAAAATAAAAATAAAAACACTGGCAGAGTTTATGGGTCAAAACACCTCAGAATATTGAAGCTGCTAGATGAACACTTGTGCAGTCACCACGCCGTTCAGATGTGCATCATGCCCTTGCACTAGGGATATCAGATTAGTGTTTAAGAAGAATCTTAAACACCAATTTGAAATTTCATCCCTACAAAATGATGGTGGTCCAGGAGCGAAATGACCATCACATTGCCAATCGCAGAGTGTGCTGTCTAGTGATGAAACACACTTTAACTTGTCATGCTGTGTGAATAAACAACATTTTAGTACTGGTCCAAAAATTGCCAGAGGGAGCTCCATGAAAGAACCCTCCACAGTGAATATGTCACTGTCTGGTGTGCTGTCACTAACTTTGTGACAGGGCCATACTTCTTTGAGGAGAATGCTTGTGTAGTCACTGTCATCTCAAACCATTATGTCCAGATGCTGACAACCTTCATGGGACTGAGATTTGTAGAGCTTGGAAATCCTCCAGTTCGGTTCCATCAAGATGGAGCTACAGCCAATACATTATGAGAATCAATAGAGGTGCTGAAGCAGATGTTTCCTGGGCACTTTATTTCTCTCTGTGGCCAGCCAGCTCACCTGACCTAGCGGTGTGCAATTCCTTCCTTTGAGGGTTCCTCCAAGGGCAGACCCAAGACCATCAATGAACTAAAGACTGCTATTCAGCAAGAAATCGCTGCCATACCAGAAGAAATTATCCATGAGATAAGCTTTAGCCATGAGAAGCTTTAGAGCATGTCTGCATGAGCGTGTCTGAAATAATGGGAATCATCTGGATGATGTAATTTATAAAACATCAATTTTTCTTTAGCTTCAGGTGTAGTTTAGTTGCAGTTTATCTATAAAACTAATATACCACTAAAAATAGTAAGCACTGCGTTATTAAAATGTTGAATAAACATTTTAAACAAGAAAATTGTATCTGTGTTTTTTTTCGACTGAAATTGATCAGGTTATTCTGCCAGACTCAGTATCTATTCATCCTGAATACTGTGCTTCTACGGGGAATATCCTCACAGTAGAGTTTGATGCAAATAGGTTCACTGAGGCCCAGCAAAAAAAAACAGACTGTGATGTCAGCCAGTCAGGCTGTGATGTCAGCCAGTCAGGCTGTGATGTCAGCCAGTCAGGCTGTGATGTCAGCCAGAGTTACCTGATTAGTCAAAACATCTTCTTAGTGGAGACCTTCTGTACAACCAACTACATGCATACAGTCTGTGGGTAATGAATGTCAAGGAGATACACGATCTCTGTCACTTCAGAACAGGCAGACTATAACAATAAAGGTGTGCTCCTGCTCTAGACCAGATTGCAGACAGTGTTTGAATACATTTCGAAGTGCCCAGAGGAATCATAAATAATGTGCACTAATCATTGACCACAAATCCAAATCAGTCAATCAATCAGGGCATAAAACGCAAAAGTAATTAATAGTAGTCTTCATGTTAAAGCATAAATAAGCTAGGAAGAAATTAATAATTAACTGCAATTTAAAGCTGTCAGTCAATTCCTCAGCAAACACTGAATGTTGAGGCATTGATGGAGCAGGGAGAGAAGAAAAGACCTCACACAGGAAGTCCTTCTGCTTTCCCAAGCATAGCAACTGCAGCTAGAGATAACTAGGAACGGAATGACGTATAGGAACGGAGTGACATGACTGTAACGGATCACCTGGCACCCCGACTGAGTACCTCCGTTAATGGATGCTCCTAGCGCTTCCTGAGGACTCCAAGCACTCTGGCAGACACCATAATCACCGAATCCGAGAAACCTTTAAATTCTCCCAAGCGTATGAATGCTGTAGACCATTGAATAGGAACCATACGAATAGGCTTGTACTCCTAGCAGTCAACTGGAACAGCATACATTAAATCCTTCCCCCAATAATGAGACGACACATCACTTTGAGGGTAAAACAGGAACTCTGGACTGGCTCATCCAGCCTGGCTTTTATTACACTAATCCACATACAGGCCACACCCAGGGGAGGCATAAAATAACCAATCACATACATGGTTCAGCCCACACATCCCCTCCCCTCAGATAACATTAAACTCAATCATCCGGTACACTTTTTCAGCCAAGTTCTGGATGTACCCCAAAACCCGGGGGTACACCTTTAAATCCAGCATCGCTGGATAGCCCTTATTCAGGGGGAAAACATATCCAAAATTCAAGTAATTCGGATGAATGGTTCGTGAGATATGGGGTTCTAAAGATTTGACCGACCGCATGGGTAAAGTATCCGAAAACAGTTCCATGCATTTTGGCCCTGCGGTCGGTCACAAACAAGGGAATGAAAACAGGCGAATTGCCTGTGTTATAGAGCCTGGAGAGGGTTTGAATGAATTCCCTTGTTTATGGGGCTCTTTCTACCGAACGGCGGGTCATTCGGTAGTTTCCATACGAATTTCTGGAAGTATGGAGGTCTCAGCGGTGTTTGCCTAGTCAAGTGTCCGATTTTAGTTCCAGACACTCGACGGCAAAACACCGCTGTTCGGTAGTTTAAGATGGCCGCCGCCACGTGTTTGTTTCCCGAATGGCGGCCACCCAGAGGACAAAGAATACATTACACTGATTGCCAATTACCCGTTTGCAACATTGTTGCAAACTGTAATTGGAGGCACACTTATTCCTGGGTGGTCTGGTTGTTCGGTAGTTTCACTCAATATAATAAATGGAGTGATTCTACCGAACAATCAGATGAATGCTGCATACATATCCCAGGTTAAACTTAATACACATATAATATTACAGGCAGTACACTAGAGTATGTATCACAGTCTTAAAGGGACAGTAGTCCCAAAAGTCCCAATATGTCCATAGATGCTGTTAAAAGGGCCAGTAGCAGCAATATACAGTACAATATGCCCCAAATAACCCAGGGGCCATAGTCAGCAGGTAGGAGGCTAGCAAACAGGCTTCTCCAGGGCCCAGTGGCGAGGTTGGTTTCGCCACATTTCTCCCCTTTTCCAAACAGACTAACAGGGTACCTGACCTCTTGCCGGTCAGTGCCCTTGTTAGTCCAGCAGCCCACCCACAAAACAGAAACAGCAGTACAGCCCACCCACAATAAATGGTTACTACACCTGAGTAAGAG
Organism: Pelobates fuscus; assembly: GCF_036172605.1. Lineage (NCBI taxonomy): Eukaryota > Metazoa > Chordata > Amphibia > Anura > Pelobatidae > Pelobates > Pelobates fuscus. The sequence continues at coordinate 45,795,043 of NC_086319.1, read as the reverse complement.
AAAAACTTGTCCAGGTCCAGGTGCCTCACCATGGCTGTGTGGGGGACTGGTAGGCTGTTTTGGTGGGTTGCTGAGTGGGCAGAGCCCAGCGGTACTCTGCCCTGGTGCCAGCACTACCCCGGGAGTAGTCTGGTTGGAGCCTTGCTGGAGACCGACTGCCTCCCCTTTAGCTGCGCAGCTCTGCTGCTGGAGACCGACTGTCTCCCCTTGAGTTACACAGCTCTGCTGCTGGAGACCGACTGTCTCCCCTTTAGTTACACAGCTCTGCTGCTGGAGACAGACTGTCTCCCCTTTGGCTAAACAGCCCTGTTGTGGATGGGCAGGACCGACCGTCCCTACCCCCTGTGCTGTAGGTGCAGAGACCACAGTCCCATCTGCACAGTTGTGGGGCTTACAGTCTCCCCCTGGTACATTAAGCTGCCGCTGGGGAGAGGTGGTAACCAGCTCCTCTCCCATTAGAACACTCTGCCGCTGGGGAGAGGTGGTAACAATCTCCTCTCCCATGCATACTTTCAGTCTTTGTGGAGGGAGACCGACTGTCTCTCCTCCCAATGCAGTGTCCTGCTGCTGGGGAAAGGAGACTGGGCTCCCAATTCCCAACAAATCACACTGCCGCTGGGGAGGGAGGACGGCCCCTTTAGCTCCCTGTAACTTGGGCGCAGAGACCACGGTCCCATCTGCGCTGGTGTGGGGCTTACTGTCTCCCCTTGGTGCGCTAAGCTGCCGCTGGGGATCTGGGCCGACTGCCCAGCATCCCTGTAGGGCCGGTAGAGAGACCGCAGTCCCATCTCCACCTGCCATCTGTGGGTCTTCCCAGGACCAATCCGTGAGGCCCCTCAACATTTGTGAGTAAGGGCCACCTGCTTCCCCACCTGGCAACTCTGGCTGCTGCTGGGGATCTGGGCCGGCTGCCCAGGATCCCGGTGGGCCCGGTGGAGAGACCTTGGTCCCATCTCTACCTGCCTGTTGTGGTTCCTCACAGGACCAGTCTATGAGGACCCCCACTTCGGGTTCCTCCCGCCGCCTCAGGGAAAGACGGCTAACCTCCTCGGATGCAGCCTCTACTCGGCTGCTGTAACGCTCCTGCTGCTGAGCATACTTCCTCTCTTTTGCCAACCGGAATTCTCGGTCCAGCCTTGTGTTTCGCTCAGCCATGACCTGGTTCCAGATCACCCGGCGTGTCTCCATGGGTATATCATCCCCATACTCGGCCACTCGCTGCCTCACCTCGGCCAGCCAATCATCTCCAGAGCCAGAACCTTCCATACTTGTCTGCTCCCAGGGGCGCTGCACGACTGCTAGCGTTGCCCTCAATTTGTAAATCCAAACAGTGTCTCTGAGCTGCTTTACCTCACACTAGGACGCCATCCCACCGCTTGCCACCAATGTAACGGATCACCTGGCACCCCGACTGAGTACCTCCGTTAATGGATGCTCCTAGCGCTTCCTGAGGACTCCAAGCACTCTGGCAGACACCATAATCACCGAATCCGAGAAACCTTTAAATTCTCCCAAGCGTATGAATGCTGTAGACCATTGAATAGGAACCATACGAATAGGCTTGTACTCCTAGCAGTCAACTGGAACAGCATACATTAAATCCTTCCCCCAATAATGAGACGACACATCACTTTGAGGGTAAAACAGGAACTCTGGACTGGCTCATCCAGCCTGGCTTTTATTACACTAATCCACATACAGGCCACACCCAGGGGGAGGCATAAAATAACCAATCACATACATGGTTCAGCCCACACATCCCCTCCCCTCAGATAACATTAAACTCAATTATCCGGTACACTTTTTCAGCCAAGTTCTGGATGTACCCCAAAACCCGGGGGTACACCTTTAAATCCAGCATCGCTGGATAGCCCTTATTCAGGGGGACAACATATCCAAAATTCAAGTAATTCGGATGAATGGTTCGTGAGATATGGGGTTCTAAAGATTTGACCGACCGCATGGGTAAAGTATCCGAAAACAGTTCCATGCATTTTGGCCCTGCGGTCGGTCACAAACAAGGGAATGAAAACAGGCGAATTGCCTGTGTTATAGAGCCTGGAGAGGGTTTGAATGAATTCCCTTGTTTATGGGGCTCTTTCTACCGAACGGCGGGTCATTCGGTAGTTTCCATACGAATTTCTGGAAGTATGGAGGTCTCAGCGGTGTTTGCCTAGTCAAATGTCCGATTTTAGTTCCAGACACTCGACGGCAAAACACCGCTGTTCGGTAGTTTAAGATGGCCGCCGCCACGTGTTTGTTTCCCGAATGGCGGCCACCCAGAGGACAAAGAATACATTACACTGATTGCCAATTACCCGTTTGCAACATTGTTGCAAACTGTAATTGGAGGCACACTTATTCCTGGGTGGTCTGGTTGTTCGGTAGTTTCACTCAATATAATAAATGGAGTGATTCTACCGAACAATCAGATGAATGCTGCATACATATCCCAGGTTAAACTTAATACACATATAATATTACAGGCAGTACACTAGAGTATGTATCACAGTCTTAAAGGGACAGTAGTCCCAAAAGTCCCAATATGTCCATAGATGCTGTTAAAAGGGCCAGTAGCAGCAATATACAGTACAATATGCCCCAAATAACCCAGGGGCCATAGTCAGCAGGTAGGAGGCTAGCAAACAGGCTTCTCCAGGGCCCAGTGGCGAGGTTGGTTTCGCCACAATGACATTACTCTCTTCTGAGGCCAGAACACTGGCAACGAAGCCAGTGTTCCAACATCACTGAGGAGGTTTGCCCTGCTTAGGGATGCGTTCCCAAGCAAGGCAAATCAAAGAAGGGAGCAGGAAAACTGGAAGCATAGTGGAGGACAACCAGGAGGTGGTGCTGGAACAGAGGAAAGGTGAATGAATCTTTATATTTTACATTGAATACACCATGTATCTTTGTGATATACCGTATGTTGTATTCAATGTATATGGGAGCAATTTCAAGTCTTTCATTTTTTTACTACAGATTCACTATAAGTAATCAGGCAGTTTGCTCATTGAGCTTATCCGAGACTATATTTCTAACCCTTAAACAATAAATAAAAAATGGGGGGAAGAGTCTGCGCTAAATAACAAGAATAAAAATAAGAATAAAAGCTGCAACCCTAATTAGGGAATCCCACAGAACCCTAATAAAACAAGCTAAAAATGGAAAAGAAGGGGGTAAGGGCTGCGCTAAGAAATACCGTATATACTCGAGTATAAGCCGAGTTTTTCAGCACATTTTTTGTGCTGAAAAACCCCAACTCGGCTTATACTCGAGTCATAGTCTGTATTATGGCAATTTGCATTGCCATAATACAGACTGGGGGCTGTGGGGGCTGCAGAGAGATGTTACTTACCTTTCCTGCAGCTCCTGTCAGCTCTCTCCTCCTCCGCCGGTCCGTTCAGCTCTTCTGTCAGCTCACAGTGTAAATCTCGCGAGATCCGCAGCTCTCGCGAGATTTACACTGGGAGCTGACCGAGGTGCTGAACGGACCGGCGGAGGAGGAGAGAGCTGACAGGAGCTGCAGGAAAGGTAAGTAGCATCTCTCTGCAGCCCCCACAGCCCCCTCCTACACAGTGCCCATCCACTGGACCACCAGGGAAGGAGAGCCCCCCTCCCTGGCCAGCTAGCAAGCAGGGAGGGGGGACAAAAAAAATGTATGTATATTAATAATAATAAAAAAAATAAAAATAATAATAAAATAAAAAATAATAATAAAATAAAAAAATGTAATGAAACAAAAATAAATATTAAAATAATAATAAAAAAATAAAAATGCCCACCCCCCACCAAGGCTCTGCATCACACTCTGCATTACACACACACATACACACACTGCACTCATACACACTGCATTCATACACACAGCATTCTCATACACACACACTGCATTCATACACACACACTGCATTCATACACACACACTGCATTCATACACACACACTGCACTCATACACACTGCATTCATACACACACACTGCATTCATACACACACACTGCATTCATACACACACACTGCACTCATACACACAGCATTCATACACACACGCTGCATTCATACACACACACTGCATTCATACACACGCTGCATTCATACACACGCTGCATTCATACACACACGCTGCATTCATACACACGCTGCATTCATACACACGCTGCACTCATACACACGCTGCACTCATACACACACATTGCACTCATACACACAGCATTCTCATACACACACAGCATTCATACACACACACTGCATTCATACACACACACTGCACTCATACACACACACTGCACTCATACACACACTGCACTCATACACACACTGCACTCATACACAGCATTCTCATACACACACACTGCACTCATACACACAGCATTCTCATACACACACACACTGCATTCATATACACACACTGCATTCATATACACACTGCACTCCTACACACACTACATTCTCATACACACACACTGCATTCTCATACACACACTGCATTCATTGTATACACACACTGTAAATAAATATTCAATTAATGTAATTTTTTAAGGATCTAATTTTATTTAGAAATTTACCAGCAGCTGCTGCATTTCCCACCCTAGTCTTATACTCGAGTCAATACGCTTTCCCAGTTTTTTGGGGTAAAATTAGGGGCCTCGGTTTATATTCGGGTCGGCTTATACTCGAGTATATACGGTAAGTAAAATATAACACAAGGGTAAATACCAATAAAACCAGACCAAAATGGTCACAATAAAACAGTTACAGCAAAATAGGTCTCTAGACAAGTCTTTGTAAAATAAATAAAAAGAGTCCTTAGGAGTAGTAAAGATAAATAAAACGTCTCACTGATATAGCTGGATGGGGTATCTGTACAGTCCTCAGGAGTTGATCCGTCCGGTTTGTAAAATAATCCGTATATGTGGAGACACAATAGAAGACACGGCAAGCTGCCAATAGTGAAGTATTGCAGATCCAAGGGTAAAATAAGTAAAAATAGGATAATACACTCACATTTGAGGGAGCTTGAACCAGCTCTAGGACAAAGGGCGTTAAGCGGTATGATCCCCGCTACAGGATATACTGGAAGAGTGCGTCCGTCAATCCAACCTTGGTGCTCCAAAATATATAAAAACAGCGATAGTGCTCTCAATAAGAAAAGTATATTAAAATAAATAAAATTAAATATACTTACAAGTATAGAGCAGGAAATACTGCTCTATTAATGCAGCGCTGCAGGTATTTTGGCCATTCCAGCCATCCTTATTATATTGTCCTTTGTGGTAGCAGCTCGCTACTAACATTTAGAGCGAGCTGCGTGCCGGTCACCGCCCCCTCCCCTGTGCGCACGCCGACCGGCATGACTACAAGCCCCATGGGGCTTTGCTCCACTACATGCCGGCCGCTTGTCGTGTCAAGGGGAGGGGTTAGATGTATCCTCCAATTGCGAGCCGCTCCCCCCAACTACATTTCCCATAATACCGAGGTCCGGTCATGTGACACCGAACACACTCTTTTATAAATCAAAATAAGCTTTGTTTTTAATATAAATTTATATCAATCTGCTTGTATTAACTTAATCTATAAATATGTAATCTTATTTTTCAATTTTGACAAGTTTCTAAAAATGTTTTAATTGATGTGTTTCTAATTGGCTGATCCGTTTTTGGCGCCAATTTTAACAATTACATTCTCTTATAAATAATGTTTCTTGCCAGGTATATTGCTATACTACCATTTTGATAAAGCCTTATAGGTGAAACGCATTAATGGTTTTAATTGTATATTTTAAACAATAAAAGAGATTTTGGTTACCTTTTTTATAGGACCATCCCTTACTTTATTGTACTTTATATGCACTTTACTTACTATTCCTGGCATTTTTATTTTTATTTTTACTTGTATCCTGAGTCAAGAAATCCTAGGTGGGGATCATTCCACCAGCGCTGCATTAATAGAGCAGTATTTCCTGCTCTATACTTGTAAGTATATTTCATTTTATTTATTTTAATATACTTTTCTTATTGAGAGCACTATCGCTGTCTTCTATTGTGTCTCCACATATACGGATTATTTTACAAACCGGACGGATCAACTCCTGAGGACTGTACAGATACCCCATACAGCTATATCAGTGAGACGTTTTATTTATCTTCACTACTCCTAAGGACTCTTTTTATTTATTTTACATAGACTTATCTAGAGACCTACTTTGCTGTAACTGTTTTATTGTGACCATTTTGGTCTGGTTTTATTGGTATTTACCCTTGTGTTATATTTTACTTATTTCTTAGCGCAGCCCTTACCCCCTTCTTTTCCATTAAACAATAAATGCATGCATTAATTAATGGAACACGTTAATGAAAAAATAAATAAATTCATTTAAAAAATATATATATATATATATATATTTATTTTAAAAAATGTTTAAATGTATTTATTTTTTTGATGCGTTCCTTTAATATATTGCAATATTAGGCTCCTCTTTAAAAAAAAAAAAAAAAACTGGGATAGGCTCCTTACTGCAGCCCAACCCTACCTTGCTGAGTCATCAAGATTATTTTTGTTCAATAAAATGCTTCTCATGGCATCAATGCAGTCCACCATTCCAATGTTTCTCATAGAGAAGCAGTGAACACTTGCTCAGTAGGTGGGTATATTTTATCAATGTCAATGGCATGCCACAATTCACTGGAAACCTTGAAAGTTCTGGATGAAACATGAATTCAGGAGAGAATACATGCTGCCTATTGGCACAACACCAATAATGGACCACTCTGGGAACCAGAACAACTTGATTGCAATAAAGCTGTTTTGGTGCAAGAAGGTCCAGATTGCAATGTGCTTCCATTAAGATCAGGCACCACTGATAGGCAGATAGGTATGAAATTTAAAATAATTTGTTTTCACCTATACATTATGGTGCAATCCTGACAATGGATAGAGCAATATAGAGATCTTCATTCACAATCCAAACACTGTTTTAAAGTCATATCATGGTAAAAACTTACCAGTGTATGTCTAACTTGTGTATTCTTAAAGTGGTACATAAAGAAACATGCCACCCTAAGAAAGTGGTTTTATACCATTGATTTTGCAGCTCAGAGAGCCATTATTAGTTGATTTAACCCCCAAAACCCATTGACATCCTAGACCTGGAATTATGTAGCTATAAGATCAGTCTACACCCCAGACAATGGTCTTTTTTTATAACTACTTCTGCTCCTGTTGTAGTTCCCAGGATACTCTTGGGGAACCAAAGAGACTCTGAAGACATAACCTGAGACACGCAACTGGGTAGAGGAGGCCTGCCATATTTTGTGGGACTGTGGCAACAGTGAGGATATAGCCCTCTCTTTGTTTGTCGAGTCTGGGATTTCCATTATTCACCCACCTTGTGTTAAGTTGACCCATTCCTGGCCGTGTGTAGGTCAGTTGCAGCTAACGTGTGTGCTGTCTCTTTGTCCAATTGGTTCTCTATGCACAGATTTCTCTTATACATTTAAAAAAATTCATGAAGTTTAATTTTGTTTCTGTATATACAATGCTTCTTTTGCAACCTGTTTGATAATGCACATATTTGCTATCCTGATTAATAAAATTAAAAACGTGAGCCTTGGAATCAAGGTGCATTCCTTCACACTATTACATTTATATGCTTAGTTTGTGTAAAAAAAAAAAAAAAAAAGGTACAGTGAATAAGATGCTAGATAGCATTCACCATTATTTCTGTTTTAATAGCTTCAGTAAAAAAGAGATAACAATGAACAAGCCATTTGAAAATAAAACTCATCAACACAGCACATAAAACAAAGTGGAGAAAGGTACTAGTTACTAACATTTAATTATTGAATGTTGCCCACTTAGCATTTCAACAGTGAACAAAATATTTCATTTTACTTATTTACTGCTAAAGATGAACTATATGGAAATATATAGCAGGCCACTAAGCCAGAAAATTGGCTTTTTGCGCCTACTGCAACAGCATACCTGTAATAGGGATGTCCAAATAGTAGTTCCCCAGGTGTATTAGAATGGAAATTCCAGTACACTTTGTCATTCTAAAGGCCTGCAGAGCATCATTAAAGATGCAGTCCTGCAACATCTGGGGGCATGACCTGGAGCTAATTTATCATTCAATTTATTTTACAAAACACATATTATAAGCAAAATTAGCAAACACTTACATGAGTATTTATCAAAGTGAGAACTACTGGGAATTCAAAGTAAATTCAAAATGAATTCCAACTTAAAGGTTAAAATCGCCGAGCTGAAAACAGAATTGACTTATAGAATCTTTCTAATTCATCTATTTAGGCCTAACTTTTTGAATTGGCTTTTAATTCACTTTGAACTTCTGTAAATGTAATGCAGACAAAAGGCCAATGAACAAAGGTTTTGTTTGAGATGTAAAAATTTCCATATTTAAATTAAACTTACCCATACCAGATAATGGAACAAAATCAACGCTTACCCTAGCGGCTCTGGAAGAATAAGGATCCTCAAATAAAGCCCACATTCGTGGTTGTAACCTTCTCCAGCGACTAACTTTGCCATCTGGACCAACCACATCCTCAATGCCCAGTCTTTTTCCCAGATCCTCGTCATCTTCATCTATAGGTGCCAGCTCTCCAGTGATCAGGTCCGGAGTCTCAAAGATGTCCAGTGCTTCTTCTGCATCACGATGCTGACGGTACGTCATCCAGCAACATGGCTCCACATCTGTCTCATCAATGCCCCAAAAGGCCAACTCCTCTTCAAAGAGAGGCCCACACACATCAGCTGGGCAGTGAAGCTTTCCTGTGCGGTAGTAGTTCAGCACATAGGCAAAGACCCCAGGGTGTCTATCAAAGAAGAACTCATTGCCCCTGGAGGTGCACTGAAAGGAGCCAGGAACCGGCGGTTGCTCCAGTCCTTGGTCACTGTGAGATTCACATGCAAGGAGTGCAAGCCTGGTCCCTGGCACAGTCTTCAGTGTGCTTCTGTATGTTTCGTGTCTTGTGCCCCCAACGTTGAGGATTATCCTCTCATTCTCGTCGATCTTACCCATATCTCTGGATCCGACATGACTTGCATGGGTGGCAGGTTAAAAGTAGTCTAAATCCTGAGGGGTTGTGAAGAAGAGAGATAAAAAAGGGTAAGAAAGAGACCATCAGAATATTTAATGTATTCTCCCTATAGCTCCTATCATATATGTCAATGACATTTAAAGTTTAGGTGCCTCCACTTAGTAAGAACGTCTGCTTCCATGTTATCTGTCAGTTAGAATCCTGTCCACTCCTCTGTTACAACTAATGAGATGACACCTTTCCCTATCCCTATAACTGCAGGGTATTATTGCTGGTGGCTTACACAAATTAGATAAAGTACAAACTCAGATTATTGCCACTACCTGGTTTTGCAAAACCATTAAGATTTTAAATTTTTTTTAAAAAAATAAAAAACACTTCATGTCATACATAGAAAGTTCACAGAGATAAAGGGAAGGGGGATGGAGTGGAGTAATCGCCACCAAGAGCCGGTCTGATGGGGCACCCCACCAGCATCAGAGAGTGGGTTATCATAGCAACACTCAGATTCTTCATCTTGCACCGGCCTGATGCACCCCATGCCAACTAGATAATCAAGCTACCGCCGTGGATCATATTTCCAACTTCCCTGACCAATGTAAGCAAGAGGGATGGGTGAATAAACTCATTTTTAAAAATTATTTTTAGTTTTCAGATGTAGTCACACACACCTAGAACCTCTTCTCTCCAACATTATTGCCACTAACCCTCTGCAGCAGAGCCACTAGCTCCCTTATTATAGCTCCTAATCACCCACACTAGAGTCCATATATACCCCTCGCATACACTTCAGTTCCTATACCCACAGAAACACACATGCACACAATCTACAGCTCCTATCCCACACAACAGCACACACTACAGAATACATATTCCTCCCCCCACGCAAACAATGCAACCCCTATCCACAAACATACACACAAACAACAATCCCTAGCCCCTCCACACATATACACAGCCCTCTCCATATACTACTGCACAAACAGCCCTCGACACAGAAACTACAAACAGCTTTATACTTAGACATGCAATACCACAAGCAATGTCCCCAATACCACAGGCAGCCTCCCCGCAGACAATACAACAAGCAATGTTCCTCCACTCATGAGTCCTCATATACATGCATGCAACACCACAAACAGCGTCTACACAAACACACAATACCACAAGCAACCTCTCCACACACACACACAAGCTGCATTAAAGGCAGCTTACCCCCACATTAACAACACCCAAATACTGTCCTCCTACACACACAACTCCATAAACAGGGGCCCTACAAGCATGCAACACCAAAACAAACATCATTACAGATTTGGTATTTTAGCAGAAAGCAGCATGGTAAATTGTTAGTGTACGAGTTATCTTGATAGGGTAGATGAGCAACTATACAACCCTCCCAACATCAGAGGAGTTCACTACCTGATCAAAATACCTGATCAATATCTTAGTAAACAAAACACAAAACATGAATGTCATTGGTCAGAACAAAAGAGTGCTGAGCACTAGTAAAATGTGCAAATTAGGTTTTTGCTTTTTTTTTTTTTTGAAAATGTGAAAAACAAATATTCCAATGCACAGAAAGTAGGATATTGAAATGGAACAGCTAAATAGTGTGAATAACTCACAAAGATAGAGACATGATTTGATTTAAATGCATGAAGCTTATTCAAAGCTGATATTTGGGAGGAAGAATTATAACTAAGGGTGATGGAGAACAATGAGTTAAGAGAAGGGAAATGTCTATAGTAATAGTGTGTATTGCTTGAGGGGTGTTACCTATCTTGGGGATAGTTGATGATAAAATAAAAGCACAGACACAATAACAGGCTCAGCACAATATCTATGGTGGCTAGGGGGTTGACAGATACAAGACTAGTAGACCATGTGTTCACACAATGTGAGCTAAAAGACAACCAGGGGTAAAAGACAAGGGACTGGCAGGTGAACAATAATGTATTAAAATAACATGGAGGTGAAAAACAAAACACAAAATAAACAAAAGGGGGAAGAGTGAGTGAATATGTGTGTGCTGTATGTGTGCTCTGTGTGTGTTGTGTGTGTGGTGTTTTCTTGTTTGTGTGTTTTCCTTGTGTGTAACAAAACCATGTTGTGTGTAACAAAACATGGTAGCAGCTATGTCTCTGTATGAGTGTTGGTCTGTCATTGTACACACACCAGATACACTGTAGCAGCCTTACCATACCTCAGTGAAAGGGAATAATTGTCTGATTTGTTTTACTGCTTACCCTTCATTTGGCAATGTAAACTGTGCTGAAGATCTAATTACTTGTTGGACGTATTACAGCGGGTGTGTTTCTGTTCATAGGACTACATCTACCACAGCCATTTATTTTGCACATCTTTTCTGTAAATCTTCTGGGCTCACAAGATGCTTTCGATATTAAGTATGTGAGAAAAACAATGAATTCCTTAAGGAATAATAAATAAAAACACCAACAACTAAACCATGCTGAAGGTTTACTAGTGGCGTTGGAATGTGTTGGTTATAGATACAGTGCTGTGTGTATCATGTCAGCCCCTTCTTATACACAGCCAGCCAGAGATAGGAGCTGTCCATTCAGCACCACTGTCCTATCTATTCATCTGCAATACATGTATTTATACAGCCACACTGATTTATGCATGCCCCCTCCCATAAAATAAAATAAAAAATCTCTATTTTTCACTGTGTTTATTATTTGAGGGTTGTTCTTTTTTTTTTTGCCCTAGTATATAAAAGTCTACGAACGCTGTTCTGTGTAAAATGTAAAATGTAAAGATTATGTATGTGTTTCTTACAGCAGTGAGTCACAAAGCTAAATGTAGATTGGTACAGATAAAAGTGTCACTTGGTTACAGGTGAAATCCCTGCCAAGGCTCGGTTTAGCTGCATGTCTTGGGAAAACTGAGCTAGCATGGGTCTCTATAAACACACCGCCAAGGTGAAGGCTTGGCATTCACACTGAATCTCAGCACTCACACATATGGTGCACACCTGTAGCTTGCTCTGAGTATATCTCCTGGCCAATATATTTTATGTTCACATGTAGACTGGCATCAAATAATTTTGTGAGATGTGGGTATGTATGTGCTGATATCTGTTGGCTCCATCATGGAGCTCAGTTTATGTTATATTATGCTTCACTGGCGTTGATCAAGTAAAAAAATAGAAGCTGAGAATATTAACAGATGTTTCAGAAAGCAACAAAACACACAAGAAAACACAACAAATATTTTTGCATTCATGCAAACACCTGGCAAACACGAGAATGTATATACTTGTCATGTGTCCTTAAGGGGTTAAATAAATTGTATGGGCAGACAAACTAAGCAAGCAACTGTATAAAATTACTCTGCACTCTTCACACCCCGAAACTCACAATCTATAGGTCATATATCCACACTAAGTGTGAGAAACCTCACTTCTAACTAATGTAATCTTTTCAATGGGAACAGAAGGGAAGTATTCTTAGATACTATTAGATACTATTTACATGATAGTGATATCCGTTCTCTTTATACTAAATCATCTATGTGAAGTATACAAGAGGTAAAAACAGACCCTCAACATTGGGACAAACTACTTAACCTAGGACACAGTTTAATTTTCAGTTCTCTCATATCCTGCTGTTCAAGGCTAACTTCACTAATGCACCACACTCAAACCCTGCCCCAGCCTCCCATGTGGTCTATCACTATCATATATAATATAACAAGCAACACTGTAGGTCACAATTTCCTTTTGCTAGGTGCTTCATGGCCACAGATAGGGATGTGATGTGCAAACCTACAATTTTGTTTATCTTTGTGTATTGTTTCTGAGCCCTCTATTTTTTTTACAGACAAACCTGAAGGAATATAGCACTATGTTCTAAGGATTATGAGAACAGTCAAACTTGGCTGTAAAGTTCAAAGGAACTCCCCAAGCGGTCGGCTGCAGGGGCTTCACATGATTGCAGTGCCCTCAGAGAAGGGCTTGACCAGCACAAGCATTATCTTGGAAGGTATGACATTAATAACTTTGCAGGGCTGCAGTGGGTTACATGACATCCAATTAACGGAGAGGATGAGAAGAGTACGGTAAGCAACAACTGCAGGAAGGTCACCAAACCGACACAGTGACACATGCAGCCATGTGTGCAGCTAGTGGAAGTTGAGGCTCTGATAGACAGGAAGGGAAATGGGAAATGGGGATTTGTCATTGAGAAAAGAAACTTGTGAATTAGCAATATGCCCCTGACATACAGAACAGAAACATGTGATGAGAAATGTCAACATGTCATAGGAATATATTGACTTGTAAGGGGGAAAAAACTTTTATGGGGTAGGATCATGGCTGGTGTAATGTGGTCAAGGGACATGTTGAAAGGAAAAGAAGTCATATAATTTTGTACAAAGGTCCGGACTTGGGAATGAGAGGCCTGTGATGAGGCAATTATGACAAATGATGGGGAAGAGGGCCCATGATGGTGGAAAGGGGTATACGATCAAAGCAAAATTAACCATAAGGCTGCTACCTAACGCCCAGGGATTATAGAGGGGCCACAGAACCATGAATTTGCTTTGTCTCACTCACAATCTCATTCATTTATTCAAAGTGGGGGTTCCTAACCAGTAAACCTGCCTAGGTGCCCAGTGCGATAATTCTCTGCTTATGATGGTGGAAAAACATTTGGCAATATATATTCATATTAATTTCACAGACAGGTAAGTTTGAAGTCTATACTACACACAGGCAAGTATAGTGTAGGAAATGGGAACTCCACATAATTCAGTATAATGAGATAGGTGAGTACTTCACACATTAAGGAAGCAGGGGGTGGCTGGAATTCCACACAGTCAGGTCTGATTGGGAGACTGGAATTCCACACAGTCAGGTGAATGGGGAGACTGAAATTACACACAGTCAGGTTTGATGAGGAGACTGGAATTCCACACAGTCAGAAAACATGGGGGCAGCTGGAATTTCACACAGTCAGGTCAATGAGGAGACTGGAATTCCACACAATCAGGTTGATGGGGGACTGGAAATGCACACAGTCAAGTCCCACGGGGAGACTGGAATTCCACACAGTCAGGTCTGATGGGGAGACTGGAATTCTACACAGTCAGGTCGATGGGGGAACTGGAATTCCACACAGCGAGGTGCAATGGAGAGACTGGAACTCCACACAGTCAGGTCAATGGGGAGACTGGAATTCCACACATGGGGAGAAGGAATTCCACACAGACAGGTCAATGGGGAGAATAGAATTCCGCACAGTCAGGTCCAATGGACAGAATGGAATTCCACACAGTCAGGTCAATGGGGAGATTGGAATTCCACACAGTAAGGTCAGTGGGGATATTGGAATTCCACACAGTCAGGTAGGGTGGTGTAACTATGCTGGACAGTCAACATGCCTGGGCAGTCATTTGGTAGGAACTAATATACAGATAGGAATGATACAAATCTTTAACAGCTAGAGAAGAATGAATCGATGTAGACAATCAGAGTATATACAGAGAGAACGAGTGGTTTTGCAAATAGAACCACAGGGGTGAAAATTATATAAACACAGCCAGAGGGGAAGGACATGCAAATGCAACCAGTGGTGGCATAAAAAATATGATATATTATATATACAGCAGGGGAGTATATATGCATACAGCAGGCATAAGACAGGAGGCAGGTGGGAGAGGGGTAACATATACAGGCAGGTGATCATAGATTAAGGGGTTAAACAGAAGTATACAGACTGTGAATAACAGACAGGCGTGAAATACACACAATGAATAACAAACATGAAGACATAAGCAGTGGTAACAGACACACCCACAGGCAGAATATAACACAGACGCATGGTGTGACACACATCCATCCAGGAAGGTCAGAAACATGTATGCACACACAGAATGCAACAAACACATGTAAATACTCACAGAGAGATAAGGCAGAGAAGGGTAAATGAAGACATACAGCAAAGAGGCAACAAAAACAGCACAATAGTGTAACACGGACATGGAACCAGGTATGTATTGTAATGCACCTGGTAGAACTAGGCACAATTAGATTCCATGTTCTGTAGTGTTGTAAGCCGATTTATTTACAGATATTTAGACAGTAAAACGCTCCTCTGTCTAGGCTCCCTCTGCCAGCTCTTGCTGTCACACATACGGTTGCTAAGCAACTCATATACACACAGTATAGGTGTGTTTGCAGTATTAGAATGTGTGAGAATGTAATGTTTATATGTGGCATTGTCTGTGCACTGTGTATAATTGACTCTGTGTGTACACAGTGTAAACGTGTGTCTATGTGTGCAATGTCATCCCCAACTGAACACGTCACACCCATGCATAGGACAGGGATAACAAACACGTTCACCTATAGGCAGGGTAACAGGCACCTGCAATTAAGGCAGGGACAAAACACCTGCAATTTGGTGAGGTACAACAAACAAAAGGGGTAACAGAAGCCAGGGTGAAAGATTACCAAAGACAGGCGCACACTTAATGTATGTGACCAAGACCAAGCATCACTCTAAGTGACACACAGGTAGGTGTTAAAGATACAGACAGAAGGTAACATATACTTACATACAGGAAGAGCAGTAACAGACACAGGTAGATAATATTACACACAGGCCAGGGGTGATAGAGGTTCGTCGAAGGTAACAAAGTCAGACATGCACTGGCTGGGGTAACAGAGGTGCAAAGGCAAGGAGTAATAAATATATACAAAAATAGATCAAACAGACACAAGCACACAGGCAGGGGTAACACGAAAATAGGCATGGGGTGCACAGACAGGCAGGAGTGACACAGACATACACAGATAGGGAAGACATTAACAAACAAAAAATTTATCAGGCATTCTCTAAAAGTAAAATAACTTGCAAATCACCCCTCACAACCAAGTGAGTGAATAATTTCAATATGGTGTGCACCCTGTACCTGACACAATTTGTCACCATTGTGGGGCAGTAATAAGTGTACTAGTGTGGGGCACCTGATGGCTTCTGGGTGGCATTAACCCTATCATTGCTGACTAATGCGCATTATTCTGCTTGCAAGCCCTTACAGAGTAATTGATTTATCCTAAGAATTAATGTGCACCCCCTCAAGAATTTCTGAAATAAACACCAATTACAGAAGTTAAGTAAACTTAATCTGAGATATCTCCTTTTTCCCTGCTCCTATATGTCCCCATGGGGAATTAATCCTGTGACTGCTGAGTACATAATAAGTATATGGCTTAGATCATTAACTCTGTCACTGCTAGGTAGGCAACCAGTTCACAGCTATGGGACATTACCTCTGCTATCGCTGGGTGGGCAATCAGTTCATGACTGGACGGCATTAACCCTTACATTTACTGGCTGGATAATCAGTTCACAAAAGTGAGGCATAAACCCTTACTGGCCAAGTAATCAGTTCATGACTATAATCAGTACATAGTTGTACATAGTTATGAGACATTAACAATAGCCCTACCAGTGTTGTTGGGTAATAAGTTTTTGACTGTGGGGCATTTACCCCAACACTGCTGGGCGGGTAATCAGTGCAAGAATGTGATGCATTAACCCCATCACTGCTAGTTGAGTGTTCAGTGTATGTCCATGGCACACTACCATCATCACTGTTGGGTGAGTATTCAGTGCTTGGCTGTGCTGCATTAACCCTGCCTCAGCTGGTATAGTAATCAATGCATGGCAACAACCAGTGCTTGGCAACCTGCTGATCCCTTCTCCCCACAACCCAGCATGTGGATGTAAATCCAGACAAATAAATGAACATTTGCATCCTAATGTGTGATCTCCATTCCCCACACAATAAAAAAACACAGATTACTGTGAAATAAAGTTACAAAAATAACTTACATTATGCTCCTCCAGGTAAGGCATTAACCCTTCTACTTCCAAGGAGGGGGGGTTAATCAGCACATGACTATGTGACATTAACCTTTGCAATAAAGGGTCAGCACACCGTATGCAGACTGAATTTATGTATTTTATTAACCCCATGGTTTCTGGATTGACAACATATTATCACTTCTGAGCAACAATTCCATGACTGTGAGGGAAACATTGTATCCACTGCTCTGGTTAATTACTGTGTAAATGAAATAAATGAGTAATCACATTATGACTGTGGGGCACTAACTCTATCACTGCTGGAAAGGTAAAAAAAAAAAAAAAAAGTGATTCCCTTAACCCTAACAAAACTGGGTGTGGGATCAAAGCATAACAACCTCTACTCCCCACACTCCAGCAATGAGTCTGTAATGAGACACAGAATGAGCACCCATTCAAATGTTTCTTCCCTCCCTACCTCTTTCTATTTTCTGCAATAAACACTGCTTAGAGAAGTTCAATAAACTTACCTTGAGATCTCCCCCTTTCCCACTGGTCCTTCACCTTCAGGGCTGTAGCATGCCTGTGCTTCCAGATAATGACTGCTAAAAGTATAGTGTGCCTGTGCTGAGCATCCCTCTTGTTGCATGCAGTCACTTCAGATATGAGGATGGGAGAAGACAGCGGAGGCTAGTCTCCTATTCAACAGAAGGACCACTGCTGACATCATGTTCCACGTGACTGCAGTGATCACACCCACCCTCAACTTACAGTCTATCTCTCCCTGTACCTTCTTCACTATTTGGAGATCTGATCTCTATGTTTAATACAAAACAAAAAACACGAAGGGATACATGGTCTAAAAAAGTGTTTTGTTATGTTTTTGCATTTAGTTTTTTTGTTGTTGTAGTAATTGTCTAATAAAATGCAGAGTTGTCAATGTCAGTAAATTAAATAACTCTGCACATACATGCAGAGATTATAACTATTTTAACATGTTGACTGACCACATGTATTCTTTATTTGTGATACTCTGTGCAAGTGATAGTTATGGTGCGCATTTTTTACTTAATTATTATTATACAATTTTATTTATTTTTTTGCCTTGGATTCAGACAGTTAAATCACAAAGTTAGACGGAATACTTTTTACTGTGATTTTTTTTTTTTTTTTTACACGCACAGTTATTAATCTGTTTTTTTCCGTTGCAGATGGTTACTACGTGCCCCTAGTACATGTGTGCCAGTTTGTGACTTGAATCTTAAAATACATCTGGCAGAGATAATCTAATCACACGAACGAGAGGAAATATAATAACTTATTAGGGTCTTCCCAGATACATTGTGCCTATCCAATGAGTTGTGATGGCAAGGATGAATATTTATCACACAAAAAAATAACTAAGCTGTGTGTCACTAAGCAACCGGTGCCAAACTTTGTTACTTAGCAACTAATGCACTTGGGAACTTGTGTCAATGCCCAAACCAAAAATACAAAACTTAGGACCCTAAAAAAGGGGGAAAGTTCCTCACAAGTCTTAAAATATGTGCTGTTATGTATTATATAGGATTGTTATGTGTAGTTTGAAACGCTTAACATACAGATATATGCACTTAAATGCTGGAGGCTAGTTACACCCCCAGCGCACGTGACTTAAGCACCCTGGGACTCTGTTCCAGCTGCCTGTGTTAATTCTGTGCAAAAATTCTATATTTCGTCATCACACACTGTGCGCAGGAGACAGACATAATCAGCTTCTACCAGTGCAGGCAGTGCTTTGTCCACTGTGTTTTGTTTCCAGAATAGTCTATATGACGATTCAGATATTGAGACTTTGGACAGTTACCTGATAAACTCAAACTCAGATGAACTGGAGTCCCTAACAAAACAAATCTCAAGGTAAAAAAAAAGTCTCGTCAGGAAAGATTAGGTGCTGAGATATATATGTGTATATCACTTGCAATTAGAGGATAAAAATATGTCAGCCATATTTGTGGCCAGCAGGTGTGTAAAATCACACCTGAATACTTAGTGCATTTTATTGATTTCTGGTCAAGGGATGTCAGTATGGGTAATTTATTTTTTATTTCAGCTAATTAAAATGTGGTTACATTCATATATTATACTTAGACACTCCACTACTGCTATTAAATAGACATTATAAGCATCAAAACATTGTTGGCTTAATGAAGTAGTGTTGGTGTATAGATCAGCCTGCTAGAGACTCCAGGAGCCTCCTGAGTGGGATTAAAGGTCTCAGTCTCTCCGCTCTGCCCGTGACCTTCTCCTGTCCCCTGCTCGCACCCGTATGGCTAACTCACGCTTGCAGGACTTCTCGCGGGCGGCTCCCTTTCTATGGAATAGCCTGCCTACCGCCATCAGACTCTACCCTAGTCTTCAATCATTTAAGAAGTGCCTTAAAACCCATCTCTGTAGGAAAGCTTATGGCCTCCCAGAGTAACCTCTACCTTACATACCTGTCTCTTGCTCTCTCTTCCAGCTCCGCCTCACTACCACCTTATTTGATTGTTTTTTTCTGTCCTAATGTGTTTTATACCCCACCTCCTATAGACTGTTAGTTCGTTTAAACTGAGTCCTCTTCAACCTATCGTTCCCATACGTTTTCTTGTAATTGTCCTATTTATAGTTAAATACCCCCTCTCATAATAGTGTAAAGCGCTATGGAATCTGTTGGCGCTATATAAATGGCAATAATAATAATAATAATAATAATTATTATAATAATAATAATATTTAAAGGTCAATTTACAGAGCAGTAGATCATACTTAAAATAAACACACTGTACTGATTTAAAATGAAACCATTTTTGTTATGCAGACTGTGTGAGTCACACAGTGTTGCTATGGCTGCATAAACAGAAACAAAAGTGACTTGGCACCTAAATGGCAGATAATTAAGCAATAATATTTCAGAGACATGATCTATACACCAAAACGGCTTCATTAAGCTAAAGTTGTTTTGGTGCTTAGAGTATCCATTTAAAGGGACACTCCAGGCACCCAGACCACTTCTGCTCATTGGAGTGGTCTGGGTGCCAACTCCCACTACTCTTAACCCTGTGTGTAATTATTGCAGTTTTATTTAAACTGCAATAATTACATTGCAGGGTTAACTCCACCTCTAGTGGCTGTCTACTAGACAGCCACTAGAGGTCACTTCCTGATTTACAGCAAAATATTTTTCAATGCTTTCCTATGGGGAGCGCTAATGCGCACATTAGGTCTCCTTGGCCGGTGGGCGGGATCAGTCTCGCCCACCAGCCGACGGAGACAGTAGGAGGAGCGGCGCGGAGGAGGAGACAGCGACGCGGGACATCGTCGCTGCCTCAGGTAAGTGACTGAAGGGGATTTCACCCCTTCAGTAACCGGGGATTGGGGGATTGTTTTCCTGGCACTGGAGTTTTCCTTTAAGGAAGCATCCAAGTGGCGCAAATAGCTCCACATGTTTTTACAGTGTCCCTCAAAGAAAGTAGGTATTTGTAAAAAATAAATTTATACAATGGTGATAAAAAAGCAATTTAAAAAAAAATGTTTTTCTTAC
This sequence comes from Pelobates fuscus, assembly GCF_036172605.1. Lineage (NCBI taxonomy): Eukaryota > Metazoa > Chordata > Amphibia > Anura > Pelobatidae > Pelobates > Pelobates fuscus. Next base: position 45,774,586 of record NC_086319.1, on the reverse strand, counting down.
TCACGTGAATTGTTTGGGATCAGTGCACGTTGCAAAGAAGATAATTCTGTGTTTCCAGCTTTGTAGCAAAAGTTGGAAACAAAGAACTTTGTGGCAACTGTCTCCCCTATTCCCTCCCTCCCCTCACTACACCCATTCTTTAACAGCCTCTTTCATAATATATTGGGCCTTGTGTATTCCAAAATCATGCAGTTTACGCTGTTATAGTGCTGAATGATTACTGCAATTAATGCTTTAAGAGATTCTTAAATAATTAAAGTCACCATCCTAATGGTTCAATTTCCATTAATTTGCAATAATTGCAACATTTTAACAATTATTACATGTAGAGAGGAACCTGTGGCATAGTGTGCTTTTAGGTAACTCATTGAATGATGAGAAAATAAGCAAATTATACATAAAGTAATTATCTACTGTGTTATCATTATTATTATTATTATGTTATTATTTATATAGCACCAACAAATTCCGCATCGCGTTCAGCAGTTCTAGCTAGAGTAGCCCTGATGCGTTAGAAAAGTGAAGGGACTTAAGTAAAGTAAAATGCAAAATCATATAATTTTAACATTTTTAAAGGAACACTTCAAACGTGTAAAGCATTTCACTTCTCATAGTGACTACCACAAATGAAACCTCCTTCCTATTATTTCTCTGTGAGAAGCATTCTATTGTACTGAGCGGTGCTGAGTCACATGACTGGCTTGCCACTTGATTAGAGGTAAATTAACTATTTTTTTAACAGGTTTGGGGGGGAAAGGGGTCCCGTATTCACAAAAAATGCCACCATTTTAAATAAATATATTTACGAGTTTCCTTCAACAATTTGCTGGCAGACTATGTCACAGCAATAAGGCAATAATAAGAGTTCAGAAAACTCCAAACGTATTACTTCTGTATGATAAGTATCCATACTGCATACTTTGTGTGTGAATAACATCAAGCACACAGCAATGCAACCTAGGTATACAAACATTGGCAGCAGAATGACACATACCGCAAAATAGACATGCTCACAGGGAGAAAAAAACTTGTTTTCTTTTCTATTCGGTTATTTCGAAATCTGGTTTGGTAAAATTAGTTAATTAGCAATTCTGAATGAACCCGATTGAAAAATTTGGTCAAAAAAATCTTGAAACATCTGAAATTCAGACATCCGTTATTCCCTATAGAGCGCTGTTTAGTAAATAGCTGCCCTAATTTGGTAACCTTATGTGGGATGTTTGCAATCTAGATATGTATTTTTTTTTTCTTTTAAATATCTACTCAGAAATATCTAATTATGTCTTTATGTATCATTGTAATCCAGAGGAAAAAAATGAAAACACAAATTTTCAAGGGATCTGAACAATCTTGCAAGGCACTGTATACATGCCTACCAACATACCCGATTTTCAGGTCCTGTCCCCCTGTCCCGATTTTATCATTAGATGCACTTGCACCTCACACAGAGCACTGAATAAATAAATAGTGGGTGATGTAGTTCTTTATAATGCAGAGGTTAAATCATTCCGGCCCCTAAGGGCCTCAGAGCAGTGTGGTTCTGCCTAAAATAAGTGGGAGTTAACTCCTGGGCAAAAGCTGCTCTTTGCAACTGCCACCATTTTAGATCAACCCTCTCCGTTGGATGAAGAGACGCTGATGAGTAAGAAATTCTGTCTACCTGGCACCTTTTCTGGTTTAGCCCGGGAGTCTAACATCTTCCAGTCTTGGGGAGACTGGGTTCATATATGTCTCAGTGCTTTCCTGAGATTGAAGGAAACCTAAACTTAAACTAACCCTAATCCTAGCGCAACTGGGTCCACTCTGTTTTAAAAATGTAACATAAATAATACATAATGCTAAGTGTATATAGGGGGGGAATTGGTCATCTCAAGGTTGTAGAGACATTTGCAAACCAGAGAGCATTCATTGCCATGATTTTTTTTTAACATGATGTCTCCAGAACTCCCCAATAGCATTATTTTCTCAATACTGTTTGATACTTCAACCACTGGTCCGTGGACCGGTGCCGTTCTGCAAGAATTTATTGCGGGTCCATGAAAGCTTTCACCCGACTATACCGTCGGGTGAAAGATTTCTCGGACCGGCAATAAATTGCCACAAAATATTTAGCCGGTGCTATGATCTTAGCAGGACCGACAGCCGAAGGAGGGAAGGAGAGAGGACCAGGGGGAGCTCTAACATGCGATCTCGCGATCAAGGAGCTTTGCAGCGGTTACCACGGCAATGCTCTGAATCTCGCGAGAGTGAACTCTAGCAGCTGCTGAGGCTGCTAGAGTTCACTATCACCATCTGGACCACCAGGGCTTCCCCACCGAACCTCCAGGGATTGTCTTGTACTGTACCCCCTCCCAGGCAAAGGTAAGCATCAAAATTACTATTTATTTTTATTTTATTTTTATTTCTTTTTTTTAAATATATATATATTTATTAATCTACCCTCCAACCCCACAATCATTCTCCCCTATACACACACACTGCCCCCCACACACACACTGCCCCATGCACACACACTGCCTTCCATACACACACACACACACAAATTGCACCCCTCACACACACATTACCCCCATACCCACACACACACTGCCCCTCATATACACACACACACACACTGCCCCCCATACATACACACTGCCCCCTATATACACACACTGCCCCATACACACACACACACTGCCACAAACACACACTGCCCCAAACACACACACTACCCCCAAACACACACACTACCCCCCATACACACACACTACCCCCAAACACACACACTAACCCCCCATACACACACACTGCACCCCTCACACACACACACAGACTGCATCCCTCACATATACCATTAGTTTTTATTTCTGACTGACACCGGTCCGCAAAATATTTCTCCTCTTTTCTCCGGCCATGGGTGCTAAAAGGTTGCAGAACACTGGTTTATCCAATTTTGTGCAACAATTACGGGCCTTTAAAGGGACACTCTATACAAATAAAGTACTTACGTTTGCCGAAGTGCTTTATGTGTCTTGAGTCTGTGACCATTTGTGACCGCTTTCAACACAAATCTGAATGTTTATAACTGGGGGCAGAAAAACTGTCAATTAGACAGCCAGGGAGATGTTCTTCAACTTCTTTTATCTCAACAGATTGGCAGAGTGGCTGCATGCACATGCGCCTTTGCTGCTCTCAATGGGAAGCCTCTGATTGGAGTATTATCCAGCCTTGGAAAAAGGAGGAGGTCTTGCAAAGATATTGTACAGCAGGTCTGCAGCTTTTGCAAACTGTTTCTAATATACTCCCAAAGAAAAGTTTTCTTTGAGGGTATATCTACTACATTTTTAGAAAAATATAATATATAATAAATATAAAATGCATGTTGAATGGAGTGTTCCTTTAAAAGAAGGGGTTGAAGAGAAGGAAAAAAGAATGTGTTCTGGGATGAAGGATGGAAAAACTGTGTAAAAAGTGCATCATAACCCCCCCTGCAGTCATTAATGAAACTGCAAATAAAAAACTCCAGGTGGCCACAGTTTATCCACAGTTTGAACATAACACCTCATCTAAACTTAAGCTGATGGATATACAATTCTGTAACAACATACAAATACCTAATACAGTACATTATTTTCCTACACTAACCTTACATGTTTGATGCTTACTGTTAGGTGCTACGAAATACTTAAATTGCGGATACCTGGAATATGTTATTTTGCAATTAATATATATGTTTAAAAATATAGCATGGAATTGGCAAGGATTCAAGTGAATGAAAAGAAACATGCCTGTTGGTGTTTGAAGTTTTCTTTGTGTTATTGCAGATCCACTGATGTTTTATTCTAAATTGAACTGAGCAAAATTATCTCCGTAAACTAACAAAGTTTACCTCCCCATCCGGATGAAAAAAAGGTCTAATCTCTCTCTTCAAAGGTTAATCATTCACCGTGACTCACCAATCTAGCTTTTGAAATATTGACAAAAAAGGAAATCTCTATCTCTGAAAACCCTATAACCTGGTTTGACAGCAAAATAAGGATGCCCTTATCACTTTGTAGACTTTCAGAGCCGGAGTCAGTACCTCACCGCATACTAAAGGAATGACCGATGAAATATATTTTCTGGGCCTCTGGTACTGCAATAGTTAAAAACATTGAATTTCTAAAAATAAGAACAGCTTTCTAATTCTTTTCTTTAAAACAGAAATGTTTTTGTGTGGACACCTGCTGTTATTTTTATATTTGGGTTTGAAGGCGTACTGTTTCGTTCATTCTTGGCGACTCTCAGAATAATGATAAATCAAGGTAATTTCAAGCCTCCGAACGAACAATGTGTAATAAATAGGGCAGATGTACTCAAGTCTCCAAAATTTGTCCCAAAAAAAAAGCCATTTTCTTTGATTCTTTGCAGAAAAAACTAAAACAAAAATATTGAAGCATCATTCATTAGAGAGGATATCTAGCCATTATGGAGGAAATCTGTTCCAAAACACAGCTGTCCTGACTCTGAACATCTGTGTTAATTGTACAAAATCTGATAATCAACCGCGTTTGATGCATATTGTGAGGCAGTAAGGATTATATAAACTGAGCTGTGCTTGCAGTATTTTCTATGTAGACAAAAAGAAAGGCTCTGTGATACAGTAATCTTCTCCATCTCACTATTCCAACAACCTGAGAAGTTTGGACTTGAATTGTGGAAGGTTGTCATTCTCCAATAGATGAAAGGTTGAGGTTGAATAACCCTGTTCTTATTTCAGTTTTGTCGTTGGTGGTAAAAAAGTTTATAGTTTCGCTGCTTGTTAAAAAAACATTGCAACATGCATTTCTACAATTGTTTATGAAAATCAGTCATGTTCTATTATATTGTAAAATAGGCATACACAGTATGTAGACGCAAGCATATTATTTTATAGATACTGGAAAAGAGAACAATGATAACTCAGCTTGTACAAGCTTACAGTAAACACACTAACTACATCACCTGAATGGTTTAAAAATGTTTGAAGAGGGGACTACTGGAACCGGCTGGGGGACGAAGGGGGAGATGATCAGACCTGAGGAAATGATCAGTCGAAATATAAATGTAGTTACTAGGCATGTGCATGGGGAAAATTTTCGGTTAGGTTCGGCATTCCGAATTTCAGGATTTTTCGCAATTCAGGACTTCGGCATTTTGGCACTTCAAGACTTCAAGTACCTATTGCCCCAACCCCTGAGCAGCGGGTGGGGGCCGTAAAGTAAAATGATGGGGGGACCTATTGTCCTCCCCCCGGCCCCTACTCCTGAGCGGTGGGTGGGGGCCCTTAATACTAATAAGGGGGGGACCTAATGTCCTCCCCCTGGCCCCCACCCCTGAGCGGCAGGTGGGTGCCCTAAATTGGTATAAGGGGGGACCTAATGTCCTACCCCCTGGCCCCCACCCCAGAGCGGCGGGTGGGGGCCCTAAATACTAATAAGGGGGGACCTAATGTCCTCCCCCTGGCCCCCACCCCTGAGCGGTGGGTGGGGACCCTAAATACTAATAAGGGGGGACCTAATGTCCTCCCCCCTGGCCCCCACCCCTGAGCGGCAGGTGGGGGCCCTAAATACTAAAAAGGGGGGGACCTAATGTCATCCCCCTGGCCCCCACCCCTGAGCGGCAGGTGGGGCCCTAAATACTAATAAGGGGGGGACCTATTGTCCGGCCCCCACCCCTGAGCGGCGGGTGGGGGCCCTAAATACTAATTGTGGCGAAACCAACTTCGCCACTGTGAACTGGAGAAGCCTGGTTGCTAGCCTCCTGCCCTGCGACTATGGCCCCTGGACATATTGTACTGTAAAAACTATATTTGGGCATGTAATAATTTATATTACTGCTACTGGGCCTTTAAGAGCCATCCGTGGACCTATTGGGACTTTTGGGATACTGTACCTTTAAGACTGTGGAGCGTATTACAGTAATCCTGCCTTTAATCCTTTAATGTCATGTATGTATTTATGTGTGCAGTTAACCTGGGTTATATATATGCAGCATTCATCTGATTGTTCGGTAGAATCACTCCATTCATTGTATTGAGGAAACTACCGAACAACCAGACCACCCAGGACTAAGTGTGCCTCCAATTACCGTTTGCAACAATGTTGCAAACGGGTAATTGGCAATCAGTGTAGTGTGGTCTTTGTCCTCTGGGTGGCCGCCATTCGGGAAACGAACACGTGGCGGCGGCCATCTTAAACTACCGAACAGCGGTGTTTTGCCGTCGAGCGTCTGGAACTGAAAACGGACACTCGACTAGGCAAACACCGCTGAGACCTCCAGACTTCCAGGATTTCGTGGGGAAACTACCGAACGGCCCGCCGTTCGGTAGAAAGAAACGCACGAACTAGGGGATTCCTGCGAATCCCCCTTAGGCTCCATAACCCAGGCAATTCGTCTGTTTCGTTCCCTTTTCTGTGACCGACCGCAGGGCCAAAATGCATGGAACTGTTTTCGGATACTTTACCCATGCGGTCGGTCAAATCTTTGCCTGCCCATAACTCCCGAACGCTTTATCCGAATGGGCTGATTTTAACATATGTTGTTCCTCCAGACTAGGGCTATCTGGAGATATTGGATTTAGGGTACATCCAAGTATTTAGGGTACATCCAAAACTTGGGTAAAACTATGTCCTTGTTAATTGTGTTAACAGATATGTTGGAGGGAGGAGATGTGTGGGTTGTACCTTAAACTGGATTGGTGTACTGTAAACCCCTCCCTTGCATGGGAGAATCTCATATAAGCCTGTGTGTGAATAAATCAGTGTTGTTGCTGTTTAACCCTGAAGCTGGAGTGTGTCTCTTTCTTGGGGGGAAGGGGACTGTATGCCGACTGCCAGGAGTGTAAGCTGTTCGTATTGCTTTTCCTGTTCGGCTGCTCCCAGGGTTCGTGTGTCTGCTGTTCGAGAGTTGGTGAATTCGTGCAGTTTGGGAGTTCAGGAAGTTGGTGATTATAGTAGCTGCTGGTCTATCTAAAGGGGATTATCGCCTAAACGGATTTTTCCCCTTTTATGCTGAAACGGTCCGCAACACTAATAAGGGGGGCACCTAATGTCATCCCCCTGGCCCCCACCCCTGAGCGGCAGGTGGGGCCCTAAATACTAATAAGGGGGGACCTATTGTCCGGCCCCCACCCCTGAGCGGCGGGTGGGGGCCCTAAATACTAATAATGGGGGGACCTAATGTCATCCCCCCTGGCCCCCACCCCTGAGCGGCGGGTGGGGGCCCTAAATTGGTATAAGGGGGGGAACCTAATGTCCTTCCCCTTGGCCCCCACCCCTGAGCGACAGGTGGGGGCCCTAAATTGGAATAAGGGGGGGACCTAATGTCCTCCCCCCTGGCCCTCACCCCTGAGCAGTGGGTGGGGGCCCTAAATACTAATAAGGGGGGGACCTAATGTCCTCCCCCCTGTCTCCCACCCCTGAGCGGCAGGTGGGGGCCCTAAATACTAAAAAGGGGGGACCTAAGGTCCTCCGCCCTGGCCCCCACCCCTGAGCGGAGGGTGGGGGCCCTAAATACTAATAAGGGGGGGACCTAATGTCATCTCCCTGGCCCCCATCCCTGAGCGGCGGGTGGTGGCCCTAAAAAGATGTCGTCGTCCCCAGGTGACTAGGGGTCCCCAAACCCCTAGTCACCCCCTCCCCCTCCAAAAAAAAATTATCCCCCTACCTAGCCCCCTCACCCTAAAAATAATGAGGGGGGACCTTTAACTAAGAACCTGTAAAGAAAAAAAAAAACCTTACCATTCGATGTTTTTTTTCTTCTAAAATCGTATTTTTTCAGCCCCCAAAAAGGCCAAAGAAAAAACCATAACAACTGACGCAATTAAAAAAAAATGAGCGCAAAAAAAAAATAATCCATCTTACTTAATCCACCAATCAGAGAGTTATGAGTCAAATTACACAGCGTGGGAAAATTCCAAAGAACTTCCCCACGCTGTGTAAAATGACAGACCACTCTGATTGGTGGATTTCAAACCAACCAATCAGAGTGCTGTGACAGGTAAATGTAGAGACTTACCTGTCAGTCTCTTCATTTACCTGTCAGAGCACTCTGATTGGATGGCTTAAACCCACCAATCAGAGTGCTCTGAGCCTAATTGCAGGGCAGGGCAAGGCTTTATAAGCCTTCCCCCGCCCTGCAGAGCTCAGTCTGTGCGGAGCCCTTGGGTGAAGAAGGATACATTTTTTTTGCGTTCGTTTTTTTTTTTTTTTTTTTTAAGTGCGTCGGTTAGTATGGCTTTTTATTTGGCCTTTTTTGGGGCTGAAAAAAGAAGATTTTAGAAGAAAGAAAACATCGAAAACATCGAACATTAGGTCCTCCCCCCTTATTTTACTGTAGAGCCTCCACCCACCGCTCAGGTGGGGGCCAGGGAGGAGGACATTAGGTCCCCCGCCTTATTTTACTGTAGGGCCCCCACCCACCGCTCAGGGGTGGGGGCCAGGGGGAGGACATTAGGTCCCCCCCTTATTAATATTTAGGGCCCCCACCCACTGCTCAGGGATGGGGGCCAGGGGGAAGGACATTAGGTCCCCCTCCTTATTTTACTGTAGGGGCCCCACCCAGTGCTCAGGGGTGGGGACCAGGGGAGAGGACATTAGGTCCCCCCCCTTATTTTACTGTAGGGCCCCCACCCACCGCTCAGGGGTGGCCAGGGGAGAGGGGGCCAGGGGGGAGGACATTAGGTCCCCCCCATTATAATGTAGGGCCCCCACCCACCGCTGAGGGGTGGGGGAAAGGGGGGAGGACAATAGGTCCTTTTTTTTTTTTACAGTGAGCAGCCACAGGCTCACTGTTTAATAGACATTCCCGTACTCGCGGTATAGCGAGTAGGGGCATAATTTACTAATACTAAGTAAGCTTTACTTAGTATTAGTAAATTTGGCTGAAAGACCAATTTAGGTCTTTCAGCCTTTTAGTAGATAGCTCCCTAATACCGTGGGAATTAGGGAGTTATCTACTTATTCATTCCTGTCATTACATTGACTGGCCAAGTAACTTACATTTTATATGAATGTATGTTACTTGATTGTTGTAAGTGGAATCGCCTGTTATTACTTATCTCAGTACACACTAAATATTGGGTTATATCTACTGTGAAGCGCCTATACACCCTTTTGTTGGTTAATTTTTGCTACTTTATCTTGGTTTTTCTCCCTTAGCCTATCAGCACTTTTTAGGCTCTATCTACACCAGCGCTGTATTTAGCACGAGGCTGACAAAGCATTTGCCTTGGGCTGTACTTTCAGGAAGGTGGCAAAAAAAGCTGGCTGGCCACCTTGGGTCCCCCCGAAGCTGGCATCTGCACACATTGGAGGAGGGCTACGAGGGAGTGCTGTCCTCTAAGCTGTTCCTGCTCAGCTTCTATGCGCGCCCCGCAGTTATGCCGGATTATGACATCACTCCGGCTTCGGCATCACTGAGAGGCATGCGAGGGAGCTGAGCAGGAGAATCACCTGCCTGCCGGACCGCCCTTCTACCTGTGCCTGCCAGCCATTCTGCAGCCAGCCACATTGGACCCAAGGGAAGAATCCACCCCAGCACTCCCAAAGGTAGAAAGGCTGGGTGCATTGAAATAAAAAACATTGTGAGTGTGTTAGTGTGTGTCTGATAGTGAGGATGTGTGTATGTCTGTTAGTGAGAGTGTATATGTGTCTGTTAGTGAGAGTGTGTGTCTGTTAGTGAGAGGATGTGTGTCTGTCAATGAGAGTGTGTGTGTTTGTCAATGAGTGTGTGTGTGTGTTTGTGTGAGTGTGTTTGTTAGTGAGTGTGTATATGTCTGTCCGTGACACTGTATATGTGTTTGTCAGTAAATATGTGTATTTGTGTTTGTCAGTGAGAGTGTATGTGTTTGTCAGTGAGTGTGTATGTGTATGTCAGTGTGTGTGCCTATCACTTAGAGTGTCTGTCAGTGTATGTATGTGTGTTTGTCAGTGAGAGTGTGTGTTGGTCAGTGAATGTGTATGTCTGTCAGTGTGTGTGTCTGTCAGTATGTGTGTGTCTGACACTGAGTGAGTGTGCGTCTGTCAGTGAGTGTGTATGCATTTCTGTCAGTGAGCGTGTATATGTGTCTGTCAGTGCATGTGTGTCTGTTAGTTAGTGTGTATGTGTACTGTCAGTGAGTGTATGTGTGTCTGTCGGTGAATGTGTGTGTCAATGACTGTGTGTCAGTGAGTGTATGTCTGTCAGGCAAAGAGCATTTTAGTTTTTAAACAGGAAGAGAAATTAAGAACGGGGGAGGGGTGCCCAAGTTTTAGTCATGCCTAGGGCAACACAAAACCAGAATACACCACTGATCTACACAACCCCTGAAAGCAGCATTTGAAAGCACTCCTCAGACTTTCTGTGTCTGTCCTATCACAGGCTTCCCAAAGCAGCTCTTTGAAAAGACATTGCAAGGCAGGTGCTCTGTGCGATTGTCTGTCTCTTCAGTTTAGCTCCACTGAGCTAAAGAACCAGGAAGTAACAGACCAGTTGTCTGATTGACCACCAGAGAGGTTTTAAAAAGTTTGATTTATAAAAGTGTTAATTTCTATGGAAATTTGCACTTTTTGCAAATTGAAAATGAGAACATACTTTTCACACATAAAGCACAAGCTAGAGTGTTATTTTAATGGGGATAACACACACACACACAAAAATAAATAAATAAAAAATAAATAAAAACATAAAGTGGTAAACACTCTTAATATAAACGACTGGTATAATTGTGCCATTAAAATCATTATGCATTTGACACAGCAATGTGAATTGCTGGTACATTTAACTTTATGATATTTCCTAATAAGTTTTATGTTATTCTTCATGTGTTTCATTATTTCAGGGATGATGCTACCATTTTGGGTCACAAATTTGGTATGAAAATGGTAGCCACACAGTGGGTGACATATCCAAAGCCCAAATGGATGCCCAGGGGAAGAGCCACAACTCGGCGGAAGAGCCACAACAAGGGTGAAATATCGAGTAGCCACAACAAGGGTGAAATACCATATCAGATGGGTGGGACCAGTCTGATATGGTTCAGATATGTTCTCTCTGTAATGGTACTAGATGAGCTAAAACCAGCTAAAACCAGGCTAATTGAGCTGTTGTCCATTCTCACCTCTCTTGCTACTTGTTTTGCTCTCCATAAGTTTAAAGGGTAATCCAGACGTGGCCCCATTGCTCACGGTGCCTAGAGGGATATTGGCTATACCTCACTGATGATACCTTACAAGGTTGAAATGATCATCTGGGGTTGCTGTATCTCTCGTGCAGAGGGAACTTGCAGGTATTTCGGATCTGGACTGCCCGTACGGGTGGGACCAGTCTGATTTGCTTCATATATGTTCTCTCTGTAATGGCACAGATCTAAGCAGGGAGCCAACAAAGGGCAGGCTAATTGAGCTGTTGTCAGTTCTCACCTCTCTTGCTACTTGTTTTTCTCTCCTATAGTTTGAATTATTATAGGGGAAGAAAAAAAGAATAAGAATTATATACGTTACAAATCCTAACAATAAAAAGTCCAGCAGTCATTGCCATAACTTGTTTTGTCACCCTGCCATAAATCTAGATTACTATCACTGGAATACAATGACTATCAAACATTTACCTACTTGAGGACAGTTGTGTCTAAACTTATACTGATTAATTGACTGCAAAAATCTCTTCTAAAAATAATGTTTTCTTTATGAACCTATACAGTTATTTTCTGGTGTTCAAAACCTGGTCATTTTGAGTAGTAACTCCCCTCAGTTTAACATAATTGTCCACTAGTTTGTTATTGATTTATGACTGTAGTTTGAGGCTGTGGAACATTTATGTCAGCCAGTCTACAGGGTAGATTTGGTTGAATATCATCAAGCTTCCTTAGTGCTACTGTCATTGGATGTTCTACAGCAAGGGTTCCCAACCCAGTCCTCAAGCACCCCTACCAGTCCAGGATTTAGGGATTACCCTGTTGTGTCTAAATTGTTTTTTTGTTTTTTTTTCCAAAAGCGCCTTTGACTCAACTGGGTAATCCCTAAATCCTGGACTGTTAGGGGGTACATGAGGTCTGGGTTGGGAACCACTGTTCTACAGGATTATTATCCATTGCCATGTGTATTATACATTACTCTACCTCCACTATGTCTCTCTCTATTAGGGGAATTTAGTATTTGTAAGAACGGAAAATAGAACATGTTGAAGATGTTTTTCGTGCTTTTGTTTGGGGGGTTTTGTCTATGTAATGCCACACCAAAAAGAGCTACTTCCTAATGATATTGCTGGACCTGATTTTGAACATCATGCAGATTTGTTTTAAGTACATTATTAGTTTTATAACAGCAGGGTGTTTTCACCTACTAAAAAATTATCTAACAAATAGGTTTCTGCTATAACCTATTGTGGCGAAACCAACCTCGCCACTGGGCCCTGGAGAAGCCTGTTTGCTAGCCTCCTACCTACTGACTATGGCCCCTGGGTTATTTGGGGCATATTGTACTGTATATTGCTGCTACTGGCCCTTTTAACAGCATCTATGGACATATTGGGACTTTTGGGACTACTGTCCCTTTAAGATTGTGAAGCATATTCAAGTGTACTGCCTGTAATATTATATATGTATTTATAGATGTGTTAAGTTTATCCTGGGTGATTTGTATGCAGCATTCTGATTGTTCGGTAGAATCACTCCATTCAGTATATTGAGTGAAACTACCGAACAACCAGACCACCCAGGAATGAGTGTGCCTCCAATTACCGTTTGCAACAATGTTGCAAACAGGTAATTGGCAATCAGTGCAGTGTGGTCTTTGTCCTCTGGGTGGCCGCCATTCGGAAACAAACACGTGGCGGCGGCCATCTTAAACTACCGAACAGCGGTGTTTTGCCGTCGAGTGTCTGGAACTAAAATCGGACACTTGACTAGGCAAACACCGCTGAGACCTCCATACTTCCAGAAATTCGTATGGAAACTACCGAATGACCCGCCGTTCGGTAGAAAGAGCCCCATAAACAAGGGAATTCATTCAAACCCTCTCCAGGCTCTATAACACAGGCAATTCGCCTGTTTTCATTCCCTTGTTTGTGACCGACCGCAGGGCCAAAATGCATGGAACTGTTTTCGGATACTTTACCCATGCGGTCGGTCAAATCTTTGGAACCCCATATCTCACGAACCATTCATCCGAATTACTTGAATTTTGAATATGTTGTCCCCCTGAATAAGGGCTATCCAGCGATGCTGGATTTAAAGGTGTACCCCCGGGTTTTGGGGTACATCCAGAACTTGGCTGAAAAAGTGTACCGGATAATTGGGTTTAATGTTATCTGAGGGGAGGGGATGTGTGGGCTGAACCATGTATGTGATTGGTTATTTTATGCCTCCCCCTGGGTGTGGCCTGTATGTGGATTAGTGTAATAAAAGCCAGGCTGGATGAGCCAGTCCAGAGTTCCTGTTTTACCCTCAAAGTGATGTGTCGTCTCATTATTGGGGGAAGGATTTATTGTATGCTGTTCCAGTTGACTGCTAGGAGTACAAGCCTATTCGTATGGTTCCTATTCAATGGTCTACAGCATTCATACGCTTGGGAGAATTTAAAGGTTTCTCGGATTCGGTGATTATGGTGTCTGCCAGAGTGCTTGGAGTCCTCAGGAAGCACTAGGAGCATCCATTAACGGAGGTACCAAGTCGGGGTGCCAGGTGATCCGTTACATTGGTGGCAGCGGTGGGATGGCGTCCTAGTGCGAGGTAAAGCAGCTCAGAGACACTGTTTGGATTTACAAATTGAGGGCAACGCTAGCAGTCGTGCAGCGCCCCTGGGAGCAGACAAGTATGGAAGGTTCTGGCTCTGGAGATGATTGGCTGGCCGAGGTGAGGCAGCGAGTGGCTGAGTATGGGGATGATATACCCATGGAGACACGCCGGGTGATCTGGAACCAGGTCATGGCCGAGCGAAACACAAGGCTGGACCGAGAATTCCGGTTGGCAAAAGAGAGGAAGTATGCTCAGCAGCAGGAGCGTTACAGCAGCCGGGTAGAGGCTGCATCCGAGGAGGTTAGCCGTCTTTCCCTGAGGCGGCGGGAGGAACCCGAAGTGGGGGTCCTCATAGACTGGTCCTGTGAGGAACCACAACAGGCAGGTAGAGATGGGACCAAGGTCACTCCACCGGGATGCTGGGCAGCCGGCCCAGATCCCCAGCAGCAACCAGAGTTGCCAGGTGGGGAAGCAGGTGGCCCTTACTCACAAATGTTGAGGGGCCTCACGGATTGGTCCTGGGAAGACCCACCAATGGCAGGTGGAGATGGGACTGCGGTCTCTCTACCGGCCCTACAGGGATGCTGGGCAGTCGGCCCAGATCCCCAGCGGCAGTGTGCGTTACAGGGAGCTGAAGGTGCCGTTCTGGCTCCCCAGCGGCAGTCTACGGTGCAGGGAGAGGAGCCTGTTATCCCCTCTCCCCAGCGGTTGAAGGTGTGTAAGGGAGAGGAGTTTGTTATTCCCTCTCCCCAGCGGCAGCACAGCTCACCAAGGGGAGACAGTAAGCCCCTCACCAGCGCAGATGGGACCGTGGTCTCTGCGCCCTGCCTACAGGGAGTACAGAGGGTCAGCCCTGCTCCCCAGCGGCTGAAAGTGTGTAAGGGAGAGGAGTTTGTTACCCCCTCTCCCCAGCAGCAGCTTAGCACACCAAGGGGAGACAGTAAGCCCCACACCAGCGCAGATGGGACCGTGGTCTCTGCGCCCAAGCTACAGGGAGCTGAAGGGGCCGTCCTCCCTCCCCAGCGGCAGTGTGATTTGTTGGGAATTGGGAGCCCAGTCTCCATTCCCCAGCGGCAGGCTGAGTTACAGGGGGCAGAGGTAGTTGGTCCTACCCCCCAGCAGCAGAGTGATATGCCGGGAAGGCAGTGTGAAGTGCAGGGAGAGGAGAGCAGCGTCCTCCCTCCCCAGCGGAAGGCTGAGTTACAGGGGGCAGAGGTAGTTGGTCCTACCCCCCAGCAGCAGCGTGATTTTTTGGGAATAGAGAGCCCAGTCTCTATTCCCCAGCAGCAGGACACTGAATTGGGAGGAGAGACAGTCGGTCTCCCTCCACAAAGACTGAAAGTAGGCATGGGAGAGGAGATTGTTACCTCCTCTCCCCAGCGGCAGATCATCAATGGGCAGAGTGTTCTAATGGGAGAGGAGATTGTTACCACCTCTCCCCAGCGGCAGATCATCAATGGGCAGAGTGTTCTAATGGGAGAGGAGCTGGTTACCACCTCTCCCCAGCGGCAGCTTAATGTACCAGGGGGAGACTGTAAGCCCCACACCTGTGCAGATGGGACCGTGGTCTCTGCACTTCCAGCACAGGGGGTAGGGACGGTCGGTCCTGCCCCCCCACAACAGGGCTGTTTAGCCAAAGGGGAGACAGTCGGTCTCCAGCAACCAGGCTCCAACCAGACTACTCCTGTAGTAGTGCTGGCACCAGGGCAGAGTACCGCTGGTCTCTGCCCACTCAGCAACACACCAAAACAGCCTACCAGTCCCCCACACAGCCGGGGTGAGGCACCTGGACCTGGACAAGTTTTTCCATTACTCAGGTGTAGTAACCATTTATTGTGGGTGGGCTGTACTGCTGTTTCTGTTTTGTGGGTGGGCTGCTGGACTAACAAGGGCACTGACCGGCAAGAGGTCAGGTACCCTGTTAGTCTGTTTGGAAAAGGGGAGAAATGTGGCGAAACCAACCTCGCCACTGGGCCCTGGAGAAGCCTGTTTGCTAGCCTCCTACCTACTGACTATGGCCCCTGGGTTATTTGGGGCATATTGTACTGTATATTGCTGCTACTGGCCCTTTTAACAGCATCTATGGACATATTGGGACTTTTGGGACTACTGTCCCTTTAAGATTGTGAAGCATATTCAAGTGTACTGCCTGTAATATTATATATGTATTTATAGATGTGTTAAGTTTATCCTGGGTGATTTGTATGCAGCATTCTGATTGTTCGGTAGAATCACTCCATTCAGTATATTGAGTGAAACTACCGAACAACCAGACCACCCAGGAATGAGTGTGCCTCCAATTACCGTTTGCAACAATGTTGCAAACAGGTAATTGGCAATCAGTGCAGTGTGGTCTTTGTCCTCTGGGTGGCCGCCATTCGGGAAACAAACACGTGGCGGCGGCCATCTTAAACTACCGAACAGCGGTGTTTTGCCGTCGAGTGTCTGGAACTAAAATCGGACACTTGACTAGGCAAACACCGCTGAGACCTCCATACTTCCAGAAATTCGTATGGAAACTACCGAATGACCCGCCGTTCGGTAGAAAGAGCCCCATAAACAAGGGAATTCATTCAAACCCTCTCCAGGCTCTATAACACAGGCAATTCGCCTGTTTTCATTCCCTTGTTTGTGACCGACCGCAGGGCCAAAATGCATGGAACTGTTTTCGGATACTTTACCCATGCGGTCGGTCAAATCTTTGGAACCCCATATCTCACGAACCATTCATCCGAATTACTTGAATTTTGAATATGTTGTCCCCCTGAATAAGGGCTATCCAGCGATGCTGGATTTAAAGGTGTACCCCCGGGTTTTGGGGTACATCCAGAACTTGGCTGAAAAAGTGTACCGGATAATTGGGTTTAATGTTATCTGAGGGGAGGGGATGTGTGGGCTGAACCATGTATGTGATTGGTTATTTTATGCCTCCCCCTGGGTGTGGCCTGTATGTGGATTAGTGTAATAAAAGCCAGGCTGGATGAGCCAGTCCAGAGTTCCTGTTTTACCCTCAAAGTGATGTGTCGTCTCATTATTGGGGGAAGGATTTATTGTATGCTGTTCCAGTTGACTGCTAGGAGTACAAGCCTATTCGTATGGTTCCTATTCAATGGTCTACAGCATTCATACGCTTGGGAGAATTTAAAGGTTTCTCGGATTCGGTGATTATGGTGTCTGCCAGAGTGCTTGGAGTCCTCAGGAAGCACTAGGAGCATCCATTAACGGAGGTACCAAGTCGGGGTGCCAGGTGATCCGTTACACCTATAATAGAAATTAGAGATTTTTTTGCTTGTGCACATGGTATTTTTACATATGTATTATTATTATTATTATTATTACTACTGCTATTTATATAGTGCCAGCATAGTCTGTAGCGCTTTACAATATTATCAAAGGGTGAGATTTAACAATAAATGGGACAATTACAAAAACATACAGGAATGATAGGTTGAAGAGGGGCCTGCTCAAACGAGCTTACAGTCTATAGGAGGAGGGGCATAAAACACAACAGGACAGGAGGTAGCAATCAAACAAGGTAGAGTGAAGCAGAGCAGGAGGAGAGAATAGAGTGCTGCCCTTTAGAAGAGAGCAAGGGACAGGTGTGTGAGGTAGAGGCTACTCTGGGAGGCCATAAGTTTTCCTACAAAGATGGGTTTTGAGGCACTTTTTAAATGATTGAAGACTAGGGGAGAGCTTGATGGTCATAGGCAGGCTATTCCAACGGAAAGGTGCCACCCGCGAGAAGTCCTGCAAGCCTGAGTTGGCCCCACAGGTGCGAGCAGCGGACAGGAGAAGGTCATGGACAAAGAGTGGAGAGAACGAGAAGGGGCATACCTGCGGATCAGTGAAGATATATAGGAGGGGCTAGAATTGGTCAGTGCTTTATGGGTGTGGATTAGTACCTTGAATTGACTCCTATAGGATACAGGAAGCCAATGTAAGGACTGACAAAGGGGAGAGGTGTGAGAGGAGCGACAGGAGAGGAGAATCAGTCTAGCTGCAGCATTCATTACAGACTGTAGCGGGGCAATACGCTCTCGCATGGATTATTGTAACTCTCTATTAGAAGAGAGTTACAATAATCCATGCGAGAGATTACTAGAGCATGGACAAGCTCCTTAGTAGCATCTTGCTTAAGAAAGGGGCAGATGCGGGCTATGTTTTTACGGTGGAATCTAAAGGATTTGGTAACAAACTGGATGTGAGGCTCAAATGTGAGGCCAGAATCAAGTATAACTACAAGACAGCACGCTTTCAAGGATGGACTGATGTGGGTACCACTAACTTGAAGGGAGAGTGAAGGAGGAGGAAAGACAAGGAGTTCAGTTTTAGAGAGATTGAGTATCAAAAAGCGAGAGGACATCCAGTCAGAGATGGAAGAAAGGCAAGCAGTGACACGTTGCAGGACGGCAGGGGGAGAGGTATATCTGAGTGTCATCAGTGTACAGGTGGTATGGGAATCCAAATGATATAATAAGTTTGCCAAGAGAGACAGTATAAAGAGAAAATAGAAGGGGACCAAGTACAGAGGCTTGGGGGACTCCAACAGAAACAGGACGAAGGGAGGAGGTATCATTAGAAAAGGAGACACTGAATTAGCGTTAAGAGAGATAGGAGGAAAACCAAGTGAGGACAGGGCCACAGAGACCGACTGATTGAAGAGTTTGGAGAAGGAGAACATGATCAACAGTGTCAAGGACAGCAGAGAGGTCAAGAAGAATTAGTATGGAGTAGTTTAGGAAATATCCTGGTCATTCATATCTAGATATCAGATGTCAGGAAAACTACTGTGGATCTAGAATACCTACATAATGGGTAGTAATATGTATAGCATTCATTACAGACTGTAGCGGGGCAATACGCTCTCGCATGGATTATTGTAACTCTCTATTAGAAGAGAGTTACAATAATCCATGCGAGAGATTACTAGAGCATGGACAAGCTCCTTAGTAGCATCTTGCTTAAGAAAGGGGCAGATGCGGGCTATGTTTTTAAGGTGGAATCTAAAGGATTTGGTAACAAACTGGATGTGAGGCTCAAATGTGAGGCCAGAATCAAGTATAACTTCAAGACAGCACGCTTTCAAGGATGGACTGATGTGGGTACCACTAACTTGAAGGGAGAGTGAAGGAGGAGGAAAGACAAGGAGTTCAGTTTTAGAGAGATTGAGTATCAAAAAGCGAGAGGACATCCAGTCAGAGATGGAAGAAAGGCAAGCAGTGACACGTTGCAGGACGGCAGGGGGAGAGGTATATCTGAGTGTCATCAGTGTACAGGTGGTATGGGAATCCAAATGATATAATAAGTTTGC
Organism: Pelobates fuscus; assembly: GCF_036172605.1. NCBI lineage: Eukaryota > Metazoa > Chordata > Amphibia > Anura > Pelobatidae > Pelobates > Pelobates fuscus. The sequence continues at coordinate 45,755,558 of NC_086319.1, read as the reverse complement.
CAAGAGAGACAGTATAAAGAGAAAATAGAAGGGGACCAAGTACAGAGGCTTGGGGGACTCCAACAGAAACAGGACGAAGGGAGGAGGTATCATTAGAAAAGGAGACACTGAATTAGCGTTAAGAGAGATAGGAGGAAAACCAAGTGAGGACAGGGCCACAGAGACCGACTGATTGAAGAGTTTGGAGAAGGAGAACATGATCAACAGTGTCAAGGACAGCAGAGAGGTCAAGAAGAATTAGTATGGAGTAGTTTAGGAAATATCCTGGTCATTCATATCTAGATATCAGATGTCAGGAAAACTACTGTGGATCTAGAATACCTACATAATGGGTAGTAATATGTATATCCCTGCACAGCAATGCTAGACACATGTTTTCAAACATGTATGCAGATCATTTATTTCACAACATGGGACTTTAAGAACATTGCATCAATGTTACAATTTAGAAAGAGCACTTCATCAGGAGTATGCTACTGAAATAATAGTCAAACATCATAAGGTGGGAGATTGGAACCATGAATAATGTATTTTTCTGCCCAATGAGTTGGAAAAGAATAAATGTGTCACATCAGCTCCAACACATTCTGGATGTCATAAAAGACAAGGGTTCTTCAAGGGTGTTGCTTATCTGCTGTCTGACTTTTAGGAGCCAGTTGTTGCACACATGTGAATAGTGGACCTGGCAGTCTTGATCATATACGTGGGAAATTAAGGGTCTTTATGTCTTTAATTGTAAATGAAAATGAATAAATAATTAACACACGTCTGCCATTCCTGCAGAAATAATGGTTTGTATATTTTCCATCTGGTGCATCTATATCCAGATGTCTGTATAAACTGGTGCATCTGAACCCACCATCCCTTCAATTCCCAGCACAGCGCCTGTCCCGAGGGCCCATAGAGGGCCTTCCTTATAAAGCAGTATGTTACCCCTTTTTGCTCACAGCTACAGGTCCTCTATTTGGCACATTTCTTTTTAGATAACATTTTTTTTTATTCAGTATCTTTAGTATATAGACAATATAATTTATAGAGAAACATGAAGCATAAGACTTGTTAAATATGCCATATATATCATGATAGGTAGCAGCATCTCTAGCAGAGATGCCAGGTTCCCTTATCCATACAATATGCTACAGTGCACATGGCTTAACCCTGACTTTGCTGAGTGCAGCATAAAGCATATGCCCTTCAACTGTCATGTGTTGGGGGAGGTAGGGGGGTAGGAGTTTACTGTGCACTGTTAACATGTGTGCTATGTGGATTCAAGATTAACACAGTGCCCACTTTATTGCAACAATATACACAGTAACTGTAAAAATGGCCTTACTCACAAGCAACAACAAAAAAACAATAACAAAAATATATTAAATATAACAAAAATGGCGATGGCGCTGTATTATGGCATTTCTACTTAAATAGTTTAAGTTAAATTTTAAGTGATTTCTAAGTGCTGTGTGTTGCGGATCAGCACAATTGAGAAGAAAGTGCCAATTTAACATAAAAGGTGGTTGCTTAAAGGAGCACTCTAAGCAACATAACCACTAGAGCGTGCTACAGTAAGTAGTCAAAACATTTTCAAGCTGTCTGATGTTTTCCTAGGTGCTTGCTGTCCGGTCACCTCTTCAAATATATTTACATCAGAAGTGGTATCAACATTGGACATCTTTAGACAGAATTCACTGGCTATGACCATTCAGCTGACACTTTCAACCAGTAAAGTATAATGAAATATAGGAAAACTTGATATACATTTTAAACAATTTAACAACTGTGAAACAGCATTGGTGGATAAATAGCACCATAAGTACTGAAGCAGGCCCTACTTAGACTGCTACTTCTAGATTTAAATGTCATGTGTTTATGACCTCCTCTATAGCATAACATTTAGCACATCAGAGATAAATCATTTCTCATTCTGTTAAACTCTCAGATTTATTTATAATTTAATTTTCTCAAGCAACTGTTTGGATTGTGCACTACATACATGTATATCTACAAACCCTTTGAAGTACCTAAACATAACCAATTTAATGAAGAATCATTTACCATTAAGCCTGAGACCTCTTTAGGTAGATATTTCTGGTTGCCTAAGTGGTAGGTCCTAAACAGCTTGATCGACACAATGTTAATTTCTGTAACTATAAATATATATTACTATAATACTGTAATATTATTAAGCAATAGAATTCCAAGAACCTAATCAAAGTGTCAAAACATGTTTTTTCAATTGTCAAAATCAAAGTGCAGCATAAGTACATTAAACAAGTAAACTGTCATTGCATTTCATTTCAAAGACAAAGTCAATGATTTTTTTTCCAGGCTCTTGAATGCCAGGGGAATCTGACCTAAGCAGTCTTCTTGCCGGAGAGAGAAAGACTTAGGGCAGACAGTAGGCTAGAAACCAGTATTCATGATTACTTGCAATTCTTATTTTCCCTGAAGCTATGATGAAAACCTTCCTTTCTTGAGGCTCCAGGGAAGGTTAGTCTTCCAACAGTCTATAATGTAATTCAACTCACAAAACTGTCATGCTATGTGGCTATAACATGAGATGCAATTAAATTACTAAATGCATTGCACTGATTTGAGATATTTTGGGATACATTTCATTACATCCGCAAATAAATATGATGCCATTAAAGCTAAATAATAGAGGTTATACTATCAGAATATATCTTCCTTAGTCTCATTGTTCACTTTTTAGAAACCTTGTCATATATGCATTGTGCCATCATAATAAATATTTTAGTGAAAAGGTTTTCAACTATATATTCCTAGTGTTTTTTTTTTTTTTAATTCTTTATTTTATTTGTGCATGAAATGAACATCTGTGTCTGCACTGCCACAACAGCTGGTGCAAGCACATATATAAACATACAACAATACTGATATGGCATTGAGAAAACATTACACATTTTTTTTTCCCCTCAGATTAGGTAACATGTAGGAAAGTAAAGTGGAGCACACTAATAGCTAGGCATGGAGAGCAACCAGTGGTGGCTGACATTTTGCACATGTGCACAGATTAATAGCTTGTAAGTTGTGTCAGTAAACAATCAGTAAACAATCAGTAAACAAAAGTTGTGTCAGTAAACAATTGGTAGTAACCAGTTTAACTGCTTATATGCCTGATGTGCCTGATGTGTGTGGTAAGAGGTAATGCTGGTATAGTAAGCCCCTAAGCTTGAAGTGTTAGCATGCTGGATCTGAATAGTAAGCTGCTTGTGGCATGTCACCCTGGCTGACTAATATGCACGTTCTGGTACAGGCTATGGGAGTCCTCTGTGTGTGTCGGGCGTGATATCTCGCCGATATGGACTGACTTGCTGTTAGCTGATATCCAATAGTATCAGTGTGGCAGGGAACGATTGTCCACCAGGGTAGGGATCCGGGCAAAGTCCATTTGCCGGTTTCTTGTGGGCAAAGGCGCGTTGGACCAAGACGGCCAATTCTGGTCATCAGGAGGATAGGATCTGTCGCTCTAGGAAAGCTTGTTGCCGGTCGCCACATGGAACCCCTCTCTGGGGCTGCTGCGCCGCAGGACTTGTGTACGGTGGGTATGTGGTCGGACCCGCTGTGAGAATACTTTGCTTGGCGGCATAGTCGTAAGTCCCTGGCGGGAGTAGTCGCTGAGTGGTGTTCTGACCGTCTAGTGCCACGGCTGTCGACGGCTCGGCTGTGCCGCGGTTTGCTTGACTCGTTGATGGGACAGGTAAGGGTGGGTTGCTTTGTAGGGTGTTCAGAAGCCTCACTGAGTGCTGTGGGCTCTGTGGGAGAGCAGCCGTTCGCATCTACCCCGGCGCACATGGCGTCCGCCATCTTGTGTGCTGCGCCCGCTCCCCCAATCGGGTCGGTGGGGTCGTTGGGCCTGCTTTGCTTAGCCACTGAGTGAGGACCGGGATCACCCCCACCGGTCCATAGGGGGGCGGGAACAGGGCCGGATCCACCTGGTGTTCGGCCTCTGGCTGGGCGCTGTCAGGCAGGATAGCGGGGCAGCGGCCGTCCGCCCCACTCACCGCCGGCGAGGGCCCCAACTGGGACATCGAAGACCTCACCTCCAGGGGACTGAAACTCGTAGAGCCGGCCTCGCCCTGGATCCAGTGTGCCCTTAGCATTGAGGGCTAGTGCTGTCGGTCCACGGTTGGTTCGGGTTGCATGTTTTTGGGCTTTAGAAGTTGGTGAGTTTCAGGAGCTGCTCAAACTTGCGACCGCTCAGCTCGGCGGTCCGGCCCCGCCCCCCTCCTAGTGGGTTTTTAATGCTAGGCTGTTGGCATTGCAGTAAAGACAACTGGGATATCTCAACAGTCTTGCTAGTCTTAAGGCATTATGCCACTCAGATGACTCCCGAGATCCCCTTACTGATATATATATGTACACAGTTATGGGAAAAAGAAAGTACACCTTCTTTGAATTCTAAGGTTTTAAATATGAAGACATAATAACAATCATCTATTCCTTAGCAGGTCTTAAAATTAGGTAACTACGACCTCAATGAACAACAACACATGACTTATTGTGTCATAATTTATTTCACAAAAATAAAGTCAAAATGGAGAAGCCCTGCGTGAAAAACTAAGTACACCCCTACTACTTCAATAGGAGTTAAGAGACTAAGTAGCATCTGCTAATTAAATGCCCTAGATTAATTGAACATGAGCAAGTGTGACCACCTCTGTAAAAGTCAAAGTTTTAGCAGTTTGCTGGTCTGGAGCATTCAGGTGTGTGTTAACACAATGCCAATGAGGAAAGAAATCAGCAATAATCGTAGAGAATCAATTGTTGCTGCCCATCAAACTGTGAAGTGGTATTTTAAAGTCCACCATTTCTACAGCGAGAAAGATTATTCAAAAGTGGAAAACATTCAAGACAGTTGCCAACCTTCCCAGGAGTGGACGCCCCAGCAAATTCCCCCCCAGGTCAGAACGTGCAATGCTCTGAGCAATGTAAACTGTTAAAGTTCATGACAGTACAATTAGAAAAAGTTTGAACAAGTATGCTTTGTTTGGAAGGGTTGCCATGAGAAATCCTCTTCTCTAAAAAGAACATGGCAGCACGGCTTAGGTTTGCAAAGTTGCATTTGAACAAACATCTGGAACAATGTCGTTTGGATAGACGAGACCAAAGTGGAGATGTTTCACCATAATACATGGCGCCACATTAGAAGAAAACCAGCATATCAGCACAAACACTGTATACCAACTATCAAGCACAATGGTGGAAGGGTGATGATTTGGGCTTGTTTTGTAGCCACAGGACTTGGAAACCTTGCAGTCATTGAGTTGACCTTAAACTCCTTTTTATACCAAAGTTTTCTAGAGTCAAGTGTGAGGCCATCTGTCTGACAGCTTAAGCTTGACCTATATTGGGTCATGCAACAGGACCATGATTCCAAGTTCACTAGCAAATCTAAAACAGAATGGCTGAAAAAGAAAATCAAGGTGTTGCAATGGTCCAGTCTAAGTCCAGACCTAAACCCAACTGAAATTATGTCACGGGACCTTAACCCCTTAAGGACACATGACATGTCTGACATGTCATGATTCCCTTTTATTCCAAAAGTTTGGTCCTTAAGGGGTTAAAAGAGCTGTGTATAAACAAATGCCAGCAAACCTTAATCAACTAAAGCAACATTGTAAAGAAGAGTGGAGCACAATTCTTCCATAATGTTGTGAGAAAATGATGAAGTCATACAGAAAACATTTACCTCGGGTTATTGCTGCTAAATGTGGTTCTGCAAAGCTATTGAACCATAAGGTGTACGTTATTTTTGTTAAATAAATCATGACACGGTGTGATATGTCATGTGTTGTTCATCTGAGGTTGCATTTACCGAATTTTAAAACTTGCTAAGGAAAAGATGATTGTTATCATGTCCTGATTAGTGATGTCGCGAACATAAAATTTTCAGTTCGCAAACGCGAACTTCCGCAAATGTTCGCGAACCGCCATAGACTTCAATTTAAAACCCACAGGGACTCTTTCTGGCCACAATAGTGATGGAAAAGTTGTTTCAAGGGCACTAACACCTGGACTGTGGCATGCCGGAGGGGGATCCATGGCAAAACTCGCATGGAAAATTACACAGTTGATGCAGAGTCTGGTTTTAATCCATGAAGGGCATAAATCACCTAACATTCCTAAATCACAATGGATATGGATTGACACCTGACATATGACATATTGAGACCTTGACATATGGATTGACACCTGTCCTCAGAGACCCTGATACACACTGACACAGAGCAGAATAGGGACTGTTCCCCCTACATAGGGTCACTTGGCAGATATGTATTGACACCTGTCCTCAGAGACCATGATACACACTGACACAGAGCAGAATAGGGACTGTTCCCCCTACATAGGGTCACTTGGCAGATATGTATTGACACCTGTCCTCAGAGACCCTGATACACACTGACACAGAGCAGAATAGGGACTGTTCCCCCTACATAGGGTCACTTGGCAGATATGGATTGACACCTGTCCTCAGGGACCCTGATACACACTGACACAGAGCAGAATAGGGACTGTTCTCCCTACATAGGGTCACTTGGCAGATATAGATTGACACATGTCCTCAGAGACCCTGATACACACTGACACAGAGCAGAATAGGGACTGTTCCCCCTACATAGGGTCACTTGGCAGATATGGATTGACACCTGTCCTCAGGGACCCTGATACACACTGACACAGAGCAGAATAGGGACTGTTCCTCCTACATAGGGTCACTTGGCAGATATGGATTGACACCTGTCTTCAGAGACCCTGATACACACTGACACAGAGCAGGATAGGGAATATTCACTAAATGCCAAACATTGTTATACAGGGGAATATTCAGTAAATAAGGATAAGGGGGGAAGCTACTGTCCTCCCCCCGGCCCCCACCCCTGCGTGGTGGGTGGGGGCCATAAATCACAATGGGGGGACCTACTGTCCTCCCGCCCGCCCCCACCCACTCTCTGTGTTGCCTCTCTCTGCGTTATTATAAGGTGTGTTAAGTAGTACTATTCTTATCAGTTTAATCCCTGTTACGAGTAGAGGACTATTTCCTTGTTTCGCCAATCCCCTTCAAAGATGGAAAAAGCGGTATGAGTGGAAGAAACGAGGAAATGTGGTCAGGTGGTGGTGCCAGCCCCACCGAGGGCTTGTACCCAGGTATGCTAATAAACTGAAAAAAGAAAAAATCTTACAAGAAGGAAACCTAAAACTGGCATAGGAAAAGGTTAGAAAACTATAATAAAGTGATACCTACAAATCCTAGTGAGCATAGGTGTATAATAGAGGGAGAAAGGGAAAGCAGAGTAATGATTCCTAATACCGTGGTTAGTACCCTTTGTTAAATTAAATTGAGTAATGGACAAAAGTCTTTCTTGTATCATTTATAAATAACAAAGGGATACTATACTCATTCCCATATAGTGGCTAATTGTGTAATAATGGTAATACTATTACCTATTATATAATATTGCCAGGGGCAAGGACATTCCCTCTAAATAGATCGGTATAGGCAGAGAGTATGGAGACCGGAGTGATGCTGTCATAAAAAGTGTCAATAAGGTGATATAAAGTTAAATGTATCACAGACACACAGACACCCTTTCTCTTAGCTAGTTTCCAGAAATGCTGGATAGGTAGAAGGGCTATAAAGACTCAGGGAGGTCTAAGAAGAATCCTCTAAACTAGCCCTAATCTCCTTAAAAACCTTCAAGGGTGTTCTAAGCTAAAGCTCAATCTAAACGTTTAGATGACTGCCTGATTTCCCATCACAGATGCTGGCTAGGAATAACACTGTGCAAGACAAAGAGTGGGTCTAAGTGCCCATAGTGCAATAAAGTGTCCCTAGTGAAGTGAAAAAGAGAATAACGAGCTGGCGCCCAAGAGAATAACGAGCTGGCACCCTATCAGGGAACGTGTATATGGCATCGATTTTAGGAACCGGGAGATGGAAAAAGATGCTTGGTCGGTCCTCCTACTTCAAATTTGGGGCACTGCGCGTGCAATCTAATGTGCCACCAGATAGGAGTGGTGTGTTAAGTAGTACTATTCCTATCAGTTTAATCCCTGTTATGTGCCTTTTTGGGTTTGGTTTTTGAAGCCACAGTGCAGCACCAGAGGGCCGAAAAATTAGTCATGTACACATGCCTGAAAAATTAGGTATTGTAGCAGCGGGCAGAAAAATTGATGTTTGTTTCCCAGGCAGAAAGTGCCCTAAAACATTGCGGCTTGAACCCTAGTTGGTGGCGGATAAGTCACGCAAGTCAACCGGCATTCAGAGCAAAAATACAGCAGCATGTGGACCATTTTTAGCCCAAGGAAGCTCATCTCATCAGGCCTTTTTTAGTCGAATGTATCGCCCACTGTCAGTCCCTTCGGGATCCATCCCTCATTCATCTTAATAAAGGTGAGGTAATCTAGACTTTTTTGACCTAGGCGACTTCTCTTCTCAGTGACAATACCTCCTGCTGCACTGAAGGCCCTTTCTGACAGGACACTTGAAGCGGGGCAGGCCAGAAGTTCTATCGCAAATTGGGATAGCTCAGGCCACAGGTCAAGCTTGCACACCCAGTAGTGAAGGGGTTCATCGCTCCTCAGAGTGTCGATATCTGCAGTTAAGGTGAGGTAGTCTGCTACCTGTCGGTCGAGTCGTTCTCTGAGGGTGGATCCTGAAGGGCTGTGGCGATGTGTAGGACTTTAAAAGCTCCGCATGTCCTCCATCAACAACACGTCTGTAAAGCGTCCTGTCCTTGCCGGCGTGGTCATGGGAGGAGGAGGATTACTTTCACTTCTTCCCCTGTTAGATTCCCGCTGTGCTGTGACATCACCCTTATACGCTGTGTAAAACATACTTTTTAATTTATTTTGCAAATGCTGCATCCTTTCCGACTTGTTGTCATTTGGTAACATTTCAGCCACTTTCTGCTTATACTGGGGGTCTAGTAGCGTGGACACCCAGTACAGGTCGTTCTCCTTCAGCCTTTTTATAGGAGGGTCCCTCAAAAGGCACGACAGCATGAAAGACCCCATTTGCACAAGGTTGGATGCCGAGCTACTCATTTCCCGTTCCTCCTCCTCAGTGATCTCAATGAAGGTATGTTCTTCCCCCCAGCCACGTACAACACCACGGATACCAGATAGGTGACAATGAGCACCCTGGGATGCCTGTTGTGATTGGTCTTCCTCCTCCTCCTCAAAGTCACATTCCTCCTCTGACTCCTCTTCCTCACAATCCTCTTCCAGCGTTGCCGCAGGTCCAGCAAGCGATGCTGATAAGGCTGTTTCTGGTAGTGATGGTGACCACAACTCTTCCTCTTCCTCTTCACGCTCATCTACGGCCTGATCCAGCACTCTTCGCAGGGCACGCTCCAGGAAGAAAACAAATGGTATGATGTCGCTGATGGTGCCTTCGGTGCAACTGACTAGGTTTGTCACCTCCTCAAAAGGACGCATGAGCCTACAGGCATTGCGCATGAGCGTCCAGTAACGTGGCAAAAAAATTCCCAGCTCCTCAGAGGCTGTCCTAGCACCCCGGTCATACAAATATTCATTGACGGCTTTTTCTTGTTGGAGCAGGCGGTCGAACATTAGGAGTGTTTAATTCCAACGTGTCGGGCTGTCGCAAATCAAGCGCCTCACTGGCATGTTGTTTCGCCGCTGGATATCTGTAAAGTGCGCCATGGCCGTGTAGGAACGCCTGAAATGGCCACACACCTTCCTGGCCTGCTTCAGGACGTCCTGTAAGCCTGTGTACTTATGCACAAAGAGTTGTACGATCAGATTACACACATGTGCCATGCACGGCATATGTGTCAACTTGCCCAACTTCAATGCCGCCAACAAATGTGTTCCGTTGTCACAAACCACTTTGCCGATCTGCAGTTGCTGCGGAGTCAGCCACTTTTCCACCTGTGCGTTCAGGGCGGACAGGAGTGCTTGTCCGGTGTGACTCTCTGCTTTCAAGCAAGTCAAACCCAAGACAGCGTGACACTGCCGTATCCGGGATGTGGAATAGTACCTGGGGAGCTGGAGGGTGCCGTTGATGTGGAGCAAGACGCAGCAGCAGAAGAGGACTCAGCCGAGGAGGTTATGGAAGAGGATGGAGTAGGAGGAGTAGAGGAGGTGGCAGCAGGCCTGCCTGCAAGTCGTGTGGTGGTGTCACCAACTCCTCTGCAGAGCCACGCATTCCATGCTTGGCAGCCGTCAGCAGGTTTACCCAATGCGCAGTGTAGGTGATATACCTGCCCTGACCATGCTTTGCAGACCAGGTATCAGTGGTGGACCCTTGCCCCAACACTGTGTGCCAGACATGCCATTACTTCCTTTTGCACAATCGAGTACAGGTTGGGGATTGCCTTTTGTGAAAAGAAATTTTGTCCGGGTACCTTCCACTGCGGTGTCCCAATAGCTACAAATTTTTTGAATGCCTCAAACTCCACCAGCTTGTATGGTAAAAGCTGGTGGGCTAATAGTTCAAACAAGCCAGCTGTCAGACGCCGGGCAAGGGGGTGACTTTCTGACATCGGCTTCCTACGCTCAAACATGTCCTTGACAGACACCTGACTGTGGGCAGATGAGCGGGAACTGTTCAAGGCGAGAGACGGAGTGGCGGATGGTTGAGAGGGGGCAAGGAGGACAGCAGTGGTTGATGTGGCTGAAGATGCTGGACCAGGAGGAGGATGGCGGCTTTGAGTTTGTGTGCTGCTTGTACTCATGTGTTGATCCCATAGGCGTTTGTGATGTGAGATCATGTGCCTACGCAAAGCAGTTGTACCTAGGTGGGTGTTGGACTTCCCACGACTCAGTTTCTTTTGGCACAGGTTGCAAATGGCATCGCTGTTGTCAGAGGCAGACACACAAAAAATATTCCACACTGCTGAGCTCTGCAATGACTGCATTCTGGTGGTGGACACAGCATGCGTTGATTGGCGTGCTGTCGGGCTGACCCCGGGTGCCGATGCATGCTGTCTGACTGTGCCACTAGCTCCTTGCGATGACCTACCCCTGCTTCCAACTCGTCTCCTCCTCCTCTCTGTCTCCCCATCTGAACTTTCGCCCTGTTCTTCTTCTTGCCGAGCGGGCACCCACGTGACATCCATGGACGCATCGTCATCATCAACCGCTTCACTTGTATCTGACAACTCAGCAAAGGAAGCAGCAGCGGGTACAACATCATCATCATCACACCGTACGTCCATGTGTGTAATGCTGCCTGACTGAGACATATCCCTGTTATCTACATCCTCTGGCAATAATGGTTGTGCATCACTCATTTCTTCAAACGGATGTGTAAATAACTCCTCTGACAGATAAAGTGAAGCGGCTGTGGTGCTAGTGTTGGTGGTGGCGGCAGGCGGGTGAGGGGTATCTTGAGAGGTGCCCGAAGCTAAGCTGGAGGAGGATGGTGCGTCAAGGTTCCGAGCGGAAGCTGTAGAAGATTGGGTGTCCTGTGTTAGTCAGTCAACTACGTCCTCAGAACTTTTCAACTTCAGGGTACGTGGCCTCTGAAAACTGGGCATTATTCTAGGGCAAAAGGGAATCACAGCACCACGACCACGACGGCCCCTGCGGGGTGGCCTGCCTCTGCCTGTCATTTTTTTGGGATTAGTGGTACTATGCGTGCAAGCTACTGTGAGACCAGATATGAGTGGCACTGTGCACTGGCAGAGGTTGGCAGAGTACACGCTGTAGGCCTGACACACCCGCTTGCAGACAACTAACTGCTATTCAATCTATAACAGTGAAAAAAGTTTTTTTGTTTTTAAATGCACGCTATTGTGACACCAGATATGAGTGGCACTGTGCAGTGGCAGAGGTTGGCAGAGTACACGCTGTAGGCCTGACACACACGCTTGAAGACACCTAACTGCTATTCAATCTATAACAGAGTAAAAAAATGTTTGGGTTTTAAATGCACGCTATTGTGACACCAGATATGAGTGGCAATGTGCACTGGCAGAGGTTGGCAGAGTACACCCTGTAGGCCTGACACCCGCTTGAAGACAACTAACTGCTATTTAATCTATAACAGTGAAAAACGTTTTTGGGTTTGTAAATGCACGCTATTGTGACACCAGATATGAGTGGCACTGTGCACTGGCAGAGGTTGGCAGAGTACACGCTGTAGGCCTGACACACCCGCTTGAAGACAACAAACTGCTATTCAATCTATAACAGTGAAAAAAGTTTTTGGGTTTTTAAATGCACGCTATTGTGACACCAGATATGAGTGGCACTGTGCACTGGCAGAGGTTGGCAGAGTACACGCTGTAGGCCTGAGACCAGCTTGCAGACAACTAACTGCTATTCAATCTATAACAGTGAAAAAAGTTTTTGGGTTTTTAAATGCAATCTATTGCGACACCACATAAGAGTGGCACTGTGCACAGGCAGAGGTTGGCAGAGTACACGCTGTAGGCCTGACACACACTTGAAGGACACTGACCGCTATTATAATACAGTCAAAACTTTTTTTGTTTATAAATGCAAGCTATTGTGACACCAGATATGAGTGGCACTGTGCACTGGCAGAGGTTGGCAGAGTACACGCTGTAGGCCTGACACCCGCTTGAAGGACACTGACTGCTATTAGATTACAGTCAAAAACTTTTTTTTGTTTTTAAATGCAAGCTATTGTGACACCAGATATGAGTGGCACTGTGCACTGGCAGAGGTTGGCAGAGTACACGCTGTAGGCCTGACACACACTTATGAAGGACACTGACTGCTATTATATTACAGTCAAAAACGTTTTTTTTGTTTTTAAATGCAAGCTATTGTGACACCAGATATGAGTGGCACTGTGCACTAGCAGAGGTTGGCAGAGTACACCCTGTAGGCCTGACACCCGCTTGAAGACAACTAACTGCTATTTAATCTATAACAGTGAAAAACGTTTTTGGGTTTGTAAATGCACGCTATTGTGACACCAGATATGAGTGGCACTGTGCACTGGCAGAGGTTGGCAGAATACACGCTGTAGGCCTGACACACCCGCTTGAAGACAACAAACTGCTATTCAATCTATAACAGTGAAAAAAGTTTTTGGGTTTTTAAATGCACGCTATTGTGACACCAGATATGAGTGGCACTGTGCACTGGCAGAGGTTGGCAGAGTACACGCTGTAGGCCTGAGACCAGCTTGCAGACAACTAACTGCTATTCAATCTATAACAGTGAAAAAAGTTTTTGGGTTTTTAAATGCAATCTATTGCGACACCACATAAGAGTGGCACTGTGCACTGGCAGAGGTTGGCAGAGTACACGCTGTAGGCCTGACACACCCGCTTGAAGACAACAAACTGCTATTCAATCTATAACAGTGAAAAAAGTTTTTGGGTTTTTAAATGCACGCTATTGTGACACCAGATATGAGTGGCACTGTGCACTGGCAGAGGTTGGCAGAGTACACGCTGTAGGCCTGAGACCAGCTTGCAGACAACTAACTGCTATTCAATCTATAACAGTGAAAAAAGTTTTTGGGTTTTTAAATGCAATCTATTGCGACACCACATAAGAGTGGCACTGTGCACTGGCAGAGGTTGGCAGAGTACACGCTGTAGGCCTGACACACACTTGAAGGACACTGACCGCTATTATACTACAGTCAAAAACTTTTTTTGTTTATAAATGCAAGCTATTGTGACACCAGATATGAGTGGCACTGTGCACTGGCAGAGGTTGGCAGAGTACACGCTGTAGGCCTGACACCCGCTTGAAGGACACTGACTGCTATTAGATTACAGTCAAAAACTTTTTTTGTTTTTAAATGCAAGCTATTGTGACACCAGATATGAGTGGCACTGTGCACTGGCAGAGGTTGGCAGAGGACACGCTGTATGCCTGACACAAACTTATGAAGGACACTGACTGCTATTATATTACAGTCAAAAAGTTATTTTGTTTTTAAATGCAAGCTATTGTGACACCAGATATGAGTGGCACTGTGCACTGGCAGAGATTGGCTGAGTACACGCTGTAGGCCTGACACACACTTATGAAGGACACTGACTGCTATTATATTACAGTCAAAAAGTGTTTTTGTTTTTAAATGCAAGCTATTGTGACACCAGATATGAGTGGCACTGTGCACTGGCAGAGGTTGGCAGACTACACGCTGTAGGCCTGACACCCGCTTGAAGGACACTGACTGCTATTAGATTACAGTCAAAAACGTTTTTTTGTTTTTAAATGCAAGTATTGTGACACCAGATATGAGTGGCACTGTGCACTAGCAGAGGTTGGCAGAGTACACGCTGTAGGCCTGACACACACTTATGAAGGACACTGACTGCTATTATATTACAGTCAAAAACTTTTTTTGTTTTTAAATGCAAGCTATTGTGACACCAGATATGAGTGGCACTGTGCACTGGCAGAGGTTGGCAGAGTACACGCTGTAGGCCTGAGACCAGCTTGCAGACAACTAACTGCTATTCAATCTATAACAGTGAAAAAAGTTTTTGGGTTTTTAAATGCAATCTATTGCGACACCACATAAGAGTGGCACTGTGCACTGGCAGAGGTTGGCAGAGTACATGCTGTAGGCCTGACACACACTTGAAGGACACTGACCGCTATTATATTACAGTCAAAAACTTTTTTTGTTTATAAATGCAAGCTATTGTGACACCAGATATGAGTGGCACTGTGCACTGGCAGAGGTTGGCAGAGTACACGCTGTAGGCCTGACACCCGCTTGAAGGACACTGACTGCTATTAGATTACAGTCAAAAACTTTTTTTGTTTTTAAATGCAAGCTATTGTGACACCAGATATGAGTGGCACTGTGCACTGGCAGAGGTTGGCAGAGTACACGCTGTAGGCCTGACACACACTTATGAAGGACACTGACTGCTATTATATTACAGTCAAAAAGTTGTTTTGTTTTTAAATGCAAGCTATTGTGACACCAGATATGAGTGGCACTGTGCACTGGCAGAGATTGGCTGAGTACACGCTGTAGGCCTGACACACACTTATGAAGGACACTGACTGCTATTATATTACAGTCAAAAAGTGTTTTTGTTTTTAAATGCAAGCTATTGTGACACCAGATATGAGTGGCACTGTGCACTGGCAGAGGTTGGCAGAGTACACGCTGTAGGCCTGACACCCGCTTGAAGGACACTGACTGCTATTAGATTACAGTCAAAAACGTTTTTTTTGTTTTTAAATGCAAGTATTGTGACACCAGATATGAGTGGCACTGTGCACTAGCAGAGGTTGGCAGAGTACACGCTGTAGGCCTGACACACACTTATGAAGGACACTGACTGCTATTATATTACAGTCAAAAACTTTTTTTGTTTTTAAATGCAAGCTATTGTGATACCAGATATGAATGGCACCGTGCACTGGCAGAGGTTGGCAGAGTACACGCTGTAGGCCTGACACACACTTATGAAGGACACTGACTGCTATTATATTACAGTCAAAAAGTTGTTTTGTTTTTAAATGCAAGCTATTGTGATACCAGATATGAGTGGCACTGTGCACTGGCAGAGGTTGGCAGAGTACACGCTGTAGGCCTGACACCCGCTTGCAGACAACTAACTGCTATTCAATCTATAACAGTGAAAAAAGTTTTTGGGTTTTTAAATGCAATCTATTGCGACACTAGATAAGAGTGGCACTGTGCACTGGCAGAGGTTGGCAAAGTACATGCTGTAGGCCTGACACACACTTATGAAGAACACTGACTGCTATTATATTACAGTCAAAAAGTTTTTTTGTTTTTAAATGCAAGCTATTGTGACACCAGATATGAGTGGCACTGTGCACTGGCAGAGGTTGGCAGAGTACACGCTGTAGGCCTGACACCCGCTTGAAGGACACTGACTGCTATTAGATTACAGTCAAAAACGTTTTTTTTTTTTTTTAAATGCAAGCTATTGTGACACCAGATATGAGTGGCACTGTGCACTGGCAGAGGTTGGCAGAGTACACGCTGTAGGCCTGACACACACTTATGAAGGACACTGACTGCTATTATATTACAGTCAAAAACTTTTTTTGTTTTTAAATGCAAGCTATTGTGATACCAGATATGAGTGGCACTGTGCACTGGCAGAGGTTGGTAGAGTACACGCTGTAGGCCTGACACACACTTATGAAGGACACTGACTGCTATTATATTACAGTCAAAAACTTTTTTGTTTTTAAATGCAAGCTATTGTGACACCAGATATGAGTGGCACTGTGCACTGGCAGAGGTTGGCAGAGTACACGATGTAGGCCTGACACCCGCTTGAAGGACACGGACTGCTATTAGATTACAGTCAAAAACTTTTTTGTTTTTAAATGCAAGCTATTGTGACACCAGATATGAGTGGCACTGTGCACTGGCAGAGGTTGGCAGAGTACACGCTGTAGGCCTGACACCCGCTTGAAGGACACTGACTGCTATTAGATTACAGTCAAAAACGTTTTTTGTTTTTTTTAAATGCAAGCTATTGTGACACCAGATATGAGTGGCACTGTGCACTAGCAGAGGTTGGCAGAGTACACGCTGTAGGCCTGACACACCCGCTTGAAGACAACTAACTGCTATTCAATCTATAACAGTGAAAAAACTTTTTTTGTTTTTAAATGCAAGCTATTGTGACACCAGATATGAGTGGCACTGTGCACTGGCAGAGGTTGGCAGAGTACACGCTGTAGGCCTGACACACAGACGCTTGCAGACAACTAACTGCTATTCAATCTATTACAGTGAAAAAAAAATGTTTTTAAATGCAAGCTATTGTGACACCAGATATGAGTGGTGGCACTGGGCAAGTGGGCACAGTATCCACTGTGAGCCTGACACAGAAGCTGGCAGGCAGGCAACTGCAATTAGATTACACAGGAAAAAAAGCAGACTGATGTTCTAGCCCTAAAAAGGGCAATTTGGGGTGCTGTCCTTACAGCAGAGATCAGATGAGTCCTTCAGGACTGTAGTGGACACTGAATACTCTAGCCTAGCTATCAATTTCCCTATCAAATCAGCAGCAGCTACACTGTCCCTCCTCTCACTAAGAATGCAGCTTCACAATGAATGTAAAATGGATGCTGTACAGGAGGTGGGAGGGTCTGGAAGGGAGGGTCTGCTTTGGCTGATTGGCTGGAATGTGTCTGCTGACTTTGAGGCACAGGGTCAAAGTTTACTCAATGATGACGAATAGGGGGCGGATCGAACCGCGCATATGTTCGCCCGCCGAGGCGAACGCGAACACGCTATGTTTGCCGGGAACTATTCGCCTGCGAACCGTTCGGTACATTACTAGTCCTGATATGTAAAACCATAGAACTCAAAGAGGGTGTACTTTCTTTTTCCCATGACTGTATATACTGTGGCATAATAACTCAAGACTAGCTGTCCAATATATTGCACCCACAATGCAATACTCTGTTGGCTTATGGAATCAAAGTATGAGACTGATGTATTTTTATTTATGCTTTCCTTATGTTATAGTCACAGTGGATGGAGACACAGGCTGTACAATATATAGCACATTCTGACCCTTTGGATACAGAAACCTAGTTGTCTGTTCCACATTTTAGTCGTTATAGTAGCTGCTTTACGGTAAAAGGTGTATTCTCATATTTCTAATGATTTTCGTTCCGAGGCTTCTTTGATAAACACTCTAACTAAAAGAAAAGAAGCATAGAACATCCCAGACGCTTCAGACTACTTATACAATTATTTTTTTTATGACAGCATTCATTTTTTATTGAGGTCACTATGACAGCTTTAATGAGTGGCATTATAGCTTGTCAGCAAAAATACATGTTTTCACAATTTCCATTTAACCTGCAACTCAATCTCATCTCATATCAGGCATGTCTGCTTTGTCTTATCTTTTGGGGCTTTTTTTTTTCATTTTTTTTTACTACGGTTATTCATTGGGTTTTATTCAAGATATTTCAAAGATGTGATAAAAGCATAAAAAGAAGCATTTAGAAGCATTTAGAGCAGGAGCATATTATATAATGTTTAGAAGGAACACCAGACTTTATTGCTTTACATCTGAAGAATGTTTCATAGCCTCCGTGGTTACATAAGGCATGAGTCACATTTACACAGTGTCTGTGGGTTTTCTCTTTTTTTCTGAGCATATTTTTAGCCATAACCATATGTTTAATTCCTTACATGAATTTAAATATGCTACCAAATAAAATACTTGTTTTCACATCTATTTTTAAAACTGACTTCCAACTTTGCTTTTCCAAAGACAGTCAGACAAGCAGGCAAGCAAGTCATTGGCCTTTATCAATAATAACATTCGACCGTGGTTATCAATTAATGATCTCATTAGAAATGTACATTATTTATAAAAAGTTTTAGTTGTAGTAGCATACCAGTATCAGCATTCGCTGGAAGTCATAATGTTTTCTACTAGCTGAAGATAAAGATAAATGAAACTGAATTGCACAGAATTTCAGCCAAACAGCAATATCACCAAATGTGACCATATGTATCCCAAAATAATTATAGGATAATTCCCGAGCTACATTCCATTAAATCAGCAAGCCCAGAGTCTGCCTACGAAAGAACAATTATATTTTAACTGCTGAATAAACGTTTAGTGTAAAGCCATTAAAAAAGTGTACATGAACCTGTTATCCACACGTCGAACATATATACACTGTGATGACAAGATCAGCAGAAAGTGTGTATATTAGCAGGGTTATTCAGTAAAGTGAGAATTCAAAGTGAATTCAAAGTGAATTTCAAATTTAAGGCCAGAGTATCTAAACTGAGAGCACAAGTTGACTTCGAGAATTTCTGCAGTTCAGCCGGTTTGACCTTAAATTTTAAAGTCACCTTGACTTCACCTTGAATTCTTACTTTCGTGAGTAACCCTGTAGAAGTCTTCCCTGAAGTTTACTTTCTCCACACATATCATGGATTCCTGGAGTGGATAGAGAGCCTGAGCATGCATTCACCCTGTCCCTCAATAATATGACTGGCACCCCAACATTTATTTTTTGCAGCTGCTCTGGACCCATACCTTCATACCAACATTGAGAGGTATGAAATCGGGACAAGTGTTAGTAAACTGTATGGAGTCATGCCACCTGTGTCATTGGCAATGTCTATAATGTTTGTACTCACCTGGAAGGGGATAGGACTACCAAAAGAAGGGGCATTTTATTAAGAAACAGGCATCTTCCAATATATAGAGATGGGGTAGGGCAGCGCCAGTGGAAAAGTAAAATAACGTAAAATAGTTCAAAAGAGTTTCACTAGAGCAACAATACTTGATGGGATATAGATGAGTAGTTGTTTCAGTAGGGGTGCGTCCTAGTGTCTCAGGGTATTCACATATGTGAAAGACAGAGATACAGGAACAATGAGTAGTGTGATACGTTTAAAATCCAAAGGGGGTAAAATAGTAGTAGAAGGTAGAAAACTCACATTTAATAGAGCTATGGCCAGCTCTGGTGTGAAGAGTGTACAACGGTATAATCCTCGCTGCTGGGATGTGTAAAGAAAATGCGTCTATCAGGGCCGTCTAGTCATCAAAAGCTCCAGGGGAAATAAAGAGAGGCGACAATAGTGCTCTCAATTTGATAATAGTAAGTAAAAGTAATTCGAATAATAGTTACAGGTATAGAGCAGAAAATACTGCTTTTTAATAAAGCGTTGGTGGTATGATCCCCACCTGGGATTTCTTCTATTGAAGGATTTGAGGGGTCTCCTTCGTTTGGGTTGCTGACTATCTACATATTGTTTGTTAATTAGCTGATTTCCTTTTGTTTTCTGTATATCTTCCAATATATGCTTTTTAAGATACATTCCACTGCATTTGGCATTATAGTCAAATAGTCTATACTGTATTATCACAGAGAAAAAATACATGAAATAATACAGTCAATTATATTTCAAGTACCTCTAAAACAGGTATAAAGCAGTTCATAATACAGATATAAAGAGGTAGATAGTACATGCTGTGATGTAGGGGCATTAATATTTTTGCTGCTAAAAGCTGTCAATATACATACTGTTCTATTTTCTACATTTGCACAGATGTTTGAAGGAAACTCCTTACATTTGGTTGACATCTAAAAATAGGAAAAAGATACAGTAATTCAACATGGCATATAGTATAAATTAGTTTGCTTCCCGAGAGGCTAATGGTGTGTTGAAAGCCCCACTGACAGAAAATGGGGTAACAGATGATATAAGTGACTCACACAATTTGGCATGGGTTAATATTAGAACATAGGCCAACTGCTCATGAGCCGGGGTGAAAACATCAAGATGTTTTTTGAAAGCAACATTAGAGACGGTATTTCTTACACATGACTGTGTTGCCAAATCTAGTAAGACTGGTAAAAGCAGTTTTACAGAAACACGTGTTTTCCAGATAAAACTAAATGACAAATATTAATTTTATATATATATATATATATATATATATATATATATATATATATATATATATATCAGAAGTAAAATATTATATTTGAACTGATTAAACTGAATAACTTTGAACCTCACAATTATCCAGTCAACAGACTGCATGAATCAGAATGTAGTATAGAATTGATAAAATAAATGAAAAAATAGATTGCAGCTATGTACTCTGTATATCTGGGTCAGTCACAAATCATTGATTCGAAAATAATTAGAAGAAAAATGGAGAAGAAAAAATAAAATGTTAACAACTGAGTGAAGTACATTTTAACCCATTAAAGACCAATGGTGGTCTATGGTTGTATAGCAAAGTCAATCTTTAAGGACCCTACAATGCCATAACTTAGTACTGGCTTTATGGAAGGTTAATAGTAAATACATAGGACATTCTATACTTATATAGGAACTTTTGAGGATGAGATTGTTTTGGTGTTAGAGATTGGCGCTTTAGAGGTTAAATGGAAAATCTACTATTAGATGGACACTCCAGACCCCTAAAGCACTTCAGTTTGCATTAAGAGAATTTGTCACTTTTATGAACTAATTTTAGGAACACCCCCTGGCAGTCAAGCTGACAGCCAGGAAGGCTTCCTGACTCACTCTGCTTGAGCAATCTTTCAAGCGGAAGTAGGGAAGCGTTTGTCAGGGCATTTCCAATCAGTCTTGCCTTTCCAATTTGTTAGTTAAATGCATATATCCTGAGCACCATTAATTTTCCCTGTGTTCCCAACAAATGGTCTATGCAGACTTGTTATATCATGGAACCTTCGCTTAACATCGTATCTATTGTCTATCTTACTATAGTGAGATTTACATTATTATTCTAAATTGCTGATATAAATGTGTTTTAAACATTCTTCTTTTAAAATTTCCTTTGACCTCAGGTTTACCTATCTATCTGCTTAAATCCTAACTATCCTGTATTGTAGGTATTGTATTCAGCATTTTCCTACTTAGATCATTGTCCTCCAGACTCCTCTTTTAAATCTACAGCTAATGTTTTAAATGTGACAGCAAATATCTACTCAAAATAATGGACACACTGTCTGCGAAGTCGCTCCATTCAAGTTCAGTTCTTCAAGCACTTAGACTTCCACTTGACCTGTTTCTACCATAAAATAAGTACTACCCACTGTGATATCCACCAAGATATTACCGCCAAGGATTCCCTTCTCAAGCTGTGTAAAATGTATTATGATGATAATGTTGACCTTGCATGACGTCAAATCAAGTAGTCAAGTACTCAAGAGATGTCTTCTAGAAGAATATGTGCTGCAACTATTTTTCCATTCCTCAGACACGTGCAAGAAACATCCATTATCCAGATGAAATACGTAGGCTAGCTGGAAGTGTGGATTGAAGGATAAACCAAAGGATGTAACTAAAGATTGGAATATAAAATAAATGATAATGCAAAGAATAATGTGCAGTGGCCAGTGGAAAGCAGAGTGATGACGTGTGGGTAATCATTTAATACCCATGAGACAATATAATTAATTATATTTAACTAAGAAATTACAGAAAAAAACCAAAAAGTTATTTAATAGGTCTTTAATTTACTTGAAATTTAGATGAAGACTTAAGCACACCATAGTATTTGCCAGTACCAAAGTTGTTAACAGTTTAATGACTTTGCATTGGTAAAATGTCTTACATTCATATAGAAAAAAAAAAAAATGCAATGTAAAGAAGGGGAAATTCTGTGCAACGCACTGAATTGAACCTCCTAATAATATAGAATATATATTTTTAAATTAGATTATTATTATTATTATGTTATTATTTGTATAGCGCCAACAAATTCCGCAGCACTTGGGGTAGATGAACAAACATGTAGTTGTAACCAGACAAGTTGGACACACAGGAACAGAGAGGTTGAGGGCCCTGCTCAATGAGCTTACATGCTAGAGGGAGTGGGGTAAAATGACACAAAAAGGTAAGGATAGTATTAGACTAATGACAGTTGCAAGAGAGGAATCAGTCGGGAACTATTAACAGTTTAATTAATAACATTTATGAAGAAGTTTAATGATTTTTGAAAGAGTGGAGACTGGGTGAGCATCTAACGGAGGAGGGAAGTGAGTTCCACAGGAACGGTGCAGCCCTTGAGAAGTCTTGAAGGCGGGCATGAGAGGTGGGAGTACGGACAGAAGATAGACGTAAGTCTTCAGCACAGCGTAAGGTACTAGAAGGGACATACTTGTGTATTAGTGAGGATAGATAGGTAAGAGCAGCACTATGTAGAGATAAAAAAAAAAAACAAGAACCAGAATTTTAAATTGAGCCATATATATTACAGGAAGCCAATGTAGGGACTGACAGAAGGGTGAGGGCAGGTGAGAGGGAGGTGAGGGCAGACAGGAAGATGAGCCTCGCCGCATTCCAAATGGACTGTAACGGCGCAAGTTGGGAGCACGTAAGACCACTGAGAAGTGGATTACAGTGGTCAAGGCGAGAAAGGACAGTGGAATGGACCAGCACCTTAGTCGCATCTGGCGTTAAGTAAGGTCAGATGCACGCAAAGTTTTTGAAATGGAAACGACAGGATTTGGCGACAGACTTCTTCTATTATCATCTTGGACAAGCATTAATACAGTGTTTCTTTAGCATCATGATAATTGAAGGTGTTCACAATTAAGTGCCTCTGGTAGCTGTCAGAATGATTGCCAGTAGAGGCATCGTCAGTGAAAAATTAAAACACTCAAATGGCAAAGCTTACATTTGGCAGGGTGCAGTGGCAGGTCTATGCACCAAAACTACTACATTACGATATAGTGGTTTTCATGTTTATAGTGTCACTTTAATAACATACAGAGGTTATCGAACAGATTTACTTTACTGAACAAGAGCTGTACCAAGGTGACACGTTCCATCACATATGCATCTATATATAAAACAAACAAGGATATTTAATGATCACAATACATTTTTTTATTTTAAATTGTAAGTTGGTTTTGCAACAATTGTTAAACAGAAGCATGCTGTAAAGATCAGAAATCCTAAAATATAGGAATCAGATACCATTGCACAAATTAAAATACTATTATTTGCAGGAACAAACTTTTTTCAAATGAGAAATGTTAGCGTTATAAAGGTTATATAATTTGCGAAATTAAAGTATAACAAGATTACTTTCATGACATTTCAGTTTCTCTGTCAATATCATATGAAATGTATTACAAAGCAAAAATGACCATTGCCAATGTTGGGGAATATTAGATTAACAATAGTTGGTAGCTCTCTGTTTCTGTCAGGAAACATCTTTTGGGTAACTTGTAAAATATTCATTTAGCAGACCTTTCATGATTGCAAATGTTTTAGCTATCAATACTATCGTGAGTATAAATACAATTCAAACATTCTGCATGTTTATATTTAAAAAGACCTTAATTAAAATATCTATATATAATGAAATACAAAAGACAACAGAATAAAGTTTGCTGTATAACCCATCAAAACACATAAAGAAACAAAAACAACTGAAATACTAACCCAATAACCACTATTTGGCAGTCATCAACACAGCAAGTAATAAAAAATGCATTGTTTTACATTACAAAAAATTTGACAAATCTGGATTAAGTATAAAAATGCATCTATATTCCCCAAGAATTTCTTAAAATATTAACAAAATCTTCATCACTCAAAATTCCAAGACTTAAACCTTCATAGTAGTCTTCAAATTCACAGTACATAACGTCATTAAGATCCCTGCAAGCTTCTATCATGGTTTCCAAAAAAGCGGATTTTATATCGTCCTCCGATGAAATGCCTAGAAAGGGAAAAAGGAACTTTGGACATTGCACGATACAATTTGCAGAACACTTCATTTTCATTTCTCCTGGGTCAGGAAATAGGCTGCTAGGCATCCAAAGCATATGCAAATCTCTACCAATTAACTGTAATTAGTAATGAGTTTATGCAAAATAGAAACATGGGGAGAAACGGTAAAAATCTGGCCTCCATGTTACCCCAGAGAATCGGCGTGACAAAAAAATATATTTGTGTATAGATTGACATGCTTGCTAATGAACATTCACAGGGCTGTTTTGAAGGTACAATAAAGCAGAAATACTTTACGTATAATTCACTGCTAACATGCTGGTATTTTCATTAAAGGTCATGGCAACATATGCGCAATATATCAACAAGTGTTGGTTGAAATGTAAAGAAGAATTATGTTTTATTCTCACTAGAATACACGTGTAATAGAACAAAACACTGGCTCTAATAGAACAGTGCTTGTTTAAACAAAATGTCATTTAATTTCTACTAATGATTGAGGTGTACATTATGTTTCACAAGTACAGATGTGCAATGCTCCCTAAGGACTTGGCTTTGTTTACTTTGCTATATATCATGTAAATTATGCATTAGCTTTTTTTTAAAGGGGAACTGTAAGTTCTCTGGAAGTCACACCATTGAGCAGAACATAGAAAATTGTGTAGAACTTGTTTTACCCATCATTACTGATAAACACCACACTTGAAGTGTTTGGATTATTTTCTTTTCTATTGGAACCTTCTTCAGTTATCTTTTAGATGTATGTGAAAGATTTAACAACTGACATCACAATCCAGCTCAGTTAGTGACTAACAGGTGCGAAGGAAAGAGCTGATTAGATTAACAGGGAGCCGAGATGGAGAAAGCTCAGTTCCAGGGTAGAGGTATATACAGATATGTGAATTTCTATATTTAATTAGATTTTTTCAGACCTCACAAATATCTATTTGTTATTTTAGAGGATAGGACATAATGTTAAATAGTCTCTGTTGCAGTCTCTGGTCAGTATTTGTGTCTCATCAACCCGAGTGAATGTTCGCATAAAAGAAAGGACACTCACTGTGCTCCAGTTATCTACACAAATGAACAGTCAAGCTGTGATTGGCTCTAATCTTACTACTCAGTAATCAGCAGGAAAGCCATTATACATCCAAAAGGCAAAACCTGCCTTGCCCTCTTTAAAATGTATGTTCATCAACCATGTCTCCATTCTGCGTGTCGGGGTAACTGTGCAATTGAACTATTGAGGAGGAGAGCATTTTGGATCTATATATCCGAAGACAAGTCTTAATAGAGAAAAAAATCCTGCACTGTTTTCTGGATGAAAAAGAATATTGACGTGATACAGTTATCGTGGTGTTTTCTGAATTCCCAGAATAGACTTTATCAGTTATTTACTCATGTGAGAATTCAAAGTGAATTGTAAATTTAAGATCACAGTAGCCGAATTGAAAGCATGACTTAGAGTATTAAGAGAAATAACCCTGTGTGTTTGTTAATATTGCTGCATGCTTTTTATTTAATGTTATTTTAGTATAAAACATAATTATGTTTTTTCCTTTGTGCTGCCACGATGTATGTAGAACAGATTAGATGGTTATTACATATCTCCCCTTGGGGTAGCACTGTTCTGACAGGTTTTGATTTCACCTCCTTTCAGCTAATGTATTTTTATATTATTTTGTACTTTTTGGTAGCCAGCAGATTACAGACTATGGAGGCAATGTTTGATCTGTTATGTTTCATATGTATGATGCCCACTAGTATCCCACATTACATAATTTGCATTCTCTGTTCTGCCATGGAGAAATATGTTACATTTGTATCTTATTGTCCAGAGCTATAGTTTCAATTTTGATGTGAGTACATCTGGATTGTATGAGCTACAAAGTATTTTCAGGCTTATTTAATTTATTTCTCAAATGGACACTATAGTCACCAGAACAACTACATAATCTGTCTCTTTGGCAATCTCGCCCAATCCAATGCTTTCCTATGGGTGGCTTTTGATGATGTCAGCCAAGCAGGCAGATCAGGGGCAGAGCCAGCAGCAGCAGACTGGAGTAAAGGTTCTAGACATATTGTAAATATATGAGGTGCTTCTGGAGCAGCCAGGAGTATTTTGGTACCAGTTTACTTTCAGGCATTAATGGCATACTGGACTAAAATTGCTACAGAAACACTCTAAGCACCAAAACCAGTACATGACAATGTAGTGATTTTGGTGCATATATGCAATTCCTTTCTAAGAAACAGAAATGTTTTAATTTGTCAAATAACACTGTCATTCTGACAGCCACTAGAGGAACTTCCCACTCAGCATCTTTGATTTTCACAGGTCTTCACGTTTAGTGTCTTCTCACAGTATGATGACAAGGTGTGAGCGTTTGTGGCTTGAGCGCATCATTTGCCATGCATGCGGTATAGGTCCACAATGCCTTTCTAAGAGATCTTTCTAAACAGAGATCATCAACCCTGATGATCTTACAACAGGCAGATCAGTCTGCTGCAAGAAGACTAAATTCAAACTATCACAGACACAATCTAACATTAAAAAAAATATATGTTTATTTTTGACATTAGTTATATTTGGCTGGAAAAAAAAGCTTTAGGGTTTCTTTGTTACAAAAAAAATAGAAATCTACTTCAGGGAATCTGAAAAACAACTTTGATTCATATTTCAAAGGCTAACATGACATACAGATGATAATCAACTAGTTACCATATGGATCCGTTTTTTTTGAAAGCCCTGTCTTTAATAATAATATAATGCTGGTGATTTAACTTAACTGATTCATACATGCATACACAGTTTACACATAGATATTTATATTATTATTTAGTTAGAAAATGACCTACTGTAAAAATGAAACAAAAATAGTTATAAAAATGACATAAATCAATATCTATGTTCATTTTACTAACCTGCCAATACTTGTGGGTGTTTCTTAGAACAGTAGAATTTTCTCAGTTCTACCATAGACACAATGCCAGACTTATTGGGATCTAGTTTCATAAAAGCCTATTAATGGGAGACAGACATATATCTATGAAAACCACAGTACAGTGACAACATATTTTCAGGAGAAATACCGCATATTCGGAAGTACTACACAGACTATAATACTCCCACTTGCACATAATTTGTTGCCAGTAACTATGTTCTTGTGTTAAACACAGTTATTTGTATTGATGTACTCTCCACTGTAATTACACTCTAAATTGCTAAAAATGTACAATAAATAATAAATTGATCTGGTCTTGATCTTATAATGCACGTGAATTTTCCATACAATTAAATGAAGTAATATAACATCTCCAAAATACAATAGTAGTGTTAAAGGTAAAAAAACACAAACCCATATTAACTGTAAGATAGGAGCACTAATTTAAACAAGGGGTTACACTTACCCCAAATGTAGTCAAAAACTCAATAGATGTATATACAAGTAAAAAAAGAGAGAAATAGCCATATAGTGGGAGAAAATGACGTGACGGAGCATTCCGTCACATCACTTCCAGTTTTCGAAAAGGAGAGGTTTATGCCCTATACTAAGAAGGCGATGCAGGAATTGGAAGGGGTCGCGGCTAGGGACGTCACGTCACTTCCGCACCGATAATGAACTAATAAGTAAAAACAGATGGACTCATTAACCTCCCCTGAATTATGGGGCTGGCGATTGGAAGATAAGAAAGTGAACGGACCAATGAGGAGAAGACCGGGAGTATTTAAAACCAGCTGAGAGAAGCAGGAAATATACACTGATTGAAATAGCCCAGTGATCTGGGTGAAACTAGTCTCGGATTGAAGAGCCTTGTTATGGACAATTCTTTACTGTATGATTTAATGAATTACTTTTGATTTATATATACTTATATACTTTTATATGTGTAATAAATTATTTTTTAGTCCTATTCTGGCTCCATCAAGTACCTGCTTCTCAAATCATATCCCAGTCTTCTTTGTACCAAATCTTAAGTTCTCCTTTAATTACTTGAAACTGTAAAATGCATGCCAACTGATTACTATGTTTTTTATTCATTTATACGTTGCCAAAATAAAGTAAGAATTTAAATCAAGATCAACGACAAGTAAATTCTAGATAAGAATAAACTAATGGCCGCAACCCCCGGTTTGTTACATGCTGACTTCTTGAGAAATAACAGCCAGTTTTTGAAGACTACACCAATTTTATAATTTTTTGAATTTCTCTAAATGTGGAATTTTAGCTGAGCTATTTTTACGCATGCTGAACTGTAGTCTAAATTACTATTCCTTTAATTCTCCACATAGCTCTTGAAAGCTAAATTGTTGTAAAACGTTCACTGAAAACAGATTCAGAAGCATGCTAGTTAAGGAATTTTATATAAACACATTTACTTTTCTATATAGAAAAAAAGGGTGCGCTGTGCCTTTAAGACAAAAAATTGTGCAATATCTCTTTAAAAACCAATGTAAAATATTTGTGCTATAGTAATTCACAATATTAGTATTGTGGGTGTGGTATTAACTTAATACACACGTGAACATACACAAAAGTGCAAATGTGCTGATATCTCTGATATCACAGTGCTTAAGTGCAACACAAAATTGAAAAAAATTGAAGTGGATACAATACCAAGCTGTATGTACCCTCGATCGGGTTGCTTCAAATTATTTGTGCATATGTATGAAAATAAAAAGAAAAGTACATAGCGTAATACAGTAAGGCAAATATAGCATATGGAGACAATCTCTCTATGGGTACACTCACAAGTGGGGAGCAGATAAGCCTGCTCCAACTGTATCCGCTTTGTATATGAAAGATACACAGGACGGCAGCAGCTTGAAAACGAAAAATAACTTTAATATTTAATATTTAATAAAAGTAACATTTACTTTTCTAACAAACGATTTTCTGTATTCATTCATCTCTCCAACCACTGTTCGAATAAATAGCATGTAATCCATTTTTTCCTCATTTGCTTCATCAAACATATGCCAAAATGATTCAAACACCTAAAAACAAACAAAACGTGTATTAGGGGCTTATAGGTATCCTAACATTAGCATGTATATAGAGTTATTTTCTCACATTAACAAAACCGTTGCAGAGATAATAGTCATCTCTCAGTAAGAAGTGAAGAAATATTTTGATTATTCAAAACCAAAAGGTAAAAACAAGAAAATGTACATGTTCGTTTTTCTGCTAATTGTGCCACAGCATTAGTGAAAAAAAGGATTGATTTTAATTTGTTGTCATTTTTTTTTAAATCTATTCCCAACAGAACAAAGCAATACATATTTTTGCAAGGACCAAATTGACAATAACATCTTAAATTAGAGACTTACATTTTCAGACACGTCTAAGTGAAAGGTTTTGAGAGCCTGCTTGATTTCTGTTTTACTTAAAAATCCACAATCTTTCTTGTCAAGTTGTCGAAAGTATTTTCCCAAACCAGTCATGGTCCGAACACCTCTATTTTTCAGTTTCTCTTTCATCACATCTATAAAAAAATTAGTTCACGTGCATATACAGTTTACACTAATGCTTACAATGTGTTAATGCAGTAAGAACAGCACAAATATATAAACAAGCAATTTAAATGTTTATTTAGCAAATCGATATATAAAAGTACAATTTTTTATTAGTTATATTAGCTTAGGTACACTGAAGTATAATATAACACGTATATATTATACAAAACAGCATATACATTTTGAAAATAGCTTGTGCATTTATTTGATAATTCACCAGAGATCTTTTTATCCCCATTACACACTCATAGTGATATCATTTGTGCCATTGTTTAATGTAATACATGGGAAACAATGCACCATTCACCACAAAACATTCCACGACTCCTAATCCCAGGCAAACTGGGAACCTAGTGCAGTGTTAATTTTGTCGACCAACAATTTTAGTAAACTTTTGCAATTTAGTTGACTAAAACAAGACTAAAACTAAAACAATTCAGATGACTAAAAAACGACTAAAACTAGACCAAAACTAAAACAATTCAGATGACTAAAAAACGACTAAAACTAAAATGGCTTTTTAGTCAAATGACTATGACTAAAACTACATTGAAATTTTCCGCCAAAATTAGAATTGACCTAGTGCAAATCAGCCACCATCTTAATTCTGCTTTATCTGCTGCTGTAACATCAAAGGCCACTTCATAACTACTACCCTACCACTTACACTTCCTGTAACATCAGCCCTAACATAAAGAGCAATCCTAGCACTAACCCCAACCTCAACATTACCTTCAAACCTAACACACTAAACCTAGCCTTAACATTACCTTTAACCCTAACACACTAACCCCAACCTCAACATTACCTTCAGCCCTAACACACTAACCCTAGCCTTAACATTACCTTCTACCCTAACACACTAACCCTAGCCTTAACATTTCTTTCAACCCTAACACACTAACCCTAGCCTTTACATTACCTTCAGCTCTAACACACTAACCCTAGCCTTAACGTTACCTTCAATCCTAACCAGGGCCGGATTAACATAGGGGCTGATGGAGCTGCAGCTCCAGGCCCAGGCCCATGGGATAGGCCCATTTAAAAAAAAAAAAAAAAAAAATTTTTTTTTACATTTTTTCTTTTTCACACAATGCTCTTAGGTCACTGTGTATGGAGAGAGGCAGGGATAGGAAGTAACAGCATATCCCTCCCTGCCTTTCTCTACTACTCACTGATCCGCGGGGGAGCAGCTACACAGCACATAGAGTCCACACAGCAGCTCTACAGCTCAAGTAAGTGAGGGATGGGGGAGAGGCAGCATGGAGACATGGGGACACTGAGACACTAGGAGACACAGACACTAGGGGATACTGGGAGACCTGGGGACACTGAGACACTTGGGGACACTGGAAAACACGGGGGACACTGGGAGAAATGGGGACACTGAGACACATGGGGACACTGAGACATAGGGACATTGGGAGACACTAAGACATTGGGACACGGAGACACTAGGGACACAGTGTCCCCTAGTCTCTCAGTGTCCCCTAGTCTCCCAGTGTCCCCTAGTCTCCCAGTGTCTCAGTGTCCCCATGGCTCCCAGTTTCCCCATCTCTCCCAGTGTCCCTAGTGACTCAGTGTCTCCATGTCTCCATGTGTCCCCAAGTGTCTTAGTGCCCCATGTCTCCCAGTGTCTCAGTGTCCCCGGGTCTCTCAGTGACATGGGGACACAGTGAGACATGGGGACACTGGTAGAAATGGGAACACTGAGACACTGGGCAACTAGGGGACTAGGCGACATGGGGAAACTGACACTGTGATACATAGGGACACTGAGAGACTGGTTGACTTGCGAGACTGAGACACTGGAAGACAGGGAGACCCCACTGGGAGCAGTCCATCTATACAGCAGAATCAAACTGTGAGTAGTTTGTTGGTGATTTTACAGAATTGTCTCTTATGTCACTCCTTGTGATTTACATCATGTGATGTCACGCATAACTAATTCATTATACAAATGTATAAGACTGGTATTTTTTTCCAAGATAGGTGGCAACCCTAACTACTCTTCACATACTCTTGCTTAAAGGAACACTATAGGGTCAGGAACACAATCATGTATTTCTAACCTTATTATGTTAAAACCACTATTTAGCCCCCCTGGCCCCCTCTTGCCTCCCTAAATATAGTAAAATCTTACTTGTATTCAAGTCTGCAGCTGCTGGCTCTGTCCCTGTCTGCCTCTGAACTGACTCTGTCTGCTGACATCGATAAAACGTGGTGGTCTGAGCAAATTACAATGCTTCCCATAGGATTGTCTGAGACTGTCCACTAGGGAGATCAGGGGCAGAGCCAGCACAAGTCAAACATAGCCCTGGCCAATCAGCATCTCATCATGAAGATAAATTGATTTGATGCACCTCTATGAGGAAAGTTCTGCATGCAGAGAGTGGAGACACTGAATGGCAGTGCTGCACACTAGGCAGTACTGCCCCAGGAGGCATCTCTAGCAGCCATCTAAGGAGTGGATATCAGAGTTATTTTCTCTGAAAAGACAGTGTTTACTGCAAAAAGCCTGGATGGAATGATTCTACTTACCAGAACAAATACAATAAGCTGTAGTTGTTCTGGTGACTATAGTGTCCCTTTAAATTTGGAAGCTTAAGAGGGATGCATGGGAACAAAACCTGTGTGGACTGGCTGACAGTAAAATTAGTTTAGATAATGCAGACTTTGGTCTCTCTAACGCTGTGGCATGTCCCCTTTCTTCTACACTCACTACATACACATTTTCTCTGTCTCAGACTGTATACCAGGAGCTTCTGCCTGCTAGTAAGATGATAAGGAGACAAGTGGACATGTGAGGGCTAGGGGACAGTCCTTAGAAAGCGTGGAGTAGGCGCATCATTTGATGCATTTATGCCAAGCTCAGGGTGCTGCCTGCATAGTATGCCCTTAGTTGGACAGCCTGCATGATTGGCAGGCAGCCTTACATGCATTCATGCCAGACTGGCCTTCCAATTCTTTGGACAGACATGCCCCCTTTTTGGGCATGTTCACCCCTTTTGGCAGGTCTGGTCGGTGATTCGCGCCAGTGGCACACTCTTTCACCCCGCCCATTGACTTCCTGCTTCACTGGACACTGCTGTTAGGGGTTATAGATTTACTTGAAAGATGAAAGCATAAATTAGAGAGAGATTAGCATAGGGTATGTGTTTTCGTAGATGCATCACCATCTCCATCAGATACATGATGCTTGGGAGGTATGATTGTTTGTGTTTTTGGTCGATAAGATTCTGTAAATAGGCCCATCATAATTGTCAGCACCAGGCTCACTGGACTCTTAATCTGGCCCTGATCCTAACACACTAACCCTAGCCTTAACATTACCTTCAATCCTAACACACTAACCCTAACCTTAACATTACCTTCAACCCTAACACACTAACCCTGGCCTTAACATTACCTTCAACCCTAACACAATAACCCTAACCTTAACATTACATTCAGCCCTAACACACTAACCCTAGCCTTAACATTACCTTCAATCCTAACACACTAACCCTAGCCTTAACATTACCTTCAACCCTAACACACTAACCCAAGCCTTAACATTACCTTCAACCCTAACACACTAACCCTGGCCTTCAACCCTAACATACTAACCCTGGCCATAACATTACCTTCAACCCTAATACACTAACCCCAACCTCAACACTACCTTCAACCCTAACACACTAACCCTAACCTTAACATTACCTTCAACCCTAACACACTAACCCTGGCCATAACATTACCTTCAACCCTAACACACTAACCCCAGCCTTAACATTACCTTCAACCCTAACACACTAACCCCAGCCTTAACATTACCTTCAACCCTAACACACTAACCCCAACCTCAACATTACCTTCAACCCTAACACACTAACCCTAGCCTTAACATTACCTTCTACCCTAACACACTAACCCTAGCCTTAACATTACCTTCAACCCTAACACAATAACCCTAACCTTAACATTACATTCAGCCCTAACACACTAACCCTAGCCTTAACATTACCTTCAATCCTAACACACTAACCCTAGCCTTAACATTACCTTCAACCCTAACACACTAACCCAAGCCTTAACATTACCTTCAACCCTAACACACTAACCCTGGCCTTCAACCCTAACACACTAACCCTGGCCATAACATTACCTTCAACCCTAATACACTAACCCCAACCTCAACACTACCTTCAACCCTAACACACTAACCCTAACCTTAACATTACCTTCAACCCTAACACACTAACCCTGGCCTTAACATTACCTTCAACCCTAACACACTAACCCCAACCTCAACATTACCTTCAACCCTAACACACTAACCCTAGCCTTAACATTACCTTCTATCCTAACACACTAACCCTAGCCTTAACATTACCTTCAACCCTAACACACTAACCCTAGCCTTAACATTATCTTCAACCCTAACACACTAACCCTAGCCTTAACATTACCTTCAACCCTAACACACAAACCCCAACCTCAACATTACCTTTAACCCTAACACACTAACCCCAACCTCAACACTACCTTCAACCCTAACACACTAACCCTAGCCTTAACATTACCGTCAACCCTAACACACTAACCCTAGCCTTAACATCACCTTCAACCCTAACACACTAACCCTAGCCTTAACATTACCTTCAACCCTAACACACTAACCCCAACCTCAACATTACCTTCAACCCTAACACACTAACCCTAGCCTTAACATTACCTTCAACCCTAACACACTAACCCTAACCTTAACATTACCTTCAACCCTAACACACTAACCCTAACCTTAACATTACCTTCAACCCTAACACACTAACCCCAACCTCAACATTACCTTCAACCCTAACACACTAACCCTAGCCTTAACATTACCTTCAGCCCTAACATACTAACCCTAGCCTTAACATTACCTTCAACCCTAACACACTACCCTAGCCTTAACATTACCTTCAGCCCTAACATAGTAACCCTAGCCTTAAAATTACCTTCAACCCTAACACACTAGCCCTAGCATTAAAATTACTTTCAACCCTAACACAATAACCCTAATCTAAAATGATCCTGTTATAAATCAGTCCTGTGGTTTATTATGATGTTTCCAGAACATCTCTATGGCATTAAGTTCCCTCAATTCAAATGTTATTGTACTCTCTGTCGGTTTGACAGTCACCATGCAGAACGAGATTCCTAGTCTAACGGCAGCACTAGGATATACATGTCCCATTCTTCTTACAGTTAGTAGGGGTTATGGTACTGGATGGTAGCTGCTGTCATTTAACTTAATTCTCTCTTGACCTGAATTCATGTGAGCAGCTGCAAATAGAAAAGTATAAATTGACTTAATCTGAATAAAACCTACACATGGGTGGTACTGTTGTATTCATGAGACATTACTGAACACAAGTATGACTGTTTTAGAGCAGTAGAACATATCAGGACAATGATACCATCAGTTAAAGTGATGGGATTTTTTGGAAAAATGCAAAAAACAAATATGAACAGTAACTTTGGCCAGTTTTTGTGGCTACTAAAATAAACTGGACATACCCAATTCGAATACCCTGGGTTTTCTGCTTTTGCAAATGATATGCTATGATAGGGGTAATTTCCTTTCCTGGGCTGCTATACAGTCTCAAAGGCACAATAGGCCGTGCAAACCAATGTGTAAAAAACGAAAACACCTGTACATATGCGGTTCTGTTGTACTCGTGAGACACCAATGAGAGTATTATAGAACAGTAAAACATATAAGGATGGTGAATATTATCAGTGAAAGTACTGTTTTTATTTAGAAAATGTAAAACTCAAATATGAATAATAACTTGGCCAGTGACTAAGTGACTACTAGGAAAGACTGGACATATCCCATTTTAATTCCCCTGGGGTGTCTGCGTTTGAACAAGGTATGCTATGATGGGAGTCATTTTCATTCTTGGGCTGCCAAAATGTCTCAAAGACCCAAAAAATACATTTGTCACATTAGATTGTAAGCTCACCTGCCATGTAAAGGCAAACCTCATAGGTGAGCCCTACAGTAGGCGAGCTTACAATCTAATGGCCATTGGAGTGATAATAAAAACACTCCAGTTATTTAATGATGCATAGAGATTTGGAATAGTGCGCAAGTAACTATTTTCTTTGGGGTGTTTTTGTATGTATTTGGGCTGATTTGTACTATGGTCATTACTGCCACCCACGATTAGTGGGAGTCTGAACGCTAGATAGATAGATAGATAGATAGATGCGTGTATATGTGTGTGGATACACAGATAGACAGACAGACATACATTTGTCAGCGTTGATTTTCTAAGATTAAAATTTAAAGTATAGTTTGTTTTTCCCTATAAGGGCACCATAAACTTCTAATGCATTGTTAGCTAATATGTAACTATGTAAATTAATTCCTTTACTGCAAAATTAAACTTTAAAGTAAGCATGTGGGAGAGGGTTATTCACTTTTCACATACAGTCTGTGTATGCCCAGGACTACAAGGAAAGTGAGGATTACTTCGCACACAGGCAAAGACACGTTATTGCGTTAATTATAGTAAAATTATTACACATGAACAATACAATTTTCTTTGGTAATGCATACTTAGCATGAGCATGACTTCCGCTTATTCCTAAAATGCTTGCAGCAAAGTAACTTGCCTTGTATTGCTGAAAGGATTCCGCTGTCATCATTCCAATGAGCACCAAAGTAAGCTTTGTCTTCTTCACAAATAAACCTATGTTAGGAACATTCATAGAATATTATTAGTATGGCAAACATGCAAACACCTGGCAATGAAAACAAAATGTGCTAAAATCCAGGATCATTGTAATGAATAAAAAACCCAAGAACGAAGTTAAAACAAACTGTATTGCACAAACTGTTAAAACACACTTCAGAGACAGAAAATGGTATTCGAAGCAGCAAGCCTACCTTATCCATTCAGATTAAAAGCATTTGCCGGGTGGTTTCAGAACCACTAATATTGATGCTGTGAAAGTTCGTTTTCTGGGTCAATACGCTATCATTTTTCTGTATAGCAAGGAATACAGTATTTCTCAGTATGGGTATAGATAACTACCTATTATGTATCCTTCTAAAACAGAACTGATATATTTTGTATATTGTGTTAATATTTATTTAATATTTGGGGCCCTTAATACCAAAGGGGGGAGGACCTAGCCATTC
The DNA here is from genome assembly GCF_036172605.1 of Pelobates fuscus. Taxonomy (NCBI): domain Eukaryota; kingdom Metazoa; phylum Chordata; class Amphibia; order Anura; family Pelobatidae; genus Pelobates; species Pelobates fuscus. The sequence continues at coordinate 45,718,670 of NC_086319.1, read as the reverse complement.
GCGGTAGGCCGGGGCACTAATTATAATATTTGGATCGGAGGGGACCTAGTGTCCCCCCCCCCCCAGCACCCACCCATTGCCAGCAAGTGGAGGCTCTAAATAATTAAACAATAGGGCAAGCTGGCTTTAGTAAATACGAGAAATGCCAGTCAGAATTCTGTAATGTTCACCGAATTTTGTAAATCAGGACAAAATCCACCATTTAGTTAATAACCCTGATAGATCCATAGAGAAGAAAGGAAATCATTTGCTTCATGTTTCTTAAATGTATGAGTTTTGTACTACTGCATTGTAGTAAAGTTGTGTAACATTGCAGAACTTTTTCTTTTCCAGGGGATACAGTATAAAGGACCAAGGCATCCTGTAATTGCAAAATCAAGACTCCAAAACATTAGTCGATATGCTTAGTTGATCAATTAGGCCAATGTCAATCTAAGCTCACTGTAGATCATACACTGAAAATTCATCAGCAATTCCGAAATAAACGGTCAGCAGCAAATAGTCATAAACAACCTCTTAAGATAAATAAGAGGGTTTTCTTTTTGTTTTTTTTTTTGTTTTTAACATTGTTAATTTATTTTAAAGGTAGAAAGCAAGTGAGAAAATTAATCTACTAAAATAAATTCTGCAGCCCTTTCCTTTACAGTAAAATAAAACTTTTGCATGTTTTAAACTGTCTAACTTTTGGTCATGGACACTTACAAGAAAGCTACTAAAATGCACAAATAATTTAATGGTTTAGCCACCTTCTCGTCTGTGCTGTTCCACATTCCCTATGTATACATGCACAGCTGAGACCTGCTGTGGGTACACATTTTAAATATATGTGTAGTCTGCTGTTCTCTGCACCTTTATGCTAATATTGAATGTACCAGCAGCAGATATGGATGTTAGGGCTCTAAGGCACACCAGTGGCAAAGATCCTAAGAGGCAGATATGAAGTACTAGGCTAAGATACTAATCTTCAAAGAGCAATACTTCATGTTGGATTCACAATAATAAACTACAAAGCAGTCAAAAACAAAACAAAAAAAACACAGACTAAAAAGAGATCCTGCAAGGAACAGACGAGATAAAAAGGATAGAACTCTGAACCCAAAAGTATGTAACAGCATCGGCAAAAAGAATTTACATCAGAGCCATGAGAAGGCAAACAAATGTTTTATATAATCTGAGTAACAAAAATAACGAAAGAGCATTTTCAATCATTAAAGAATTATTATTACTATAAGCAATTTTCCTTTAATTCTTAGAATTTCTTATGAGTGAGCAACATATTCCTGTACATTTTGCATATTTTATATATAGGAAATTGCTCTAATATTGTAATGAATCATTATCATGTTTTATTGATGAGCTAATTGTCTTTAAGTGTGCTACAATTTCTTAGTCACTAATTTCATTTTTATTTAATGCACGATGTGAAGAGAGCTAAATACACATTAATTTTTTGATCAGTCTAGGCATGATGTTATTTTTAGGCAAGATAATAAAAATGCAAAAACTATATGGCCAGCTACGTGTTAAGCACCAATCTGTTAGTTACTATTGATATTAATACGTTGTAAAGAATACCTTAAGGAGTTCATAGCATCTTCATCGATGGATGTAACCCGTATGGTGACTAGTGGACTTTGCTTTAAACTCTCTGCAAGACTTTGGTGTTCCTTTGTCAAAAATGTAAGGTTTGCTCCCTGCAAAATATATTAAGTATTAAATACTATAAAAGAAAAAATATACTACTAGCAATTTGTTGCAATAACATAATGATACAAAAACATAGGAAATGTATATACTAATTACAGAATTAATGCTTTCTATTACTTCTTGCTGACCTATGATGGTTGTAGAAAAGTAATAAAAAGAGGGGTTAGTGTACACATTAAGGAAAAATAGCGTGAAATAAGGCATGGAGCCATGTAGACTAGGAGAATATCTGATAGAACAAGGATTTGCATTACATAAGAAGTGCTCGACCCTAGGGGTGCAAAGAGTTTTCAGGTAAATGTCACTGAAAACATGGAGGTAGTGCAGAGGTGGGTTGTAACTGATATTGCGAGAATATAAAATATAATAATGTAAAAAAAATGAGTAATGATATAGCGGTAAATAAGAGATAATAAGGAGAGATAGTTTAGAATAAGGAATAATGCCAAGACAGCCAACCTGTGGGGTAGCATTTAGGGCAGCACCTTTGACTAAAGAACTATGGAAGAATTCTGATTGAGGGAGGAAGTTCTATTTTGGAAAGCCTGTGTTTCAAATCATTGGGTGGAGAGATTGCTAAACAAGTAAATTGTAGGTTTATTAGCACCAAGGTGGTATCAGATAAACTTGCATAGGAGAGAAGGAAGGACTGGGGAAAATAGCATAGAGAAATGTGGAGGGCTGGGGAAAATGGCATAGGAAGCCAAGAGGAAATGGGTGAATGATATGAAATGAAGAGGGAGACTGACATAAGAGGAAATGAATGGGGTCAATGGTAACAGCGGAGGCGAGGCACAAATAGGAGCAGGAAATATGAAAAACACAATGAAATGGCAAAGAGGAAACTAATACAGACAACCATTTACACAAGGAAGGATAGAAATGCAGTAGCAATGCAAGAATGAAGGAGGTATAGTTAATATTGGCAACAAGAGTAAAAGAGAAAGTGCTTAGTATTACATAATGGAAAGAAAAAGGAAAAACTATTTTAAATACTCACAGAACAGAGAAAATGAATTTTGTCGCCCATAGAGTCCGTTTTCTCTGAACAATAAGAGAACAGAGACAGATGAAAATAAGGAAAGAATAGCAGAGAAAGTGGTAAGGATTGGAAGACTAGCATAAGGGAAGGTTAAGTAGTATAGCACAGACCACCAATAAGGTTAAGTAGTATAGTACAGGCCACCAATAAGGTTAAGTAGTATAGTACAGACCACCAATAAGGTTAAGTAGTATAGTACAGGCCACCAATAAAGTTAAGTAGTATAGCACAGACCACTAATAAGGTTAAGTAGTATAGCACAGACCACTAATAAGGTTAAGCAGTATAGCACAGACCACCAATAAGGTTAAGTAGTATAGTACAGACCACCAATAAAGTTAAGTAGTATAGTACAGACCACCAATAAAGTTAAGTAGTATAGTACAGACATCCAATAAGGTTAAGTAGTATAGTACAGACCACCAATAAGTATTAAGTAGTATAGTACAGACCACCAATAAGTATTAAGTAGTATAGTACAGACCACCAATAAGGTTAAGTAGTATAGCACAGACCACCAATAAGGTTAAGTAGTATAGCACAGACCACCAATAAGTATTAAGTAGTATAGTACAGACCACCAATAAGGTTAAGTAGTATAGTACAGACCACCAATAAGTATTAAGTAGTATAGTACAGACCACCAATAAGTATTAAGTAGTATAGTACAGACCACCAATAAGGTTAAGTAGTATAGCACAGACCACCAATAAGGTTAAGTAGTATAGCACAGACCACCAATAAGTATTAAGTAGTATAGTACAGACCACCAATAAGGTTAAGTAGTATAGCACAGACCACCAATAAGTATTAAGTAGTATAGTACAGACCACCAGAAAGGCTTTGAAAGGCATGCATGGACAAGCACAGAAAAGCAGAACCATGTGAGAGCAAATGCCTCTGGGCCTCCAGCATGGAAGGGTCTGAAAGGAGGATATGGCCAGCAGCCTCACACAATTTGTCTATGGATTAAAATAGCAGGAGGTCATTGGGATATCTGTTGGAAGAGTACTGCAGGAGTGAGGCAGTATTCAGGAATAGTGTGCAGCTTTGAGCATGGGCTGGTTTATTTCAATCATAATGTTCTCTGGGTCTGACCTAGCCAAGTGGTATATTTCCCAGTGACAAGGCTGTCAAATGATGAGGTTTTTACAAATATCTAAAGTCTCAAATAAATCAGTGCTTGTGACATTCAAAAAACACTTCAGCGTTCAATGGTGGCAATGGAAACATAATCTCTTTGGCATGTAGAGATCTCTGTGAACATTCAGGTATGTCACAGGTCATACTTATGCAGGGGTATATGATGTCACACTTTGCAACTCTAAAAGTGCTTATACATCAAATCTATGTACTGCATGCGCCACATGACTAGTACCTTTGACACTGAGATTTCTCTTGTGGAAATCTCTTTTTGTGCACAAACAAAAGGTAATTGCAGGATTAATGTAAAGCAAATTAAATGGTTTGAAATGTATCCAATGAACATGTAGTCCGGGTAGTAAACAGTAATGGGAAAAAGAATGTACACTCTCTTCTATGGTTTTACATATCAGGACATAATAACAATCACCTGTTCCCTAGCAGGTCTTAAAAGTAGGTAAATACAACCTCAGATGAACAACACATGACATATTACACGGTGTTATGATTTATTTAAAAAAATAAAAATAAAGCCAAAATGGAGCCATGTGTGAAGTCATGTGTGAAAAACGTAGTACACCTTAAGATTCAATAGCATGTAGAACCACCTTTAGTAGCAATGACTTGAGGTAATTGTTTTCTGAATTACTTTATCAGTCTCTTACATCATTGTGGAGGAATATTGGCCCATTCTTCTTTACAACGTTGCTTCAGTTCATCGAGGTGTTTATGCACAGCTCTCTTAAGGTCCCGCCACAGCCTGGTCTGGACTTTGACTGGGCCATTGCAACAACTTGATTTTTTTACTTTTTTTTTGTTGTGCTTGGGATCATTGTCCTGTTGCATGCCCCAGTTGTGGCCAAACCTTAGCTGTTGGACAGGTAGCCTCACATTTGACTCTAGAATGCATTGGTATACATATGAGTTAATGGTTGACTCAATGACTGCAAGGTTCTCTAGTCATGTGACTGCAAAACAAGAGCAAGTTATCACCCCATCACCACTGTCCTTGACAGCTGGTATGAGGTATTTATGCTGATATGGAGTTTGTTTTTTGCCAAACGTGGTGCTGTGCATTATGGCCAAACATCTCCACTTTGGTCTCGTCTGTCCAAAGGACATTGTTCCAGGAGTAATGTGGTTTGTTTAGATCCAACTTTGCAAACCTAAGCCATGCTGCCATGTTCTTTTTAGAGAGAAGAGGCTTTCTCATGGCAACCATTCCAAACAAACCCTACTTGTTAAGTTTTTTTTCTAATTGTTCTGTCATGAACTTTAACATTTAAAATGCTAACTTAGGCCCGTAGAGTATGAGATGTAACTGTGTTTTGCAATTTCTCTAAACTTGGGGTAAATTTGCTGTGACATCCACTCTTGGGAAGACTGGAAAATGTCCTGAATGTTTTCCACTTTTGAATAATCGTTCTCACTGTAAAATGACGGACTTCAAATAGTTTAGAAATGGCCTTCTAACCTTGCCAGTTTGACGGGCAGCAGCAATTTCTTATCCAAGATCATTGCTGATGTCTTTCCTCCTTAGCATTGCATTAACACACACCTGAATGCTCCAGACCAGCAAACTGCTAAATCTTTGGCTTTTATAGAGGTGGTCACATAGAGGTGGTGATGATCAACTAATCAAGGGAATTTGATTACAGCACCTGTCTGAGACTTAACCACTTGATTCCTATGGAAGCAATAAGGGTATACTTTGTTTTTCCACACATGACTTCTCCATTTTGGCTTTATTTTTGTTAAGTAAATCATGACACGGTGTAATATGTCATGTGTTATTGTATTTACATAATTTTAAGACTGGCTAAGGAACATATTATTGCTATTATATCCTGACATGATAACCATAGAATTCAAAAGAGGGTGTACTTTCTTTTTCACATGACTAGTCTGCCAGTACAAGGTAAAACTGCAGTGCTCAAACAAAATGCTGCTTCTCCTATATCTTGGAAAATAAATTAAAAACGATAATCCTCAGACAGCTCTCTCTTCTCCAAACAGTACTGACTGCAGCTAATTGGGTTTGATCATCTTTGTGGCTAGAAATGATATGGCCAACCTGTGCCATCAAGCTATTTTTTACTACAGCTCTTAAAAGTATCTGCTATCCTCACATTTGCTGAGAAATATAGAAACTGAAGTCCAACAGAAGCTAGAGATAAGGGTGAAGACCTCTGTCTATACTTCTTAGTCAATGGAAAGCAAAGTGGGCACTCCAGGCACTCACACAATATGAATACATTTTAACTCTTTGCCCACAAAATTGCCTGTATTTTATATATTATTTTTTTTTATAAATGAATGAATAAATGAATGAAAAAAAAAGGGACCAAATAAGTAACTGCATTATTAAAGGATCACAAACATGTATTCCTGACCCTATAGTGTAAACACCACCATCTAGCCCCGTTGGGCCCCTCATGCCTCCATAAATATAGCAAAATCTTACTGTATTCAAGCCAGAAGCTTTAACTCTTCATGCTGTTAGACTCAGAAAAACAAGCAGTCTGCAGACATCATCAGAAGTGGTAGCCTGAGACAATCACAGTGCTTCTCCATAGGATTGGCTGAGACTGACAAAGAGGCAAATCAGGGGCAGAGCCAGCATGATTCAAACACAGCCCTGGCCAATCAGCATCTCCTCATAGAGATGAATTGAATCAATGAATCTCTATGAGGAAAGTTCAGTGTCTGCATGCAGAGGGTGGATACACTGAATGTTTGGATGCCTTCTAGGCAGCCATGTCCCAGGAAGGATCTCTAACAGCCATCTGAGGAGTGGCCAGTGACGTTATCACTAGGCTGTAGTATAAACACTGCATTTTCACTGAAAAGACAGTGTTTACAGCAAAAAGCTTGAAGGTAATGCTTCTACACACCAGAACAAATTCAATAAGCGGCAGTTGTTCTGGTGACTATAGTGTCCCTTTAAATAAATACTCGAGTTTCAGCATTCTGCATAGTAACCCTGCCTACTTTGTCCCTCCCATCTTCTCCATAATGATATATTTCCTTACTGCTGGTGAGGTCCAAGCTCGTATTCTGTCCCTTCCCATCTGCAGTGTTTCTTCGATAATGCAGTTGATCAGTTGGAATGTTTCTATGGGTTGTAGTACATTTTTCATAACTAATAAGATGATATCTGAGCTACATCTTCCAAAGCCATCTGCTTTGCCCATAAAGCTCACACTTTGAACAGTCCCATAAAATAAGTAATAGAGCGGCCTGACTGGCTGGAATTGCAAACCTGCAATTTGGCTTTGGAATTTATTGCAGTTGCAGCAAATTCGAACGTGAGTTTAATTTGTATCTTTAATTATTTTGAGTGAGTTGTTTTTGCAGATACTGTTTATATGCATTGTCTATACAATGCATTACATTTTTTTTGGTCTGAAATAAAATTAATTAGAAACAAACAGCGGGAAACAAGTCCTATTTTCGATATTTACATAACTCTGGATGGACTGTGGTTGTCTAGAAAAATTGAATGGTTTTCTAAAATAAGCAAAGCTGTACTTTATATGATGGTAAATAAGATATTTTCCTCCAGAGACCATGACATTTATCATAATAAGTCTAGACATAACGCAGTGTCTGAAACATTGAATTAGCCCCTATAAAGACCGTCAGGTAATAACACACTAAAGCATCCCTTGAGAAAAAGATTCTTCAAAACGTTTGGCATGTTTCCTGCAATGCCTGCCTTTTTAGCTTGTCTGGCTGCGTTGACAGGAATGTAACATTTATAACTTCTTTATTAAACTTTTCTATTGATTACATATATGCTAATGACAGCCCTCCTGGCAACTGATCGTACAATATATTTGCAAATATCATAATCAGTATATTTACCTTTATGATGAATTATATTTGCAAAATGCTAGCCCAATACTTTATTTGTGTCTGATTTGCACCATATCTATTATCTTTGATAGATAGATTGTAGAGCTATATAGATATATATTTAGATCTGACAGGTTTCAAAATATCCAAGATTAAACCCAAAACACTATTTGAGGATCCCTCCCTAAAGTCCCACCTCTGTCGAGTTCCTCATGTCATGCCTTGACCCCTGATTCAATCTCAATTGGCCCTTGCTTAGACTCACTTGTTTCCCTTACCCTTACATCCCATGATCCCCAAAGCAATATGTCTGTAAGTGGTTTATATTTACTTTTATTTATTAAAGGCAGCTAAAAAGAAAGGTCATGTATAAATAAATAACCTTCATGCTTGGTCAATAGCTAATGCAACTTCTACATGGAAAGCCATCAATCTTCTCCTACTGTGTCTTACTTCAAGTTCCCAAATTGTTTGCATCTTAACACCCATATATCTCTTCCATGCTACAGTAATGGTATGTGACAGTATAATCGAGTAACTGTTCAGGATTGTAAACAGGGGAGTAACAGAAGTCATTGTGTGTATTCAGCTATCAAACTGAAAATAGAAAGCACGTTTCATCAAGAAGAAAGATCACAACCATGTATATTTTTGCTTTGTTTCATGGCTTTTATCAAGTGAGTGTTTCAGCAATGGTGAATGCAAGTATATACATTGAAGGAAAACACATGTTCCATCATATCCACTGGGATTGATTGACATAAATGTAAAGTATCTGTGAAAGTATCAACACGTCCAAGGGGTAAGTAATATGGGAAAGAGAGTATACCCCATGGGACATGGGGGTCAGGGCCAGCGTTATCATAAGGCAGTACAGGTTGCCGCCTTAGAGCGCACTGGCCCTGGTGGTGAAAGATACAGTTGACTGGCAGGAGGGGAGCACACAGCACAGCGCTCCCTGTCAGCCAGTTATTCCTTGTAGCATGGCCGAGCCTCAGACTGCGTTCGATGAGCTTGTTTCCCTTTACCCGGTTTAACAGGAAGTGCACGCCGGGAGAACTGCTTCCTGTCAGACCAGGGAGAGTGACACAAGCTCCTTTACCGTAGTCTATGGCTTGGCCATGCCACAAAATGGAGATAAGCTGGAACTGGGGGAGAGACCTCAAAGTGGGAGGTGGAGGTGAGATGACAAATAGATGGAAAAAGGAAACAAAGAATGGCTTGGGGGACGGGAGAGACATCCAGAGGGGGCTGGAACATACACAAAAAGACAGATTCAAGAGGGGAGATTACGGGACACACACATCATTTTTTTGAGGAAACGTGGGGGAGCATGCAAAGTGCATATTTTCCTGTTTAGCCAAAATGCCCTGCACCAGCCCTGAGGGGAACTCCGAGTGAAGAGGGTCAGTAACATGGGGAAAGGGTGGATGGGCAATTTTCATAGGTCAAGTGAGACAAGGGAGCCAGAGACATGGAGAGGGGAGTGAACACTGGAGACCAAAACTGAAATTCTGGTCTTTCCTCCCTCCAGTGTTGTTACTCCTGTGTCTGTCTCCCTCCAAGTCAACGGTGCTACCATCAGCTCCACCATGCAGGCTCGCTGCCTAGGTGTTCTCTTTGACTCCGACCTCTCCTTCAAGCCTCATGTTCAATCTATCGCCAAATCCTGTAATTTCCATCTCAAAAACATTGCGCGCATCCGCCCTTACTTAACACCAGATGCGACTAAGGTGTTGGTCCATTCCACTGTCCTTTCTCGCCTTGACTACTGTAATCCGTTTCTCAGTGGCCTTACGTGCTCCCAACTTGCGCCGTTACAGTCCATAATGAATGTGGCGGCTAGGCTCATCTTCCTGTCCGCCCGCACCTCCCATGCCTCACCCTTCTGTCAGTCCCTACATTGGATTCCTATAAAATATAGAGCTCAATTTAAAATTCTGGTTCTTGCTTTCAAATCTCTACATAATGCTGCTCCCACCTATCTATCCTCCCTTATACACAAGTATGTCCCGTCTAGGCTCTTACGATCTTCTGAAGACTATCTTCTGTCCGTACTCCCACCTCTGATGCTCGCCTTAAAGATTTCTCAAGGTCTGCACCGTTCCTGTGGAACTCGCTTCCCTCCTCTGTTAGATGCTCACCCAGTCTCCACTCGTTCAAAAAATCGTTAAAAACCCACTTCTTCATAAAAGCGTATCAATTAAACTGTTAATAGCTCCCAACCGATTCCTCTTCTGCAACTGTCACTAGTCTAATACTATCCTTACCTTTTTGGGTCATTTTACCCCACTCCCTCTAGCATGTAAGCTCATTGAGCAGGGCCCTCAACCCCTCTGTTCCTGTGTGTCCAACTTGTCTGGATACAACTACATGTCTGTTCATCCACCCATTGTAAAGCGCTGCAGAATTTGACGGCGCTCTATAAATATCATAATAATAATAATAATAGAGGAGGGGGGGTTCTAACCAACTGAGCATACAACTGATGTCATATGGCTGCACTGGAATAAGAAGTGTACCTCTCATTTTTCTTGAGAATAACCACTTGTTGTCTCCCCATATTGGGTGATAGTACAGGTGGCTGCAACGATGCACACAGAATATGTTTAGGCATACTTTCATACTATATAAGAGGGTATCTAAGTTGGATCAGTGCAACATATCAAGTTGTTGTGTGAGACAGAAAAACAAATCTTTCTCTAAGATTCCTCAAAGGCTGGCATTAAACTGTGCCCAATTCCCAGTAACTTATATGGCTCAATATGGACTGGCACAGACAGGGCTACTTTCAACATAATTCTTACTAAGTGTCTGAGATGGATATATATTAGAGAAACTATTTGTTATGCATGACGATTTAGTAGATATAGTTATCATATATTCACGGTTAAATACAAAAGTAAAGTTCACCAGCTGTGGCAAAATAGGTGTACTTACTACCTTTGTTCCAGCAATCCAAAACATTTTAATATTAGCCACCTCACAGATCATGATAACTCAATATATTCTAAGAACCTGTGTAGTAAAACAAAACTACATTGTTCTGCTTTGATTTTATTCTTTCCCTGTAGATTTACTTTTTCTTTCTTTCACCCGTTAAACAAGCATATATCAAAACTAATAATTATGCATGATTCAACTAAAATATGAAACCGAAGACTAACCCTTAAACTATGTTCTACGATTTCTATCTGCAAATGAATAGATCATTGAAACCTCCAACAACATGTCTTCACAAAATGGCCCTAGCTTAATAGAAAGAAAAATCATCATGACGTGCCCAATCTATTTATGGTCAATCAAGACATTATCACCCAAAATTAATTTGTCATCTCATGGACATACAGCATTATTTATGTTATTTTATTTAATGGACGGAGCATAAAGGCATGACAACACTCTGGATTCATATAAATTACTATTATTGATGTAGTAATAAACCATAATCCTCTGCATCCAACATCCAAACAGCATCCTTTTTCAAAGATCAGACACCGCTTGCTATTTTATTATGTATGACTGCATGTGGAGATAAAGGAATTACTCTGAGTTTAGCATTTCTAACAATGTTGGTGCCCTGCAGATATGAAATATAAATGGAGAAAGTAAACACTGTACTGGTAGTGAAATGTGTCCAGAATGTAATAAGCCTCATCATTTTCCTCATAGCTTTTATCATAATACATCAACAACTTTATTTATTTTTATATTCATGTTTAATATATTTTTTTCTCTTCAATGAAAAAGACTATTTTCAAAACAGTCCAGGTTTGATAGCGATCTATAAGTGCTTATTAGGAAACATATCAAAAAGTTTTCCGGTTGTGTTTCGCTAATTAGTGGCTTATCGAATAACTGTTATCCTACAGTGAAGAGAGATTCTTTTTTCAAGTAGTTAGCAATGGCGAATGAATAGTTAGAGGAATTAAAAAAACTTTAAGAGTAAAAAATTGTACTGGCACATAAGGACTTACAAAAGCAATAAATAACCAATTAGAAACTTTATTCAAAATGGTATGGCCTACTCATATAAATGTGAATTTCACATATAGGATAGAGCGCCTCATTACAAGGTTGAGGAGGAAGAACAGACCAACGCAAATTTCAGTATTCCTGTTTATGTCCTAAAGGTAATACGTATTAGTTACAAAAACAGCAAATTACAATACACTGACACCACCACCAGTCTACTCTCATTGTAGTAGACATGGATAAGAGAGCATTGTTCTTAATAAGGTTTCATGGTTTAAGTTAATGTTTAAATGTGTTGTTTATTAAAAAAAGTCAACGATATTTCATGTTGTATGTTTTTGTTCTCTTTTATGATATGATTTGAGATTTGACTAATCCATCACTTAAGAATCAAGGCACCATCTACTATTTCCACCAAAGTTTCTTGCAGTGCTCACACATTGAATGTAAATACGTATTGAATTTGCAATGTAGGCATCGTTCAATACACCTGTTAATTTGCATAACAACATTCACACAGATATTTAGTTTAGTTTCGTTATCAAACACATTATAATTTTTCAGACTGGTTTACCTATGTTGTGCACATTTCACAGGTTATGAAAAACTGACCTTTTTACTTTCTCCATTAAAATCATGCTAGTGGTCAAGATAACATTTTGCATCCATCTCTTACAGCTCTCCACATGTTTTAGCCATTTGACAGCAGAAGAACTAATAAAAGAAGAACTAATAAATAAAGGGCTCTGGTACAAGATTTTTATTTCTTTTTTTGTCCCCTGACGCTCCAGGCAAGTAACCTTTAATTAAAAAATATCCCCACTTGCCACTGCCAAATAACCAACTCGATAATTCACCCTCACATTTCCCCAATTTAGGCTGCCACATTTCCCTTACAATTATCTCCCTGCCCAAATTTTTTTTTTTGCCACATTTCCCTGCCTATGAACCCTCTCTGTTCCTAAATTAGATTTGAACATCTGCCTGCCAACTAACCATCTACCTCAGATTGGCACATTCTCCTGCCAATTAACACAATCCCTCCCTCAAATAGGTAGTCACATTCCTCCACCAAGTAATTTATATCTCCTCTTCAAATACATCCTGTTTGGGGGAGATTCTCATTCTCCTTGTTATCCACACACTGCAGGGTGCTTTAGAAGCTCTATCCTGGCTCCTAAAGTACACTCTAAGCAGTTCTGGCACACTCCATACATTTCACAGACACATCACCTTTTTTACATTTTGCAGACAAATTAGATTAATTTGATAAATTAAAGTATTATGGTAGCAAACAGCCCATCCCACCCTTCCCAAGTAGGTGTCAAACCTCAGTCCTCTTCTACTTCTTCTGACAGACATGCCGACTCACTCAGACACCACAAGGGAGAGCCTTTCCTGTGTTACAGTCCCCAGGCTACACCCAGAGCAGGCAGTTGCTACTCCATCATCCACAAGGAAGGCATCATGTATTCTGGAGTAAGAAGTGGTGGGGCTAGATGTAAGCAGCAACTGACACAGTTTTGCTTCCCAAATGGTG